>NC_060183.1:48540268-48915145 GCF_021184085.1 Oncorhynchus gorbuscha | reverse complement strand
CAGAGCACTTCCTGGAGAAGTAGACAGCTGAACACAGCAGCGCCAGCAACAACAACAACAAGTATGAGAACAGTCGCAGTAAACCCCCTCGGCCAGGGGCTGGTATAGCTGATAACCATCCTCCTCATGGTCCTGAGCAGCACTCTTCTGCTGCAGTAAGACAGGAACACATAGCCATGTCCCAGTTGTCTGGAATAGCTTCATTTCCTAGACGCCCTCCTCATTATGCCCTTGAGTTCTTGTGAAGATAGGTTAATTAAGTAAGGTGTAGGTGGAGATATAACCAGTCCTTTAACCAATCTGTGGTCATGAAGGAAAGAAGCCCGTGGAAAAGAACTTCCAGCAAAATGAGAAACATTTCCTCCACATTTTATGGGGACATTTGAGCTTTAATATTGTTTTACCGTTTCTTTAATGGCCAATCTCCTTTGTGTCTCTAACATTTGCAATGATCCCCTGTCATCCTGGATCACCTGCTGTAGTACTTCCACACTTCTTTTTCCATTGCACTTTTTGTTGCAGAGTAGTTCCTGGTAGACTACTCCGTTGAGCTCTGTATTTTGTCCTGTAAAACACTATGGTTAGGTCATGCCAAATGCATGATGCTTTACAATATCAGTGGTGGAAAAAGTACCCAATTGTCATACTTGACTAAAGGTTAAGATACCTTAATAGAAATTGACTCAAGTAAAAGTGTATGTCGCCCAGTACAATCCTACTTGAGTAAAAGTCTAAAAGTATTTGGTTTTAAATCTACTTAAGTATCAAAAGTCAATATAATTACTAAAATATACTTAAGTATCAAAAGTAGAAGTAAAAGTATAAATCAATTCAAATTCCTTATATTAATCAAACCACACTGCACCATTTTCTTGTTTTAAAAAAAGTATTTACGTATAGCCAGGGGCACGCTCCAACACTCAAACATCATTTATAAATGAAGCAAGTGTTTAGTGAGTTGCCAGATCAGAGGCAGTTGTAATGACCAGGGATGTTCCCTTGATAAGTGTATGAATTAGACCATTTTCCTGCTAAGCACTCAAAATGTAATGATTACTTTTGGGTGTCAGGGAAAATGTATGGAGTAAAATCGTTTTCTTTAGGAATGTAGTGAATAAAAGTAAAAGTTGTCAAAACTATAAATAGCAAAGTACAGATACCCCCAAAAAAGACTAAAGTAGTATTTTCAAGTATTTTTACTGAAGTACTTTACACCACTGTTTAATATTGTATGTGTGTATCTATTACGATATATCTATGAATGTAACGCTAACACTACAAGTACATAGAATGCTTAAAATGTTATCCAGTTTTAACCTGTTTTGTGTTATTATGTGATAGGACATGAGGTAAGTGACGAGGAAAATCTAACCAGAAAGGAGAGAGACTGTAGATTCTTTAAACAACCTTTTTTTTATTAAGATTTGCAAAACTGAGACTGGTCAAACATCACCTCAATGGTGTATGGTTGAGAGCTCAACAAAGAAGAGTTGTGTCTCAGTTTATATAAAGAAAAAGTATAGCCGCCCTTTGGGTGGTGTGACAAACAAACAGGACAATATCGTGAGGAAGTACTGGTTGGTGACAAAAGATTATGGAACTAAGAAACTGAGGTTGGCCTTTGGTGAGGTCTTGTCGAGAAATGTTGGCCATTTCTCAATGCTAATTGTCTCGACACTGCTTCTAAAAGAAACCGAAACCATTTGTCCTGCTCGTCTCTTAGCTTAGTTCAGTCTACTACTCAATATGGAATAACAGCATGTTGTTTGTCAGTCCAAAACCATGAGTCAGTCACATAGACAAAGGGGAAGTCTAAAAGCAAGTCTCATCAGTCCATCATATGACTTTAATTAAATGCAGATACACAAGATAAACATTATTACAGCAATTTCTGACACCATATAAGGTACTATCATCTGATTAGGGGTTCTGTGTCTTTTTGCCAAAGTGCACTCTAAAAATTAGGAGTTCAACAAGGGTTCTTCTAAGATCCTCAAAATTCTTTGAAGAACCTTAGGGTTCTTGGCACTGAAAATGGCCCCCAAAAGGATCTTCAAAAAACCCCATAGGAGGTAGGGTTCATCGAGGAACCTCTTTAGTTGGTGGGGGTTCTTGCAGGAACCTAACTGCTCAACTGAAACGTTTGAATTTGAAAGGGCGGCAGGTGCAGGCACTTAACTGAAAAATGTTAAGATTTGTCCCTTGTATGATCTAAATTGATATTGCTTTATGATGATACCATCTATCTTTTCATATTTGTGAAAATCTTTCTAGAACAGAAAATGGACACAATTCAATGGAAATCAATCAACAAAGAGGTAAAAATTGCCACGCCCTGATCTAGTTCACCTGTCTTTCTGATTGTCTCCACCCTCCTCCAGGTGTCACCCATCTTCCCCATTATTCCCTGTTTATTTATACCTGTGTTCTCTGTTTGTCTGTTGGCAGTTCTTCTTGTTTGTCAAGCTTACCAGCGTTTGTCCTGTCAGCTCCTGTCTTTTCACAGCCTCTCTTTTTCACGCCCTCCTGGTTTTTGACCCTTGCCTCTCCTGACCCTGAACCCACTTGCCTGACCACTCTGCCCGACCCAAAGCCTGCCTGTACCTTTGCCCCTTTATGGATTTCCCACGTCTGCCTGACCTGACCGTGAGCCTGCCTGCCGTCCTGTACATTTGCCTCTGTTGCTGTAATAAACATTGTTACTTCGACACAGACTGCGTCTGGGTCTTACCTTATCCTGATAGTACGAACTGGCCATGCCTGACCCAGCAGACCCCGGGCCAGCTGCGCGACGCCATCTCCTCCCAAGGTACTACCATCAGGAGGCGTGAGGAATTGCTTCGTGGCCTTATGGAGGGGTCCAAACGTTGGCTGAACACCATGACCACACATTGGATGGTTTGCTGGAGCAATTCCACAAGTTGTCTGGGAGGCAGCCTACCCCGGTGGTAACCTCACAGCCCCTCAGAAACCCAGCTGGTAGCAGTGCCGTCTCAGCGGCTACTCCACCTTCTCGGGAGCTCCGTTTACCCCCTCCGGAATGTTTCAATGTAGAGTCGAGCACCTGTCGGGCGTTTCTAGCTCAGTGTGCCCTCATTTCAAGCTTCAGCCCTCCTCCTTCCCCTCGGATCACTCCAAGATAGATCTTATCACGCTGATGTCCAGGAGGGCTCTCACTTGGGCTACTGCTGTATGGGAACAGCAGCCGGCCATATGAGTGACTGTAAGTCGCTTTGGATAAAAGCGTCTGCTAAATGGCATATATTATTATTATTATTATAGTTAGTCTGGAGGGATTCATGACAGAGGCAAAGAGTTTTTTTTACGCCCCGTTCTCTGGGAGAGAAGCTGCCCGGAGGCTAATCCAGCTTCGGCAGGGCTCCTGCAGTGTCGCTGACTATGCGGTGGATTTCCGCACATTGGCAGCGGAGAGTGCTTGGAACCAGGAAGCACTGTTCAATATGTTCCTGCACGGTGTCTTGGAGGAGGTCAAGGTTGCTGCTCGGGAGTTACCTACGGATCTCAATTCGCTCATCGCTTTGACCATCTGAATCGATGGGCGACTACGAGAATGACAGAGGGAGAGGAAATTCGATTCCGCTCGCACACCCAGGGATCCCACCTTGCCTCTGTGTCAACCCGGAAGCTCCCGATGGTCTCATTGCCGAGAGGACCCGAGTTGCCGAGTTACTGCTTCCTGAGTCTATGCCACTAAGCAGGGCTGGGCTGTCACCAGCGGAACGGAAGCACAGGATCGACACGAAGAGTTGTCTGTATTGCGGGACTCTTGGTCACTTTGTGTCCTCTTGTCCTCTAAAGAAGCTAGGCTCACCGTTAGGAGCAAGGACTCTGGTGGGCCATATGGAGAACGTTCCTACTTCCCCTGCTCGCAACCCTTTTCATGCCATTCTGCTGTGGGGAGACTAGTCCAAATCTTTCCGGGTTCTCATTGACTCTGGGGCCGACGAGTTTTTTGGATTCTACCCTGGCATCTGAGTTGAACATCCCCACTCAGCCCCTCTCTATTCCCATGGATGGGTGCTCTATAGTCCGAGTCACCCACAACATCACTCCCGTCCACCTACGGGTGTCAGGGAACCACAGCGAGGCTATCCAGTTCCTGCGCATCAAGTCCCCTCTGATTCCCGTGGTATTGGGATTCTCCTGGCTCCAACGACACAATCCCCTCATGAACTGGTCTACTGGTGCCATCATGGGCTGGAGACCGCCACGCCCATTGCCTGAAGTCAGAACGACCTGCCCGGGATGTTTTCCTGTGGACAGAAGGTGTCCCAGACCTCTCTGCCATTCCCCGGAGTACCAGGGCCTCCGGGAGGTGTTCAGCAAAGCCTGGGCCATGTCGCTTCCGTGCACCAACCCTATGACTGTGGGATTTACCTTCTGCCTAGGACCATGCCGCCCCAGGGACGTCTATACTCTCTGTCGGGACTGGAGACCAAGGCTATGGATACCTATATTGGGGACTTCCTAGCTGCTGGATTTATCCGACCCTCTTCCTCTCCCGCTAGCGCAGGCTTCTTCTTCGTGGAGAAAAAGGATAAGACCCTGCGCCTATGCATTGACTACCGGGGACTCAACGACATTCCTGTTACCCGCAAGAACCATTACCCGCTACCACTCATCTCCTCAGCCTTCGAGCCGCTCCAGGGGGCCAATGGGTTTTCCAAGCTGGATCTATGGAACGCCTTCCACCTGGCCACTATGAGTATCTGGTCATGCCCTTTGGCTTCACCAACACCCCCGCTGTGTTCCAGGCTCTGGTGAATGATGTTCTCCGCGACATGTTGAACTGTCCATCTTGTCTACATTGATGACATCCTCGTCTTCTCCTGCTCTCCTCAAGAACACGTGCTCCACTTCTGGCAGGTCTTTCAACGCCTTCTGGAGAATCAGCTGTTTGTGAAGGCAGAGAGATGCGAGTTCCATCGCTCCACCATCCCCTTCCTGGTGGAAGGATCCCGGGAAGGTGAGAGCAGTGATGGATTGTCTTCAGCCTACATCCAGGGTGCAGCTGCAACATTTCCTGGGGTTGCCAAATTTCTATCACCGCTTTACCCATGGTTACAGCACCCTGACTTCCCCCCTGTCAGCACTCACCTCGCCCAAGGTTCCGTTCACGTGGTCCCCAGCTGCTGATCGGGTGTTCCGGGACCTCAAACATCGCTTCACCACAGCCCCCATCCTGTTTCATCAAGACCCATCTCGTCAATTCGTGGTGGAGGCCAATGCTTTGGACGTCGGTGTGGGGGCTGTCCTGTTCCAGCATACTGTCCTTGACTTCAAGCTACATCCCTGTGCCTTCTTCTCCCATCACCTCAATACCATGGAATGGAACTACGATGTGGGGAATCGGGAGCTTCTCGCAGTGAAGATGGCGTTGGAGGAATGGAGGCATTGTTTGGAGGGGGCAGAACATCTGTTCATCATGTGGACTGACCACAAGAACCTGGAGTATCTCCGCACCATCAAGCACCTCAACACCAGGCAAGCCATACCATATGGGCCCTGCTGTTCACACGGTTCAGCTTCTCTCTCTCGTTCCGGCCGAGAAGGTGCACTGTCCCGCTACTATAGCCCCACGACTACTACCCTGGAACCCGATACCATCCTTCCCACCTCATGCCTGGTGATGGCACTCAGCTGGAAAATAGGGAAGCAGGTCCATGAGGCACAGCGTTCCCAGCAAAACCCAAGGGGGTGGCCCTGATTATCGAATGTTTGTTCCTGACACCGTCCATTACGCAGTCCTGAAGTGGGCCCACTACTCCAGGCTGGTCTGCCACCTGGGCCCCCGTTGGACCCTGGCCTTTGTGCGACAGCGTTTTTGATGGCCTACCACATCTCCCTGGACTTTGTCACAGGTCTTCCCCCATCTGAAGGCAACACACCCTCCTGACCACGGTGGATCGGTTCTGTAAAGCCGTACACTTCATTCCTCTCCCCAAACTACCCTCTGCCAAAGAGACGGCCCAGCTCATGATGCAGCACATCTTCCGGATCCATGGACTGCCCTTGGACCTGGTCTCCGACCGGGGTCCTCAGTTCTCGTCCAGGTTCTGGAAGGCGTTCTGGAAGGCGTTCTGCACCCTCATTGGGTTGTCGGCCAGCCTACCCTCCAGGTTCCACCCCAGTCCAACGGCCAGTCAGAGTGAGCCCACCAGGACCTCGAGACCTGGTCTCCGCCAACCCCACCACCTGGAGCCAGCAGCTTGTGTGGGTCGAATATTCCCGCAACACCCTTCCCTGCTCTGCCACAGGCCTATCTCCTCAAGACCACCTCCAGGTATCTACGACAAGTGGATTGCCATCGGACCCTGGCTCCTTGGTATAGTCTCTGGCAGAAGGTATGGCTCTCCACCCGGGATATTCCCCTCCTGGTGGAGTCTTGCCGGTTGTCCCACCGGTTCATCGTCCCTTTCTCCATCTCCAAGGTTATTAGCCCCTCTGCTGTTTATCTTCTGTTGCCCCGTACCCTTATACACCCCACCTTTCATGTGTCCCATATCAAGCCCGTGTCTCACAGTCCCTTGTCTTCCATTTCCAGGCCCATCCCTCGGTGAGACCCCTCCTGAGGTGAGACCCCTCCTGAGGATTCGACCATGGGGCAGGGGTTTCCAGTACCTAGTTGACTGGGATGGTTATGGCCCTGAGGAGAGGTGCTGGGACCCCGCTAGTGACATGCTGGACCCAGCCCTCATTGCCGACTTCCACCACATGCACCCCGGTCAACTAGATATTGATGGGGATTAATCAGAATTAGTTGGGTAACATAGATAAGATTTACATAATAATGCTTATTTGAGATATTTGTCATTAGAATGTCTTCTTTTTGGACTATAGTGTTGGCAGTTTGCAGTTATCCTTTCTCTGCAAGGATAACTGCATAATAATTAACATTAACATAATAAAGCAACTCACAAAAACATAAATATATATTTTATTAAATTCAACTATAGTGGACCAGAGTAGATTAACCAAGCGTTGTGAATAAAACAAGTTTCCTTATGATAAGTAATATAAGGTAGTTCTGCAATCCCATCCCACTGGGAACACTGGTTGAATCAATGTTATTTCCACATCATTTCAACAAAATTACTTTGAACCAACGTGGAATAGACATTGAATTGTGCCAAGTGAGATTTTAAGATTTCCATAGAAAATAATATTAAATAGTTTGAAATTACTTTAATATGGGTTACAAAAATGTATGTTTGCTATTTGCAGATACAAAGCTAGTGAATAATCACAAATTTATTGCAAAGGCAAAATATGACTTATTTGATTAAAATCACAGCAAGTAGATGTTAATAGAAACAGCAGCATCCTACCTAATTTCATCCAGCTATTACAGTTTATAAAGCTGAAAAGGATCTAGCACAGTCCAGTTTGACAGTCTGTGACACATGATTTTACAACACAATAACATACAAATCCCCTCTCTTACATCTCTTTTTCCAGAGGTAATGAGGTTTGACTGAATATAGCTTTGTAAAGGTGGTGGTGGGACTAACCCAAAGGACAACAAGATCAGGGCTTATTCAATGTTTATTTGAATTTAAAAGCGGTCCACTCTAGTCTTTTGGCCCGGAAATTCAGATAAAATCTTCTTCCAAGGAAATGGTTTTTGACTAGATTCCCCTTATCCAGTCCCCTAAGAAGAAAGGCACCATTGATCCCAGTGTGAGGAGGATGCTGCTCATGGCTCCAGGTCTGGGGCCAGCAGCGTTTCTGTAGCGACGCCAGTCAGACTGATTGTGAAACCCTTGACCTTCAGGATAATGGAATCTCTGGTCTGTGTCGTAGCCATACCCACTTCCCCTGTAGCCATGTCTTGGCCTACCGAGTGACCCCAGCCCGTAGCCAATGGCAGCCCCACCCAGTGCCCCAGCGGCTGCTGCCCCTGCCATCTTCAGCCCCTGCTTGGAGGAGCTATGGCTCTGGGAGGGGGGCCCTTTGCTTCCCACCCCTGTACCCTTTCCCCAGCCCCTGAATCCACCCCCACGTTTACATAGGGCACCTGGGCACAGTGCTGCCACCAGCAACATCCATGCCCACAGGAGGAGAAGCTTCTGCTGGCCTATCATGACAGGATGTTCCTGCAAAAACAAAACAAACTTAAGCTTGAATAACATTTGGTGAAATGTTATGAAAGCAAACCTAAGTACAACCTATGAAAAAGTTTTAGAAAGTCATCCCAGGTAACAGGAATTATAATATGTTTTAGCATTTTGTCAATGGGATGTTCTGAATGAGATGAAGGAACATTAACAGCCATAAAGCACAGTCCAATTCAATGTACCTGTTAGTTGTAGGGAACCAAAACACACCCTGCACCAAACATACCATTGGTCAAGAGTCAATTGTAATCTATGTCATTCAGACAGGCATTAAAGCTGATTACACGCCCCAGCACATTTCAAAAACATTGTCTGCACTTTTGCCAACAAACAAACAAGACAAAACAAGTGGCACCTCATCAAATGTGGGGTCTAGAACATGCCCCATGCTCTGCCGACACCAGCACTTCTATACAATACATGAGTAACCTCTTTTTCCTAGTTCCAATCAACAGGTTATGAAAGACCATTCTACCTAATGAGAATATAGCATGGGATGGTGCACGTGCACACTAAGTAAGATAGAGAACATCCTTGGTTATACAAGAGAACAACTCTAAATCCTCTTGTATAAACAAGTAATAAGGGTGCTTTGAACCAACAGAAATCCTATAAAAAGGCCAGCTCTCACTTCAACATGCTTTGCAATCAAATCTTATTCAATAGAAGCTTCATTTGCAAATGATATTCAGTAAAGGCTTCAGTAACACTTTACTTGACACCCAGTGTCAAAACCCACATTTATTCAAATCATTTTTCCCTGCCAAGAAGTTTCCTTTCATTTTGAAAGTTTGTTTCTTAAATCCTTTGTTGTTGTTGTACTGAATTCTTTACAGCCATTTTTTTTTCATCATATTTGATAGAACTTGTAGAAAATACACTGTATGACACAGTTAGGAAGCATTATGACCATCCTGTGTCACTTTATTTGGACTAAGAAAATACATGATGTCTGACATCAGTGTGTGCACAACAACACTTTTTGTATTTTTATATATCATAAACATACTGTTGACATGTAAGCTATGGTGTCATGGATTGTTTTGCCTTGTGTTGTTGGTTTTGTGGGTTTTGACACTCTTATGTAGATGTCATAACTAGCCCTAAACTAATGCAATATATGTCACAACAGGTCTAAATGTATGTGTCATGACAGTGTTATGATCATATGATAACAGGTTATGACAAGTTATTTCAGCTCTTATGACATATTATGACATGGTTATCGCCTTGTCATAACGTGTCACGAGTGTTATGAGTGTCAAGTTAAGCGTTACCAAAGCTTCAAGTGAAAATCATATTCAAGTGAGTGCTGACCTTTTTTTCGTTTGTAAGTGCACACACTAATCCTATTCACTCTAGCCTTTCCAAACATGTAGTCTGTTTTGTGTTTCCATCAAGAATATTAGGCTACCATGTTGAAGGTCTGACATATCTATATCTATGTACTGTAAGGGACATTTTGTACACAGATTCTGTACTTGGACATACAGTATATTACAAAATCTTTTGAAAAGGTAATGATCTCTCCTATTATATTTTCTATCATAGTAACAGCAGTACTATATAACACAGTAATAACAGAGTTATACAAATCAACACAAAATGACACATTTATCCTGTGCATCGGGTATTGTATAATTGTCAAAGCAGTGGGGGAAGAGGTTTTGTATTTTAGAGCCTACCTGGTCGAATGGTCAATGAGAAGACTTTCCTTGGTAATGCTGGAGTGGATCAGTCTGTTTTCACATTGAACTGCTCTGGGTCTCCAATGGTTACCTTACACTGCCATTCACAGTCACAGCATCCAGTCAACAGCCTCATAATGACAACGTTGCTCCTCCCTAGAAAAACATTTATCCCTTACTATTGGCTTATGATTGATAGTTGAATTGCTTATGTTAATTATTCTTTGTTCCTTTCCCCCACTGCCTCTTTCCCCCTCACTGTTTGTTCAACCAATGCAATGTCTGCATTTGATCTCAGTGTACAATTTTAGTCATTATTTCAATGATGCTCCACATATCTATCAGTGCTCTTAGTTGCCTGGGATCTGCCCTTCTCTTCCACACCATAGAAAAATTATGAATTCATTCTACTTCTATGTTCCACACCCCCACACATCCAGGCAGTTGTCATGGTGACCGAACAGGGAATAGAGAAGAGGTGACATTTGAAGGTCTCTCAATTAGATTTCTTCATTATCTTTATTGATTAATTGAAAAGACAATCATGATATAGTAGGAATAGATACATCTCACGGACTTCTGTAAGGTACAGTACCTTAGGTACATAATCTACATAAACATGGGCCTGCGCCCTATATTTATTTTATTTTATTTAACCTTTATTTAACTAGGCATATATCACAGACATAACTACTGTCATGCAGGTGATAGAGGACCCAAAAGCGACTTAACAGAAACAGAGTTTATTCAAATCCAAACAGGGAATAACAGAAATCCTCTAGTCTGTAGAGGGGAATAACAAGAGAAGCGGCCACAGACTGCAGGTCGCTTCGGGTAGGCGCAGGCCGTAGTAGACAGAGACACCTGCTCACACGCAGCATCTGATGAAGGCAAAAAAACACGACAGGACAGGGCGAAACACAATCACAGCATGGTGAATACAAAACAAGGAACCGACGGGACAGGAACGGAACACAAAGGAATAAATAGGGACTCTAATCAGGGGAAAGGATCGGGAACAGGTGTGGGAAGACTAAATGATGATTAGGGGAATAGGAACAGCTGGGAGCAGGAACGGAACGATAGAGAGAGGAGAGAGAGGGAGGGGGAGAGAGAGGGATAGAAAAAGGGAACGAACCTAATAAGACCAGCAGGGGGAAACGAACAGAAGGAAAAGCAAAAATGACAAGATGATATAAGACAAAACATGACAGTACCCCCCCACTCACCGAGCGCCTCCTGGCGCTCTCGAGGAGGAACACTGGCGGCAACGGAGGAAATCATAGATCAAACGGTCCAGCACGTCCCGAGAAAGAACCCAACTCCTCTCCTCAGGACCGTAACGAAAAACGATAAAAAGGGAAACTAGGGTACTACTCTAAAAAAAAAATGAGAACTAGGGACAGACTGAGACACAGCAAGGGCAGGAACAAGAACAGGAGAGATGCGATGGCAGGGAACAGACTGAGACCCAGCAAGACCAGGAGCAGAAGCAGAAAAAAAAATTACCAGACTTCTTCTGCGCGCAGTCTGAACACGCAGCCACGAAACGGCGCGTGTCACGCTCCTGAGTCGGCCACCAAAAGCGCTGGCGAATAGACGCAAGAGTGCCTCGAACACCGGGATGACCAGCTAACTTGGCAGAGTGAGCCCACTGAAGAACAGCCAGACGAGTGGAAACAGGAACGAAAAGGAGGTTACTAGGACAAGCGCGCGGCGACGCAGTGTGCGTGAGTGCTTGCTTAACCTGTCTTTCAATTCCCCAGACTGTCAACCCGACAACACGCCCATAAGGAAGAATCCCTCGAGATCAGTAGAAGCCACAGAAGAACTAAACAGACGGGATAAGGCATCAGGCTTGGTGTTCTTGCTACCCGGACGGTAAGAAATCACAAACTCGAAACGAGCGAAAAACAACGCCCAACGAGCTTGACGGGCATTAAGTCGTTTGGCAGAACGGATGTACTCAAGGTTCTTATGGTCTGTCCAAACGACAAAAGGAACGGTCGCCCCCTCCAACCACTGTCGCCATTCGCCTAGGGCTAAGCGGATGGCGAGCAGTTCACGGTTACCCACATCATAGTTGCGCTCAGATGGCGACAGGCGATGAGAAAAATAAGCGCAAGGATGAACCTTATCGTCAGACTGGAAGCGCTGGGATAGAATGGCTCCCACGCCTACCTCTGAAGCGTCAACCTCGACAATGAATTGTCTAGTGACGTCAGGAGTAACGAGGATAGGAGCGGACGTAAACGTTCTTTTAGAAGATCAAAAGCTCCCTGGGCGGAACCGGACCACTTAAAACACGTCTTGACAGAAGTAAGAGCTGTGAGAGGGGCAGCAACTTGACCGAAATTACGAATGAAACGCCGATAGAAATTAGCGAAACCTAAAAAGCGCTGCAACTCGACACGTGACCTTGGAACGGGCCAATCACTGACAGCTTGGACCTTAGCGGAATCCATCTGAATGCCTTCAGCGGAAATAACGGAACCGAGAAAAGTAACGGAGGAGACATGAAAAGAGCACTTCTCAGCCTTTACGTAGAGACAATTCTCTAAAAGGCGCTGTAGAACACGTCGAACGTGCTGAACATGAATCTCGAGTGACGGAGAAAAAATCAGGATATCGTCAAGATAGACAAAAACAAAAATGTTCAGCATGTCTCTCAGAACATCATTAACTAATGCCTGAAAAACAGCTGGCGCATTGGCGAGACCGAACGGCAGAACCCGGTACTCAAAATGCCCTAACGGAGTGTTAAACGCCGTTTTCCACTCGTCCCCCTCTCTGATGCGCACGAGATGGTAAGCGTTACGAAGGTCCAACTTAGTAAAGCACCTGGCTCCTGCAGAATCTCGAAGGCTGATGACATAAGGGGAAGCGGATAACGATTCTTAACCGTTATGTCATTCAGCCCTCGATAATCCACGCAGGGCGCAGAGTACCGTCCTTCTTCTTAACAAAAGAACCCCGCCCCGGCCGGAGAAGAAGAAGGCACTATGGTACCGGCGTCAAGAGACACAGACAAATAATCCTCGAGAGCCTTACGTTCGGGAGCCGACAGAGAGTATAGTCTACCTCGAGGAGGAGTGGTCCCCGGAAGGAGATCAATACTACAATCATACGACCGGTGAGGAGGAAGGGAGTTGGCTCGGGACCGACTGAAGACCGTGCGCAGATCATGATATTCCTCCGGCACTCCTGTCAAATCGCCAGGTTCCTCCTGGGAAGTAGGGACAGAAGAAACGGGAGGGATGGCAGACATTAAACACTTCACATGACAAGAAACGTTCCAGGATAGGATAGAATTACTAGACCAATTAATAGAAGGATTATGACATACTAGCCAGGGATGACCCAAAACAACAGGTGTAAACAGTGAACGGAAAATCAAAAAGAAATAGTCTCACTGTGGTTACCAGATACTGTGAGGGTTAAAGGTAGTGTCTCAAATCTGATACTGGGAAGATGACTACCATCTAAGGCAAACATGGGCGTAGGCTTGTCTAACGGTCTGAAAGGAATGTTATGTTTCCGAACCCATGCTTCGTCCATGAAACAACCCTCAGCCCCAGAGTCAATCAAGGCACTGCATGTAGCACCCGAACCGGTCCAGCGTAGATGGACCGACATAGTAGTACAAGATCTAGATGAAGAGACCAGAGTAGTAGCGCTCACCAGTAGCCCTCCGCTTACTGATGGGCTCTGGCCTCTTACTGGACATGAATTAACAAAATGTCCAGCAACTCCGCAATAGAGGCACAGGCGGTTGGTGATCCTCCGTTCCCTCTCCTTAGTCGAGATGCGAATCCCTCCCAGCTGCATGGGCTCAGTCTCAAAGCCAGAGGAGGGAGATGGTTGCGATGCGGAGCAGGGAAACACCGTTGATGCGAGCTCTCTTCCACGAGCCCGGTGACGAAGATCTACCCGTCGTTCTATGCGGATGGCGAGAGCAATCAAAGAGTCCACATCTGAAGGAACCTCCCGGGAGAGAATCTCATCCTTAACCACTGCGTGGAGTCCCTCCAGAAAACGAGCGAGCAGCGCCGGCTCGTTCCACTCACTAGAGGCAGCAAGAGTGCGAAACTCAATAGAATAATCCGTTATGGACCGTTCACCTTGGCATAAGGAAGCCAGGGCCCTAGAAGCCTCCCTACCAAAAACTGAACGGTCAAAAACCCGAATCATCTCCTCTTTAAAGTTCTGGAACTTGTTAGAGCAATCAGCCCTTGCCTCCCAGATAGCTGTGCCCCATTCTCGAGCCCGGCCAGTAAGGAGTGAAATGACGTAAGCAACCCGAGCTCTCTCTAGAGTATGTGTTGGGTTGGAGAGAGAACACAATCTCACACTGCGTGAGAAAGGAGCGGCACTCAGTGGGCTGCCCGGAGTAGCAAGGTGGGTTATTAACCCTAGGTTCTGGAGGCTCGGCAGGCCAGGAAGTAACAGGTGGCACGAGACGTAGACTCTGGAACTGTCCAGAGAGGTCGGAAACCTGAGCGGCCAGGTTCTCCACGGCATGGCGAGCAGCAGACAATTCCTGCTCGTGTCTGCCGAGCATGGCTCCTTGGATCTCGACGGCAGTGTAACGAGCGTCTGAAGTCGCTGGGTCCATTACTTGGTCGGTTCCTTCTGTCATGCAGGTGATAGAGGACCCAAAAGCGACTTAACAGAAACAGAGTTTATTCAAATCCAAACAGGGAATAACAGAAATCCTCTAGTCTGTAGAGGGGAATAACAAGAGAAGCGGCCACAGACTGCAGGTCGCTCGGTAGGCGCAGGCCGTAGTAGACAGAGACACCTGCTCACACGCAGCATCTGATGAAGGCAAAAAAACACGACAGGACAGGGCGAAACACAATCACAGCATGGTGAATACAAAACAAGGAACCGACGGGACAGGAACGGAACACAAAGGAATAAATAGGGACTCTAATCAGGGGAAAGGATCGGGAACAGGTGTGGGAAGACTAAATGATGATTAGGGGAATAGGAACAGCTGGGAGCAGGAACGGAACGATAGAGAGAGGAGAGAGAGGGAGGGGGAGAGAGAGGGATAGAAAAAGGGAACGAACCTAATAAGACCAGCAGGGGGAAACGAACAGAAGGAAAAGCAAAAATGACAAGATGATATAAGACAAAACATGACAACTACACTGTTAGTCTCATGAGTGTGTGCATATTAATCTCCTACTGCGATCCACATACGGCACAAGCAGTGAAAAGTAAATAGACTTTGGTACTAATAAATATTGAAATCTTACTGCAATAAACCAACATGAAATACTGTAGGGAGATATTATGAATGGGGCCTCAGCGGTTTGAAACGTCATGTCATGCCATGTTGGTTAGTGATATGGCTTCCTTTATTGAAGTGGAGTGTACTGGACCATGGCCGTGACCAAAATAATCTGCAAGTAAAAGAGTCCGATTCAGATTTTGTTTTATGGCCAAGAATTCAGAAGTAAATCATATTTACTGTTCATAGGCAAAAAAGTTGAAGAAATATGATTTATCAACTTAATTCTAAATAAAATTGTTTTCTATCTGTAGATAGTTAGTGGTTAGGATAGTTAGTGCATGCCTGAAACTCTAGTAGACTCACCAACATGAGCAGTGGGGAGGCCACCAACCAGCAGGCTTTAAAGAAGATGTTTGGAGGCCGTCCCAGAATCCTCGTCATCATGATAAAGAGCCGGTGTAATTCTGAAAATCAAGTATACATAAGCAAACAGAATAACTGCATCATCATCATTATCATCATGTCTACGTGAAAACAGTGAGAGCTGAGGAAAAGTTTGTCATTGTCAGACATTTCCTTGATTTTCTCTGTTTGAAAGAGAAAATCAGTAATATCATACTGTATACCCTGTATCCACCCAGGCCCACCCATGTCTACGCCCCTGACACACACCTGGGTAATGCAGGGAAGGCCATGCAGAAAAATCAGAAGGCACAGTAATAAGACCACCAGCTCCATACTCTTCAGAAGAACGTTAGGACCAAATGTATCCATGATGCAAGTCACCAGGAGCTCCAAATGAGCAAACAGACATGACAAAACCAAAATCTTTCAGGAAAACAGATTGATTGTGACATTTTCCTTAGCACTGAACTGTGGGGTGAATAATAATTGTGAAACTCATAGTACAATACAACATATTACAGATTTTTAAGAAAAGGAAGGCCCTGTCACGAATATTACCGAAGTTGACTCCCCTTCTTGTTCGGGTGGCGCTCGGCGGTCGTCGTCGCCGGTCTACTAGCTATCGCCGATCCGTTGTTCTGTGTTCGTTTAGTTTTGTCTAATTGGTAGCACCTGTTTCTAGTTTGATTGTTAGGATAGGGTATATATAGTCTGTTTAGCCCGCTTCTGTTTCGTGCGGGCTTGTTCGTCTGTTTTGTTGGTTGAGTGTATTTTGTTGTATTTTGGGTTACACGCTGTCCGGTTATATTTCTGTTCATTTGTGTTTTCACTTTGTACTTGTTGTGTTTCGGGACATTAAAGCGTGTTGTTTTTCCCACATCTTGCTCTCTGCGCCTGACTCCACACCTCTTCACTCATACTGTGACAGAAGCCCGCACCACGATATGGAGTCAGCAGGAGCAGCGACCACTCCTCTTCCCACTATGGAGGAGAGAGTCCAACATCACACATCCATCCTCCATCGCCTAGGATCAGTGATGGAACGGATGATGGAGAGGATGGATCGTTGGGAGAGGAATGGTTTCCCTACTACTCCACCGACCCTCCCACCAGCAACTCTACCATCTGCCCCATCTGGATCAGGTTCCAGCGCTCTGCTCATGACGCCTTCGAGGAAATACGATGGAACAGCGACAGGGTGCCAGGGATTCCTGCTGCAATTAGACCTCTACCTGTCCACCGTTCGACCGGCCCCCTCAGAGGAGGAGAGAGTAGGGGTCCTCATCACCTGCCTGTCTGGTAGAGCCCTGGAGTGGGCTAATGCGGTCTGGAACGGGCCCGACTCGGCAAGAGACAACTACTCAGAGTTCATCCGCCGTTTCAGGGCCGTGTTCGATCACCCCCCAGAGGGTCGTGCGGCAGGTGAGAGATTGTTCCATCTGAGACAGGGGAAGAGGAGCGCGCAGGACTTCGCGCTGGAGTTCCGGACCTTGGCTGCGGGAGCAGGGTGGAACGACAGGGCCCTCTGAGAGAGGACGTCCGTAGGGAGCTGGCCTGTCAGGATACTACACTTGGCCTGGATGGAATGATAGACCTGTCGATCCGGTTGGACCATCTGCTAGCTGCTCGTGGACGTTCTGAAAGGGTCTTGTCAGTTCTACCTCCTGATCCTCCTGCCCCTATTCTGATGGAGTTAGGAGGTACCGCATCAAGGGAGATCGGAGGAGGAAGCTCCTCCTGTACCAGTTGTGGCCGGAGAGGGCACACGTCTGGTCGGTGCTGGAGGAATTCATCTGGGAATCATGAGGGCAGGCAGAATACTCATCGGTCACCCCAGGTGATTAAGCACCACACTCTCCCAGAGTTTCCTGTTGGTCACATGTTTCTATTAATTTGTTTCCTAAATGATTCTCCTTCTCTCCAGCATAAGGCACTGGTAGATTCAGGCGCAGCTGGAAACTTTATAGATCGCGGACTCGCTCAGAGGTTGAGGATTCCGTTAGTTAAAGTAAACCCCCCTTTTCCCGTGCACTCTTTAGATAGTCGACCATTAGGGTCAGGGCTGGTGAAGAAAGCCACAATTTCGTTGGAGATGATTACGCAGGGGAATCACAAGGAGCGAATTAGTTTGTTCCTTATCGATTCACCTGCGTTTCCAGTTATTCTGGGGATTCCCTGGTTGGCTATTCATAATCCTAAGATTTCGTGGAAACAGGGAACTCTACAGGGGTGGTCTGATGAGTGTTCAGGCAGGTGTGTAGGGGTTTCCATCGGTGCTACAACGGTGGAGAGTCCAGACCAGGTTTCCACCGTGCGCATTCCAGCTGAGTATGATGATTTGGCTATCGTTTTCAGTAAAAAGAAAGCGACCCAATTACCACCCCATAGGCAGTGGGATTGCGTGATAAATCTCCAGGTTAACGCTGCACTTCCCAGGAGTCATGTGTATCCTTTGTCTCAGGAGGAGAAGGTGGGTATGGAAAATTATATCACCGAGGCTCTGGGACAGGGGTACATTCGGCCCTCCATGTCACCTGTCTCTTCGAGTTTCTTTTTTGTGAAGAAAAAAGATGGTGGTTTGCGTCCGTGTATTGATTATAGAGGTCTAAATTCCATCACAGTGGGTTTTAGTTACTCACTACCTCTCATTGCTACGGTAGTGGAATCATTTCACAGAGCGCAGTTCTTCACTAAACTGGATCTCAGGAGTGCTTATAATTTGGTGCGTATTTGGAAGGGAGATGAGTGGAAAACTGCATTTAGTACTACGTCGGGCCATTATGAGTATCGCGTCATGCCATACGGTTTAAAGAATGCTCCAGCTATATTTCAATCCTTCGTGGATGAAATACTCAGAGACCTGCACGGACAGGGTGTAGTGGTTTATATTGATGATATTTTGATCTACTCCGCTACACGCACTGCGCATGTATCTCTTGTGCGTAAAGTTCTTAGACGACTGCTGGAGCATGACCTGTATGTGAAGGCGGAGAAATGTGAGTTTTTCAAACAATCAGTTTCCTTCCTGGGTTATCGTATTTCTAGCTCTGGTTTGGTAATGGAGGGTGATCACGTTAAGGCCGTGCGTAATTGGCCGACTCCGACCACGGTAAAGGAGGTGCAGCGGTTCTTGGGATTTGCCAATTACTACCGGAGGTTTATCCGGGGTTTTGGTCAGATAGCTGCCCCTATTACCTCACTGCTGAAGGGGGGACCGGTGCGTTTACAGTGGTCAGCAGAGGCGAACGGAGCTTTTCATAAGTTGAAGGCGATGTTTACTAAAGCGCCGGTGTTGGCACATCCGGACCCTTCTTTGGCGTTTATAGTAGAGGTGGACGCATCTGAGGCTGGGGTTGGAGCTGTGCTCTCACAGCGTTCGGGTGTGCCACCGAAGCTCCGCCCCTGTGCTTTTTTTTTTTTTTCTAAGAAACTCGGGCCAGCGGAGCGGAATTATGATGTGGGGGATAGGGAGTTGTTGGCTATGGTTAAGGCCCTGAAGGTGTGGAGACACTGGCTTGAGGGGGCTAAGCACCCTTTCCTTATCTGGACTGACCATCGTAACCTGGAGTATATCCGATCAGCTAGGAGAATGAATCCTCGTCAGGCAAGGTGGGCCATGTTTTTCACCAGATTTAATTTCACTGTCTCATATAGACCAGGTTCCCTCAACACTAAGGCTGACGCGCTGTCAAGACTTTACGACACTGAGGACAGGTCCATCGATCCTACTCCCATCATTCCGGCAGCTAAGCTGGTGGCACCGGTAGTATGGGATGTGGACGCGGACATCGAGCGGGCACTAAGGGGGAACCTACGCCTCCACAGTGTCCGGAGGGTCGTAGGTACGTGCCGCTGGCTGTTCGTGATCAATTGATTCGATGGGCTCATTGTCTACCCTCGTCGGGTCACCCAGGTGTTTATAGGACCGTGAGAGGTCTTGAGAGGAAGTACTGGTGGCCCACTTTGAGGAGGGATGTGCGATTCTATGTTTCCTCCTGTTCGGTGTGCGCCCAGAGTAAGGCTCCTAGACACCTGCCAAGAGGTAAATTACAACCTCTTCCCATTCCACAACGGCCGTGGACCCATCTTTCGGTGGATTTTCTTACTGACCTTCCCCCCTCTCAGGGTAACACTACTATCCTGGTCGTTGTGGATCGGTTCTCTAAGTCCTGCCGTCTTATCCCATTGCCCGGTCTCCCTACGGCCCTACAGACTGCGGAAGCTCTTTTCACCCATGTCTTCCGGCACTACGGGGTGCCCGAGGATATAGTTTCTGATCGGGGCCCCCAATTTATCTCCCGTGTTTGGAGAGCATTTATGGAACGTCTGGGGGTCTCGGTCAGCCTTACCTCAGGGTATCACCCGGAGAGTAATGGTCAGGTGGAGAGAGTCAACCAGGAGGTGGGTAGGTTTCTGCGGTCGTATTGCCAGGACCGGCCAGGCGAGTGGGCAAGATATATTCCCTGGGCAGAAATAGCCCAGAATTCACTAAGCTACTCTTCTACCAACATGTCACCATTTGAGTGCGTGTTCGGGTACCAGCCGGTCTTGGCACCGTGGCATCAGAGCCAGACTGAGGCTCCTGCGGTGGAGGAGTGGGTACAGCGCTCTAAGGAGACCTGGAGGGCAGTCCAGGAGTCATTACGCCAAGCTAGTATAAGGCAGAAGAAGAGCGCTGACCGTCACCGCAGTGAGGCCCCCGTGTTTGCACCTGGGGACAGGGTCTGGCTCTCGACCCGTAACCTGCCTCTCCACTTGCCCTGCCGGAAGCTGGGTCCGCAGTGTATAGGGCCATTTAAAGTCCTGAGGAGAATAAATGAGGTTTGTTATCGATTATCACTTCCTTCGTATTATCGTATTAACCCCTCATTTCATGTGTCTCTTCTCAGGCCGGTGGTAGCTGGTCCCATGCAGGAGAATGAGGTACCGGAGGTTCCTCCACCCCCTCTGGACATCGAGGTGTCCCCGGCGTACAAGATACGAGCTATTCTGGACTCGAGACGCCGGGTGAGAGGCTTGCAGTACCTCGTCGACTGGGAGGGGTACGGTCCGGAGGAGAGGTGCTGGGTTCCGGCGAGGGATATTCTATACCCATCCATGTTGAGTGAATTTCATCGCCTCCGCCCGGATCGCCCAGCGCTTCGGCCTCCGGGTCGTCCCCGAGGCCGACGTCGGCGTGCTGCAGGAGCTGCGCGTCAGGAGGGGGGTACTGTCACAAATATTACCGAAGGTGACTCCCCTTCTTGTTCGGGTGGCGCTCGGCGGTCGTCGTCGCCGGTCTACTAGCTATCGCCGATCCGTTGTTCTGTGTTCGTTTAGTTTTGTCTAATTGGTAGCACCTGTTTCTAGTTTGATTGTTAGGATAGGGTATATATAGTCTGTTTAGCCCGCTTCTGTTTCGTGCGGGCTTGTTCGTCTGTTTTGTTGGTTGAGTGTATTTTGTTGTATTTTGGGTTACACGCTGTCCGGTTATATTTCTGTTCATTTGTGTTTTCACTTTGTACTTGTTGTGTTTCGGGACATTAAAGCGTGTTGTTTTTCCCACATCTTGCTCTCTGCGCCTGACTCCACACCTCTTCACTCATACTGGGACAGGCCCACAGCTGGGTGACAGGCATAGTGGAGAAGATCTTTGGGTAAACCACAAACACCAGGCCGGGCCCACCACACTGTTCACGAAAATTGATCGCTCCAACAGACAGTGAGTCAAGTGGCTGTGGCTTGCTATATAAAGCAGGCAGACAGGCATCAAGGCATTCAGTTACTGTTCACTTTCACGATAGAATGGGCAAAATTAGTGACCTAAGCAACTTTGGCCTTTTCACACTGCTTTGTTCTTAGCCCCGGGCTAGCCCCAGGCTAGACTGTCCCTGGGCTATCTTATCCCCAGGCTAGACTGTCCCTGGGCTAGCTTAGCCTGTGCTCGCTCACGCAAGCATTTGTTAACCCTGGGCTAAGCTTTAGCCCTGGGCTAAGGATTCACCTTTGTATTCCAAAGCCCTGGGATAACGGACAAACATAAGATGCAACCAACACACACAATGTTATAAGCAATAAGACATGTATTAACACATTATTTCATCTTGCTTCTAGGTTAGCATTTGATTTCCAACAGTGATGGTTTGTATAAACCTTTCTGTCTGCCTATCTGACCTCGGAAACAATGTTACACTTTTGGAATTCGATCTCGCTCCTGTACAGAGAATGTTATTGTCACAACTTCCACCGAAGTCGTTTCCTCTTCTTGTTCGGGCGGCGGTCGGCGTCACCGGTCTGCTAACCATCATCGATCCACTTTTAATTTTCCATTTGTTTTGTCTTGTTTTCCGAAACACCTGGTTTCCATTTACCTCATTAATAGTTGTGTATTTAACCCTCTGTTCCCCCCATGTCTTTGTGTGGAATTGTTTGTTGTAAGTGCTTGTGCACATGTTACTGGTGCGCGTCGGGTTTTTGTACCCATAGACTGTTGTATTTTTATTGCTGTTGGATTTTGGATTAAACTGCTCCGGCTATTACCTAGTTCTGCTCTCCTGCGTCTGACTTCCCTGTCACCAGTTACGCACCGCACCCCTTTAGCGTTGTGGCTGAACTTTTATGATCTAGGCGAAATCATGCAACAATATTATTATCATTGATATATCAAATTAAAAGTAAATGGAAAAGCTACAATATGACAACAAACTTGAGCGTTTGCTGCCCTTCCAGCTGTAGAGTTTGTTGCTTTAGTTTGCTATGGGACTGTACATTATTTATAATGAGGGATACCTTGAGAAAATGGGATCTCTCCTTCAGTAAAATATATTTTTACCTGAACACTTGAAACAGGTGCATCCTTTTTCCATTGATCATCCTTGAGATGTTTCTACAACTTTGGAGTCCACCTGTGGTAAATTAAATTGCTTGGACGTGATTTGGAAAGGCACACACCTGTATTAATGGCACCTGTTTGAACTTGTTATCAGTATAAAAGACACCTGTCTACAACCTCAAACAGTCACACTCCAAACTCCACTATGGCCAAGACCAAAGATGTCAGGATTTGGCCAGGGTTGTTCCGGTTTTTGGTCACTAGATGCCCCCATTGTGCCTTTTGACCTTTTGTTTTCCCTTGATCCCCATTATTATTTGCACCTGTGCCTCGTTTCCCCTGATTGTATTTAAACCCTTTGTTTTCCTCAGTCCTTTGCTCTGTGTTTGTATGTTAGCACCCAGCCCTAGTACTCTGTGAACTCTTGTTGATCTCGGTGGACTCTCTTGTGGAATTCTGTTTTTTGTTCTTGTTTGTTTGTTCTTGAGTATTTTTTGAGGCTTTTTGTGCTATACCTTCCACCTTGTGGATTTACCTTTTTGTCTTGGAGGATTACCTTTGTTCTTGTGGAATTCCTTTTGAGGTTGTGGAGTTACATGTTTTCCTGAAGAACTTCACTTTTTACTTCATTAAATACACCATCTCAAGTACTGCTGTGTCTGCCTCATCTTCTGGGTTCTGCCGACTATTCGTGGCTCAGTTGGTTAAGTGACTGTTTCTCACTCCGGAGACCCAGGTTCGTACCGGGTCCTGACAGAAACACAGAGCCAAAAATTAACCCAGAGGCAGCCAGTTCCCAGGACCTTGTTGCCATGCTGTCCCACCACCAGGAGACTGTCCAACGCCACGAAGCCGCCCTGGTTCAGCAAGAGGCCTTAATGGCTAGACATTCTCATCTTCTGTCGGAGATGCTGACTTCCATAAAGCAGATATCTGATCGACTTACCCCGGCAACAGTTCCCGTCCCAGTACCTCAGATTCACGTACCCATGGCAGTTAACCCTCTGGCTGAACCTCGTCTTCCACATCCCCAACGGTTCTCAGGTGATCCAAGTGCTTGTAAAGGGTTTCTCACCCAATGTTCTCTCTCCTTCGAGCTGCAACCCTCGTCGTTCCCCACCGACCGGTCTAAGATCGCATATATCATCACCCTGCTGTCTGAAAAAGCCCTGGCCTGGGCTACTGCTGTGTGGGATGCCCATAGTTCCTGCTGTGCCAGCTACTCTGCCTTTGCTGAGGAATTCAAACGAGTGTTTCAAGGCCCAAGCAGTGGTCCTGACTCAGCCAAACAGCTCCTGACTCTCCACCAAGGTCGGCGCAGCGTGACGGACTATGCCATCCAGTTCCGCACGGTGGCAGCAGCGAGTGGCTGGAACAACGAGGCGCTCACGGTGTGCTTTCTGAAAGGCCTTTCCGACACTATCCAAGATGAACTGGCCACTCGGGAACCACCGGACAATCTCGAGTCCCTGATCAAGTTGGCCTCACGCATTGACCAGCGTCTGAGAGAGAGAGAACTCAACCGTAGACCTCTAGCCCCTATCAGTCCCAGCTCCGAGTCCCCACCTTTATCCTCGCTGGCTCCACCGGAACCCATGCAGATTGGACGCATCTCCCAGGCTGAGAGAAACCGCCGGATGACGGAGCGACGCTGTCTATATTGCGGCAAACCGGGCCATTTCCGTTCCACATGTCCCGGGCTCCAGGGAAACGCTCTGTCCCGTACAGACCGGGGGGAACTGTAACGGGAAACCTCCTCCCATCCGTCCAACTCCCGTCTGCTCATTCCAGTCACCCTTTCCTGGGACAACCACAAGCTTCACCTTCAAGCCTTGGTAGACTCTGGAGCCGCAGGTAACTTCATGGATGGTGTCTGGGCGAAGGAGAATAGCGTTCCCTCTGAACCTCTAAGTGACCCCATGAGGGTTACTACATTGGATGGAAGCCCTTTGGGATCTGGACTTGTCACTCATGTCACTACCTCCTTGCGACTTTGAGTTTCACAACACCAGGAATTGATGAACTTTCATTTGATTTCCTGTTCCGAGTTCCCTCTCGTCCTTGGATACCCCTGGCTTCACAGCCATAACCCTCACATCGACTGGTCTGTGGGCACTATCAAGCAGTGGGGTCCTACGTGCCAAGCTACTTGTATTTTCCCGAATTCCCCGAGTTCTACTCCCGAGTCTTTAGAATCCATCGACCTGACCCGAGTTCCCGAGTGTTACCATGACCTCAAACTGGTATTTAGCAAACAGAGGGCCACCATGCTACCACCCCATAGACCTTATGATTGCCCCATCGAACTGTTTCCGGGCACTTGCCCCCCCAGGGGTCGGATCTTTTCCCTATCTCCACCCGAACGAGCTGCTATGGATACCTATATCAAGGACGCTCTGGAAGCAGGCCTCATGCGTCCATCCACCTCCCCGGCGGGAGCAGGGTTTTTCTTTGTGGCCAAGAAAGACCGTGGATTACGTCCTTGCATCGACTACCGGGGACTCAATGCCATAACCGTCCGTAACCGTTACCCGCTACCCCTTATGGCCACAGCCTTCGAGCTGCTCCAGGAAGCAGTTGTTTTCACTAAGCTTGACCTGCGGAACGCATACCATCTTGTGCGGATCAGACCTGGTGACGAGTGGAAGACCGCTTTCAACACGCCTACTGGTCACTATGAATACTTGGTGATGCCCTTTGGCCTGACCAACGCCCCAGCGGTGTTCCAAGCGCTCATAAACGATGTGCTTAGGGATATGCTTAACATATTTGTGTTCGTTTACTTGGATGACATCCTCATCTTTTCGAGCTCTCTTCAAGAACACACAAAGCATGTCAGACAAGTACTCAAACGCTTCCTAGACAGCCATCTGTACGTTAAGCCGGAAAAATGTGAATTCCATTCATCCCGAGTACAATTCCTGGGATTTGTAGTGGAACCCGGTCGAGTCCAAATGGACCCCAGGAAGGTAGGGGCGGTAGCGGATTGGCCCACCCCCAAATCCGTTAAGGAAGTTCAGCGTTTCCTGGGCTTCACTAACTTTTACCGCAAGTTCATCAAGAACTTCAGCTTGGTGGCAGCCCCTCTCTCAGCTTTAACCAAGGGTGGCAATGCAAGGTTTTTGTGGGGAAGAGAAGTTGAGACGGCCTTCCAAGGACTCAAGCAGCGCGTCCTCTCTGCTCCCATCCTGATACTACCGACTATGGATGAACCGTTTGTGGTGGAGGTAGACGCCTCAGAGGTTGGTGTTGGAGCTGTCCTGTCTCAGAGGGGTGAAGACAAGAAGCTTCATCCCTGCGCTTTCTTCTCACACCGGCTTACCCCGGCTGAGAGAAACTACGATGTGAGGGATCGTGAACTCCTAGCGGTTAAGATGGCATTGAAGGAATGGAGACACTGGCTCGAGGGGGCTTCTCACCCGTTTCAAGTGCTTACGGACCACAAAGATCTGGAGTATATCCAGCATGCGAAGCGGTTGAACTCTAGACAAGCTAGATGGTCTCTTTTCTTCAATCGATTCCAGTTTATCCTCACCTATCGGCCCGGGTCGAAGAATCTCAAACCGGATGCCCTGTCCCGAGTCTACGCTCCTGCCATTCGAGATGACACGGACATGCCTGTCCTTCCTACTGCTAAGATCGTGGCTCCGATCTCGTGGCAAGTTGAGGATACCGTGAGACGAGCTCAAGCTATTGAACCGGACCCGAAAGGAGGTCCTGCCAATCGGTTGTTTGTCCCCAAGGCAGTGAGGACTCAGGTCCTTCTGTGGGGGCACTCCTCTCGCCTCACCTGTCACCCGGGCGTAGGTCGCACCTTGGAGTTCATCCAGCGTAAGTTCTGGTGGCCTACCATAAGAGAAGATGTTGCCACTTTCGTCAATGCCTGCCCCGTGTGCTGCCAGGGCAAATCTTCTCACCTCCGCCCGCAAGGACTCCTTCACCCTTTACCTGTTCCCCACAGACCCTGGTCCCATATCTCGTTGGACTTTATTACTGGCCTTCCTCCATCCCATGGCAATACTACTATCCTAGTCATTATCGACAGGTTTTCAAAGGCGGCCAGGTTCGTCCCTCTGACTAAGTTACCTTCTGCCAAGGAAACGGCTGAGTTGGTAATTAATCATGTGTTCCGAGTCTTCGGCATTCCTCAAGATATGGTTTCTGACAGAGGTCCCCAGTTCGCCTCTAGGTTGTGGAAGGCCTTCTGCCAACTCATGGGAGCTTCTGCCAGTCTATCTTCAGGGTACCATCCGGAGTCCAACGGCCAAACTGAGAGGATGAATCAAGAGCTGGAAACCACCCTCCGATGTATGACTCGTAACAACCCGTCCACATGGTCGTCCTTCATTGTTTGGGCCGAATACGCACACAACACCTTGCGCTCCTCCTCCTCTGGTATGTCCCGCACGAGTGTCAGTTTGGCTATGCCCCTCCATTGTTCCCGGACCAGGAGGCAGAAGTCAGTGCCTTCAGCCTTGAAGTTCGTCAGACGCTGTCGGCTTATGTGGAGGAAAACCCGTCTTAATCTTATGCGTTCCTCACAGAGGTACCAACAACAAGCCAACAGACGTCGCCGTCCCGAGCCTACCCTGCGCCCCGGCCAGAGAGTCTGGCTCTCCACAAGAGACTTACCACTACGGGTGGAGTCTCGCAAGCTGTCCCAAAAATACATCGGTCCCTTTAAGGTTGCCAGGAGAGTTAACCCATTTTCTTATCGCCTACACTTACCCAGATCCCTTAAGTTTAATCCCACATTTCACATTTCCTTATTAAAACCTGTTGTTTTTTCTCCCCTTGTCCCGGCAGACAGACCTCCCCCTCCGCCTCGTGTCATTGGAGGCCAGCCGGCTTATACCGTCCATCGGATACTGGATTCCCGCCGGGTGCAGCGGTCCTGGCAGTATCTGGTGGACTGGGAAGGCTACGGTCCCGAGGAGCGCTCCTGGGTTCCTGCCAAAGACATACTGGACCCTGACCTCATTCGTCAGTTCAGGGCCCTCCACCCTGAGAGAGCTGGTAGGAACGTCAGGAGCCGTTCCTAGGGGGGGATTCTGTCAGGATTTGGCCAGGGTTGTTCCGGTTTTTGGTCACTAGATGCCCCCATTGTGCCTTTTGACCTTTTTTTTTCCCTTGATCCCCATTATTATTTGCACCTGTGCCTCGTTTCCCCTGATTGTATTTAAACCCTTTGTTTTCCTCAGTCCTTTGCTTTATGTTTGTATGTTAGCACCCAGCCCTAGTACTCTGTGAACTCTTGTTGATCCCGGTGGACTCTCTTGTGGAATTCTGTTTTTTGTTCTTGTTTGTTTGTTTTGGAGTATTTTTTGAGGCTTTTTGTGCTATACCTTCCACCTTGTGGATTTACCTTTTTGTCTTGGAGGATTACCTTTGTTCATGTGGAATTCCTTTTGAGGTTGTGGAGTTACATGTTTTCCTGAAGAACTTACCTTTTTACTTCATTAAATACACCATCTCAAGTACTGCTGTGTCTGCCTCATCTTCTGGGTTCTGCCAACTATTCGTGGCTCAGTTGGTTAAGTGACTGTTTCTCACTCCGGAGACCCAGGTTCGTACCGGGTCCTGACAAAAGAGCTGTCAAAGGACACCAGAAACCAAATTGTAGACCTGTACCAGGCTGGGAAGACTGAATCTGCAGTAGGTAAGCAGCTTGGTTTGAAGAAATCAACTGTGGGAGCAATTATTAGGCAATGGAAGACATACAAAACCACTGATAATCTCCCTCGATCTGGGGCTCCATGCAAGATCTCACCCCGTGGGGTCAAAATGATCACAAGAACGGTGAGCAAAAATCCCAGAACCACACGGGGGGACCTAGTGAATGACCTGCAGAGAGCTGGGACCAAAGTAATAAAGCCTACCATCAGTAACACACTACGCCGCCAAGGACTCAAATCCTGCAGTGCCAGACGTGTCCCCCTGCTTAAGCCAGTACATGTCCAGGCCCGTCTGAAGTTTGCTAGAGAGCATTTGGATGATCCAGAAGAAGATTGGGAGAATGTCATATGGTCAGATGAAACCAAAATATAACTTTTTGTTAAAAACTCAACTCGTCGTGTTTGGAGGACAAAGAATGCTGAGTTGCATCCAAAGAACACCATACCTACTGTGAAGCATGGGGGTGGAAACATTATGCTTTGGGGCTGTTTTTCTGCAAAGGGACCAGGACGACTGATCCATGTAAAGGAAAGAATGAATGGGGCCATGTATTGTGAGAATTTGAGTGAAAATCTCCTTCCATCAGCAAGGGCATTGAAGATGAAACGTAGCTGGGTCTTTCAGCATGACAATGATCCCAAACACACCGCCCGGGCAATGAAGGAGTGGCTTTGTGAGAAGCATTTCAAGGTCCTGGAGTGGCCTAGCCAGTCTCCAGATCTCAACCCCATAGAAAATCTTTGGAGGAGTTGAAAGTCTGTGTTGCCCAGCAACAACCCCAAAACATCACTGCTCTAGAGGAGATCTGCATGGAGGAATGGGCCAAAATACCAGTAACAGTGTGTGAAAACCTTGTGAAGACTTACAGAAAACATTTGACCTCTGTTATTGCCAACAAAGTGTGTATAACAAAGTATAGAGATAAACTTTTATAGACCAAATACTTATTTTCCACCATAATTTGCAAATAAATTCATTAAAAATCCTACAATGTGATTTTCTGGATTTCTTTTCATCATTTTGTCTGTCATAGTTGAAGTGTACCTATGATGAAAATTACAGGCCTCTCTCATCTTTTTAAGTGGGAGAACTTACACAATTGGTGGCTGACTAAATACTTTTTTGCCCCACTGTACATATCTCCCTGGCATATTACATAATTTATGCAGCAGTGTACAAACATTTTTGGACTCAACTTGTTGTGCTCTGCTCACTTGAACAGGAAGGTGGCATTCTGGTCCTTTGTGTGCAAATTTGGTCATCAAAGTCTGTCATTCTCTGGATTTATGGTGCTTTCAAAACAACTGGGAACTCTGAAAAAAACAAGGTTGAATCATGCTCTGGATAAGAGCTTCTGCTAAATGCCTTAAATGTAAATGTAATGATGACCTCATTGATCTTCAGGTCGTAGCTCCTGAAAGAGGCCGGATTTACAATTCCGAGTTGGATGACCATTCAAAATGTATTTTACCAGTTGGAGTTGATTTATTCCTGACTTACAAGTTTTCACTGTTCCGAGTTAACAGTTGTTTTAGGTGCGGCACAAATCATGTGCAAGCATGGCCAATGTTGAATGTGTATAATTTTGAACTTGGACAAGAGCCCCACACACAGCCACTGTTACTGATGCCTTCCAAACCACCCATTGTTGAATTTGCGATGTCCAACTTGTTGGGTAATGTTTATGGCCGATGAGCACAGATAGTTTTTATCATTAATTTATTTTCATTATTTCTCTTCATATGACAAGGATTAAAAATGATTTGCCAGTAGATTGTTGGCTTGATTCATGATGATGACTGCTCGCTAAGTTTTTGAAAGTATGAGGTTGACATGATCAGTCCAATCAATGCTACGGTTGATATAATGTCAGTTGACGTCATTTTGGCCAATGACCTTGAGCCTTCTTGGATTGGCACTTCTAATGTAACTCTATGACAGCACCAAGGGGCTAGAACTTTCATGGTCTACCCTTAGACTTGGTGATGAAGTAGTGTCCTCATGAGTGACAGAAAATGAGCCAATCACGGCGCATATTTTCTGCTGGCTTGCCTCACCACCATAGAAAGCACTGACCTAGGCTGAAACACCTGCATTTTGGAGCTACCTTACTCAAGAAAACAAAAAAGAGACAATGTTTGTATGCGGCTTTATTAACTCAATGATATATCTTTTTATTTTTTGTATTTTTTTAACATTGTTTGCAAACTGATATGTGACACTTATTTATGCCAAAATAACATGCAAAACAGGCAAACCTCCCAAAATTGCCACTGATATTCAACATCCCAGCAGCAATTAAATCTCAAATCCTGAGCAATATAACATTTAGTCAATTACAAATGACATAACCCTCCCCTGGACTACATTTTTTAAATCCCAAACCCTTCCCTTGACTAAAATTGAAACGCGTTTCCATCCATCATGATCGGCCCATCTTCAGTTTTTACAGAGTTTTAAAAAACCGAACAAAATAAGTGAGACTGTAGAATAACAAAATAATAGAGTTGAGTCTTTTCCTTTCTCACCTTCCATGAGTCCTCCTTTTTCAACACCTTGTAGGCTATTGAGTGGCTCACATTTCCTCCTTCACATTTAGCTTGGAGTTAAGACAAACCTCATTGTGCAAGGACGCTATATTGTCTATAATATCTGTTACATTCATCTTTACCTTTTAAAACTAACAAATAAACACTATCATGTAGTTTTTTTTGATACATTAAATACAATCACTTCTATTCTTCATTGTACTCTATGATTGAGTGTGTGCTTCACAACTCTCCAATACAGAGCGACACTCAGGGTTTGAGTTCTGCTTCCATTGTTACTCCTCCTCCAAATCATTACTTCAGATGTAAATTCGGTTAACCCAGAACTGAAGTCTCACGTATTTAGTCAGCTTCTTTGTTTACGTAGATATGTCCACCAGAGATTACTTCAGACGACTCAGAAAATGTAGTCCAAATATTCATGTTCGTAACCACAAATGTACAGTATTCATCCTGAAATATGTAAATGTAGTTTCACCTTTCACCCTTCTCCATGTGCTGCTTTGTGTATCTTGTCCCTCTGACTGTTTCTGACAGGAATGCTTTCAGATCAGTCTGGCTAAATCATTCTGCTCATGTCAATGTTGGCTTGGTGTTTGTAATTTAAACAGTTCAACAGCATTTGGGGATCTATTATTGCCTATGGAGCATTTATACAAATGTAAAATGTATATAGTTCACAAAGTATTAATGAACTAGTAAAAAGCAACAAGAATACAAAAGTTTATGAATTGAAGCAAGACTGGAGTTCCTCTGTCCAGTGTCTGTGTTCTTTTTTGTAACAGTATTTTTATTGAAATTTCACAATTTTCACCCATATTAAGAGATACAGAGACAAAGCACACAGAACAAAAAGAAAAACAGCCCCCACTTACCCATATCTACGTGCATATATATACACATACATACATACATACACATACATACACACATATACATATACCCATGCATATACACACACCTATGCATACATACACGCACGCACGCACCCACCTATACACACCCATACATACGTACACCATTTCTCTTCCCGCTCTGTGCCTCTCTCACCCCATCACCATCATTGAGTCTCTCAATACATACATTTTAAACAAACTTACAAACAGAAATTAAACAAAAAAGCTCAGTTTAAACCAAGAGGTTAGGTTCCACACATGGAACGTACAGTGTGGTTCTGAAATACATAGATCCCCGCCATTCTAAGAGAATCCTTGCAGCATAATAGTTGATACCTCAGGTTCTAGATAATTTAGATAAGGTTCCCATACTTTGTAGAACTGGTCTGTTTTAGAATGCAATGTACATGTCAGATATTCCAGAGGCACCCATTCAAATAGTATCTTATGCCAGTCTTTAATAGAAGGAACCTTATCACTAATCCACTGTAAAATGATGTTTTTCCTCGCTGCGAAGGTAAGGATGTTGTAAAGCCTCCTTTTACAGACAGAAGTAACATGCCTACTAGGGAGACCTAACAGTAAAGAAACTGGGTCCAATTCTAGATCAACCCCTAGGATCTTTTCAATTTCTTGCAGGACACCAGACCAGTATCTTTGTATTTTGGTACATGACCATAAACAATGTGTTAGGGTGCCTGTATCCGTTTTGTATTTAAGACACTGAGGGGAAGAGGAAGTGGGGCTAAAAGCATGTCTGCGATTTGGGGATATATGCAATCTGTGTATTATTCTTAATTGGATTGCTCTAGTACGGTTACATATAGATATTGTTTTTGCATATCTCCAAATGTCCTCCCACATCTCTTCATCAATAGTAACAGACAATTCTTTCTCCCACACTTGTTTCACCCTCTGTGTGTTGACAGCAGAAAAGGACCTTAAAGTATCATACAACAGACTTACAGACATCTTCCTTTGTGGGAAAAAAAGCATTCTTTCAATGACAGACACATCAGGGTTACCAATTAAGGTGGTGCTCTCCAGAATATAATGTCTTACTTGTAGGAAGCGGAAAAAGTCCTGCTTTGGGAGTCGATATTTCTCGACCATCTGCTCAAATGACAACAAAATCTTATCAGCAAATAAGTCGTTTAGCCTGCGTATGCCCTTATTAAGCCATAAGTTAAAGCCAGCATCCAGCAATCCTGGGCTGAAATCTGGGTTGTTAAGAATTGGGGTAAGAGCAGAGGTTAGTTTGGACCTTCGCAGGAAGCGTTGAACTGACCTCCATACTTTGAGTGTGTTAAGTGTAACTGGATTATTGCAGTGTTCTTCTACAGACTTGAAACTTCTGAAAAATAAAAGATCCTGTAAGGGGTATTTTGAAAGAGAAGTCTCAATGTCTAACCAAATAGAGGAGTCATCATTTGTGATCCAGTCAGAAATATAACAAAGGTGGGCACACCATTGATAGAACTTGATATTGGGCAGGTCCAAGCCGCCCATAGAACTTGGCAGCTGCAATATTGCCATCTTAAGTCTTGGCTTGCGCTTACTCCATATAAAGGAACTTAGCCATCCATTTACATCCTTTATTACCTTATTGGAGAGTAATACTGGGATCATTTGGATTGGGTAAAGTAGTCTAGGTAAAACGTTCATTTTCAAGAGGGATATTCTACCCAACCAAGAAATGGGGAGGGAGTTCCAGCGCTCCAGATCCTGTCTTATTGTATCAAACAAAGGAACAAAATTGGCTTTGTACATTAGCTGGAATTTAGGAGTTACAAATATACCCAGATACATGAAACCTGAGGGAGACCATTTAAAAGGGAAGGGGGGAGAAGTATTAGGTACAGAATGCAGGCTACCAAGTGGCATAGCCTCTGACTTAGTAAGGTTAATCTTGTAGCCTGAGAATCCGCTGAATAATTCAATAATATTAATAAGAGGTGTAATTGAAGTCTCGGGACTAGAGATGAATATCAGGACATCATCAGAATACAAGCTTATTTTATGGTGAACATCACCAATGAGCAGCCCCTGTATAGCAGGCGTTACCCTGATGGCCTCGGCCAGTGGTTCCATAACGAGTGCAAAGAGGAGGGGGGATAAAGGACAGCCCTGTCTGGTACCTCTGTGTATAGATAAGCTATTTGACCGTAGCCCATTAGTAAGGACAGCGGCCTGAGGATCATCATATAAAACTTTCACCCATTTTATAAAGTTGTCCCCCAGACCAAATTTATTTAGAGCAAATAATAGGTAAGACCACTCCACCCGATCAAATGCCTTCTCAGCATCTAGGGAGAGCACAAGACCATCCACAGCACTTTGTTGGTAGGCTTGAATTACATTAAGAAGCCGCCTGACGTTGTTGCATGACTTACGGCCCCTAATGAAGCCAGTTTGGTCTCCTTTCACAATTAGTGGCAATGAGTCCTCTAATCTTGTGGCTAGAATTTTAGAAAGCAATTTTCTATCCACATTCAGAAGGGAAATTGGTCTGTACGAGGAACAAGACTCTGGACATTTTCCCTTTTTGAGAATAAGTGAAATGTTGGCTTCTCTCAGCGTTTGAGGGAGTTGGTCATTTGAAAATGAGTGGTTAAACATATCACGCAATGGCTCAAGGATCAGGCCATGGAACTCTTTATAGAACTCACTACAAAACCCATCTGGTCCTGGGGCCTTACCATTTTGCAGATTCTTAATTGCGAACATTATCTCTTCCTTGGTAATAGGGGCATTGAGGAGGGACCTCTGTTCTTCGGAGATAGTAGGGAGCTCAATCTTACCAAAGAAGTTCTCCATTAATTTGGGTGCATCCTTTGGCAGTTCTGAGGCATAAAGGTTTGTATAAAATTTCTTAAATGAGTCACTTATCAATTTATTTTCATATAAATGATTACCATCAGAATCAGTAATAGTAGCAATTGACTGAGAGTCAGCCCTCTTTTTAGCTAGGTATGCCAAGTACTTTCCTGGCTTATCGCCATGTTCATATAGCTTTTGCCTGACAAATCTCATTTTCTTTTCAGCGTCCTGTGTTAGGAGAGAGTCTAACGTTGATCTAATGACTGATATTTCCTTTAATAGGGCAGAAGTGGGCGTTTTAATGTAGTCCTTCTCTTTAGTTCCTAATTCACCCTCTAACATTTTTTGCTTTTCCCGCTTTTTCCGTCTCTTAGTAGCTGTGTATGACATAATCAGACCCCTGGCATACGCTTTACAGGTCTCCCAAAGGAGCGAGGGGTTATCTGTTGATTGAGAGTTAATAGAGAAAAATGCTTTAAACTCTGTTATAAAATATGATGTGAATGTATGGTCTTTAAGAATGGTTGTGTTCAACCTCCAATGTCTTGACCGATTGAATGCCCCGTTGAGTTTTATGTCCAGGATCACCTCAGCATGATCAGATATGACTATGCTTCCTATCCTAGCAGATAAAACAGACTGCAAAGACGTCCTGGGCATAAAAAATAGTCTATTCTAGTCTGACATCCATGAGGTGCAGAGAAAAAAGTGAACTCTCTGTTGGAGGGATGGAAAGCTCTCCAGACATCCGCATACCCCAGATCATCACAAATAACTTTAAGTGACTTAGCTTGAGGAGAGAGTGAAGCTATACCGCTGGGAGACTTATCAATAAGGGGGTTCAACAAGCAGTTAAAATCTCCTCCAACCACTGCAGTGTCTGAGTTTAATTCTGAAAAGTCTAGAAATGCTTTAGTGAGGAAATCAGGGGGGTGAGCAGGGGGGAAGTAAATATTCATTATGGAAATGTTCTGCCCTTGTAAAGTACCATTAATTATAACAAAGCGACCAAATCTATCTTTCACACAATTCAAGACCTTAAGTGGTAAGTTATTTTTCACCAGAATTGCTACCCCTCTACTTCTGGATGTAAATGACGAGAAAAACACTTGACCAAACCCTCCTTGTTGTAATTTCAAGTGCTCCTTATCATCCAAATGGGTTTCTTGTAACAGGGCAATATCAATATTTTATTTTTTCAAAAAAGACAATACTTTCTTCCTCTTAATGGGGTTATGGCTCCCTCTAATGTTCCACGTGCATACACGCAGTCTGTTATCTGTCATTGCATCTTGACCATTCAATATTCAGACTGGATCCTACTGTAAAAGTGGGGTGGTACCTTTTTCCATGTGTTGAACTCTCCTCCATCTCACTGAGCATAAACAAAAAATATGAACCCTGAACTCGAACTATACTGAACCCAAAAATTAAACATGTAAAAATCCAAAAGGGGGTTTTCCCACTAGCTAACATACAGGGGATTTCAACTCTCCAATGTAGACTCTTAAGTCCGCATTGCCGCTCAATAGCCTCATCCTTTATATATATGGAAAATAAAATCAATAGAAGAAGATTGAGGCTATTCCACCTAAAACCAAGCCTGGGCACCAATATGGATTCACACATATCTCAGCCTGAGCTATAGCGGCTATTACTTTAGCAAGAAAAATAATAAAGATACTAATATTACTGAGCTGGAGTACGTGAGGACTCACACCACTGTTTCATGATCAGATTCAACCAAAAATAAGCAAAATTATTCAATGCTGTGGAGGCGCAGCTTAGAGTTATTTACCCGAGAGAGTCAATACACGCAGCAGCCTCTTCAGGTGTGTAGAGCTTTTTAGGTGATCCGTTGACCATAATCTTCAATGTGGCCGGGTACAACTGTGCATAGTCCATCTTCATTCTCCTGAGTCGAGCCTTCGCCTCATCAAACGCTTTGCGTCTTCGTACAACCGCTGTGGAGTAATCATTGAAGAATGAGACCTTTGGACTTTTATGTTGACTACCAACAGAACCGATGTTTCTAGCCGCATCCATGACGCGCTGCTTGTCGGTGAAGTTGTGGAACTTTATAACCACCGGCCGTGGGCGCTGATTGGGGCCCGGTATCGGTGCTTGAGAGCGATGGGCTCTGTCCAGCTTCACACGACCAGCCTTAGTGTCCATTTGTAGGTAGCCAGGGATCCATTCCTCAAAGAATTTTACTGAACGTGTCCCTTCAGAATTTTCCACAACACGAATATTGCATCTGCGTCCTCGATTATCCAAGTCGTCAATGTGCTCCGCCATTTCGCGCACCTGTTTCTCAAGTGCTTTTATCTTAGCGTCCATAGATGTAGTTGAAGTTTCCACTGCAGCAATTCTTCCTTCCGCCTCAACAACACGTTTCACAACGCTCTGTATTTCAGCTGAATGGCTTGCTATTGCTTCCAAGACCGTTCTTATCTTAGCATCGATCACTTTAGTAATGTTATCAGTCATCTTTTGAATTATCAGGTCCATTGTGCATGGGTCCGCAATGGTGTTAGCTTCGCTAACGTTAGCTAGCTCCTCGTGCACATCCACAGGGGTGGTGGTTTTGGTCGACTTCTTAGTAGTTCTATTGGGCATGTTGTCTGAGATTTTTGCGAAATAGTCGTCAAGACTCATTAACTATGGTAACTTATTTAGCCAATTCTACCACTTTAAAAAGCTAGGAGATTAATGTAAGAATATAAATTTACGAATGCCACGAGAGCTCGCTGAAACACCGTGTTCTCTCTACGGCGCCATTTTGTTCCCCCGTGTCTGTGTTCTTTTGCCCATCTTAATCTTTTATTTTATTGGCCAGTCTGAGAAATGGCTATTTCTTTGCAAATCTGCCTAGAAGGCCAGCATCCTGGATTCGCCTCTTCACTGTTGACGCTGAGACTGGTGTTTTGCGGGTACTATTTAATGAAGTTGCCAGTTGAGGACTTGTGAGGCGTCTGTTTCTCAAACTAGACAATATCATGTACTTGTACTCTTGCTCAGTTGTGCACCGGAGCCTCCCACTCCTCTTCTATTCTGGTTAGGGCCAGTTTGTGCTGTTCTGTGAAGGGAGTAGTACACAGCATTGTACCAGATCTTCAGTTTCTTGGCAATTTCTCGCATGGAATAGCCTTCATTTCTCAGAACGAGAATAAACTGACGAGTTTAAGAAGAAAGGTCATTGTTTCTGGCCATTTTGAGACTGTAATCGAACCCACAAAAGCCGATGTTCCAGATACTTGTCTAAAGAAGGACAGTTTTATTGATTCTTTAATCAGGACAAGAAAATTCAGCTGTGCTAACATAATTGCAAAAGGGTTTTCTAATGATCAATTAGATTTTTTAAATTATAAACTTGGATTAGCTAACACAACCTGCCATTGGAACACAGGAGTGATGGTTGCTGATAATTGGCATCTGTATGCCTATGTACATATTCCATAAAAAAATCTGCAGTTTCCAGCTATAATAGTCATTTACAACATTAGCAATGTCTACACTGTATTTCTGATCAATTTGATGTTATTTAATGGACAACAAAATTGATTTCCTTTCAAAAACAAGGACATTTCTAAGTGACCCCAAACTTTTGAATGGTAGTGTATATATATATATATATATATATATATATATATATATATATATATATATATATATATATATATATATATATATATATATATATATATATATAGTCAAGGTGCAAGTAATCAACTGTCCCTCATGGAATCAATTGACATTGTAATTACACACCCGGGGGTCATTCATAAACATTTACTGCCACAGGAAAATAACCACTTTTTGGGAAAATTACATAAAATGCCATTGAAAAATGTCATGCAATGTACAGGTCATTTTATATTAAAAGTGCAAATTCATTCAAGAATGAAAGTGATATTCAACAACATTTTAAAATACATTCTCTCTCCGGGTATGCAATGAGTAGATGATGTAGGCTGTAGGTGCCGGGACGGCTGGGACGTATGGCGGCATGATATATGATATGGCAACATGAATAAATCCCACCTTCCCATCATGATGCTGATGAGCTATACCCGGGTGGGTGGGGGGGTGCAATGTAAAAAGCTTTTACGTTCCCAAGCTATTGTGTGAATATCAACTTATCCTAGTTATCCAGTTTTGTGACCCCAAACACACACACACACACACACACACACACACACACACACACACACACACACACACACACACACACACACACACACACACACACACACACACACACACACACACACACACACACACACACACACACACACACACAATATCAGGTTTCAGCCTACTCAATAAATATTTTCATATTTGCATTCCACTGTGTTATCATGAACTTACACTAGTCTCAGGCAAACATGCAAAGGATCATAATCTGTTCAGGCATGGACAGTACTGTACAATGTACTAACATTTCCATTTTTATGTTGCCATTCCCTGGGTGTCCATGGTAAGGAAAGTAGAACTGTCAATTAGAGGTCGACCGATTAATCGGAATGGCCGATTAATTAGAGCCGATTTCAAGTTTTCATAACAATCGGAAATCGGTATTTTTGGACACCGATCTGGCCGATTTATTTATTTACACCTTTATTTAACTAGGCAAGTCAGTTAAGAACACATTCCTATTTTCAATGACGGCCTAGGAATGGTGGATTAACTGTTTATTCACTGCTTTAGCACACTCTGCTAACCCGGATGTTCTAGCCGTGTCTGAATCCTGGCTTAGGAAGACCACCAAAAACTCTGAAATCTCCATCCCTGACCACAACATTTTCAGACAAGATAGAACGGCCAAAGGGGGCAGTGTTGCAATCTACTGCAGAGAGAGCCTGCAGAGTTCTGTCCTACTATCCAGGTCTGTAGCCAAACAATTTCATCTTCTACTTTTAAAAATCCATCTCTCTAGAAACAAGTCTCTCACCGTTGCCGCCTGCTATAGACCACATCCTAGATATCATCCTAACCAACTTGCCCTCTAAATACACCTCTGCTGTTTTCAACCAAGATCTCAGCAATCACTGCCTCATTGCCTGCATCCGTAATGGGTCAGCGGTAAAGCGACCTCCACTCATCACTGTCAAACGCTCCCTGAAACACTTCAGCGAGCAGGCCTATCTAATCGACCTGGCCCGGGTATCCTGGAAGGATATTGACCTCAACCCGTCAGTAGAGGGTGCCTGGTTACTAAAACAATGCCTTCCTCACCATCTTAAATAAGCATGCCCCATTGAAGAAATTTAGAACCAGGAACAGATATAGCGCTTGGTTCTCTCCAGACCTGACTGCACTTAACCAACACAAAAACATCCTATGGCGTTCTGCATTAGCATCGAACAGCCCCCGTGATATGATACTTTTCAGGGAAGTCAGAAACCAATACACACAGGCAGTTAGAAAAGCCAAGGCTAGCTTTATCAAGCAGAAATTTGCTTCCTGCAACAAAAACTCAAAAAAGTTCTGGGACACTGTAAAGTCCATGGAGAACAAGAACACCTCCTCCCAGCTGCCCACTGCACTGAGGATTTGGAAACTCTGTCACCACCGATAAATCCACTATAATTGAAAATGTCAATAAGCATTTTTCTACGGCTGGCCATGCTTTCCACCTGGCTACCCCTACCCCGGTCAACTGCACTGTACCCCCCACAGCAACTCGCCCAAGCCTTCCCCATTTCTCGTTCTCCCAAATCCAGTCAGCTGATGCTCTGAAAGAGTTTCAAAATCTGGACCCCTACAAATCAGCCGGGCTAGACAATCTGGACCCTCTCTTTCTAAAATGATCTGCCGAAATTGTTGCAAGCCCTAGTACTAGCCTGTTCAACCTCTCTTTCGTGTCGTCTGAGATTCCCAAAGATTGGAAAGCAGCTGCGGTCATCCCCCTCTTCAAAGGGGGGGACACTCTAGACCCAAACTGCTACAGACCTATATCTATCCTACCGCCATCGATAAGAAACAATACTGTGCAGCCGCATTCATTAACCTGGCCAAGGCTTTCGACTCTGTCAAACACCACATCCTCATCGGCAGACTTGATAGCCTTGGTTTCTCAAATTATTGCCTCGCCTGGTTCACCAACTACTTCTCTGATAGAGTTCAGTGTGTCAAATCGGAGGGCCTGTTGTCCCAGCCTCTGGCAGTCTCTATGGGGGTGCCACAGGGTTCAATTATTGGGACGACTCTCTTCTCAACAATGATGTAGCTCTTGCTGGTGGTGAGTCTCTGATCCACCTCTACGCAGACGACACCATTCTGTATACTTCTGGCCCTTCTTTGGATACTGTGTTAACAACCCTCCAGACAAGCTTCAATGCCATACAACTCTCCTTCCATGGCCTCTAACTGCTCTTAAATACAAGTAAAACTAAATGCATGCTCTTCAACCGATCGCTGCCTGCACCTGCCCGACTGTCCAGCATCACTACTCTGGACGGTTCTGACTTAGAATATGTGGACAACTACAAATACCTAGGTGTCTGGTTAGACTGTAAACTCTCCTTCCAGACTCACATCACACATCTCCAATCCAAGGTTAAATCTAGAATTGGCTTCCTATTTCGCAACAAAGCATCCTTCACTCATGCTGCCAAACATACCCTCGTAAAACTGACCATCCTACCGATCCTCGACTTCGGCGATGTCATTTATAAAATAGCCTCCAATACCCTACTCAATAAATTGGATGCAGTCTATCACAGTGCCATCTGTTTTGTCACTAAAGCCCCATATATTACCCACCACTGCGACCTGTATGCTGTCGTTGGCTGGCCCTCACTTCATACTCGTCGCCAAACCCACTGGCTCCAGGCCATCTACAAGACCCTGCTAGGTAAAGGTAGCAGCACCCACCTGTAGCACACTCTACAGCAGGTATATCTCTCTGGTCATCCCCAAAACCAATTCTTCCTTTGGGCGCCTCTCCTTCCAGTTCTCTGCTGGAAGGAGAGGCGCCTGGAACGAACTACAAAAATCTCTGAAACTGGAAACACTCCCTCACTCTATTTATTTATTTTGCTCCTTTGCACCCCATTATTTTTATTTCTACTTTGCACATTCTTCCACAGCAAATCTACCATTCCAGTGTTTTACTTGCTATATTGTATTTACTTTGCCACCATGGCCTTTTTTTTGCCTTTATCTCCCTTATCTCACCTCATTTGCTCACATCGTATATAGACATATTTTTCTACTGTATTATTGACTGTATGTTTGTTTTACTCCATGTGTAACTCTGTTGTTGTATGTGTCGAACTGCTTTGCTTTTTCTTGGCCAGGTCGCAATTGTAAATGAGACATTGTTCTCAACTAGCCTACCTGGTTAAATAAAGGTGAAATAAATAAAATAGAAATACAAATAAAGAATGACAGATTTTTACCTTGTCAGCTCAGGGATTCAATCTTGTAACCCTACAGTTAACTAGTCCAATTCTCTAACCACCAGCCTCACATTGCACTCCATGAGGAGCCTGCCTGTTACGCGAATGCAGTAAGAAGCCAAGGTAAGTTGCTAGCTAGCATTAAACTTATCTTATAAAAAACAGTCAATCAATCAATCATAATCACTAGTTAACTACACATGGTTGATGATAGTACTAGTTTATCTAGTGTGTCCTGTGTTGCATATAATCGATGCGGTGCGCATTTGCGAAAAAGGACTGTCGTTGCTCCAACGTGTACCTAACCATAAACATCAATGCCTTTCTTAAAATCAATACACAAGTATATATTTTTAAACCTGCATATTTAGTTAATATTGCCTGCTAACATTAATTTATTTTAACTAGGGAAAATGTGTCACTTCTCTTGCAACAGAGTCAGGGTATATGCAGCAGTTTTGGCCGCCTGGCTCGTTGCGAACTGTGTGAAGACTATTTCTTCCTAACAAAGACAGCCAACTTCGCCAAACAAGGGATGTTTTAACAAAAGCGCATTTACGAAAAAAGCAAAATCGTTGCACGACCGTACCTAACCATAAACATCAATGCCTTTCTTAAAATCAATACTCAGAAGTATATATTTTTAAACCTTTATGTTTAGCTAAAAGAAATCCAGGTTAGCAGGCAATATTATACAGGTCAAATTGTGTCACTTCTCTTGCGTTCATTGCACGCAGAGTCAGGGTATATGCAACAGTTTGGGCCGCCTGGCTCGTTGCGAACTAATTTGCCAGAATTTTACGTAACATTGAAGGTTGTGCAATGTAACAGGAATATTTAGACTTATGGATGCCACCCATTAGATAAAATACGGAACGGTTCCGTATTTCACTGAAAGAATAAACGTCTTGTCTTCGAGATGACAGTTTCCGGATTTGACCATATTAATGACCTAAGGCTCGTATTTCTGTGTTATCATGTTAAAACTAAGTCTATGATTTGATAGAGCAGTCTGACTGAGCGATGGTAGGCACAAACAGGCTCATAAGCATTCATTCAAACAGCACTTTCGTGCGTTTGCAAGCAGCGTTTATGACTTCAAGCCTATCAACTCCCAAGATTAGGCTGGTGTAACCGATGTGAAATGGCTAGCTAGTTAGCAGGTTGCGTGCTAATAGCGTTTCAAACATCACTCGCTCTGAGACTTGGAGTAGTTGTTCCCCTTGCTCTGCTTGGGTAACGCTGCTTCGAGGGTGGCTGTTGTCGATGTGTCCCTGGTTCGAGCCCAGGTAGGAGCGAGGAGAGGGATGGAAAATATACTGTTACACTGGCATACTAAAGTGCCGATTAGAACATCCAATAGTCAAAAGTATATGAAATACAAATCGTATAGAGAGAAATAGTCCTATAATTCCTAGAATAACTACAACCTAAAACTTCTTACTTGGGAATATTGAAGACTCATGTTAAAAGGAACCACCAGCTTTCATATGTTCTCATGCTCTGAGCAAGGAACTTAAACGTTAGCTTTCTTACATGACACATATTGCACTTTTACTTTCTTCTCCAACACTTTGTTTTTGCATTATTTAAACCAAATTGAACATGTTTCATTATTGATTTTAGGCTAAATTGATTTTATTGATGTATTATATTAAGTTAAAATAAATGTTCATTCAGTATTGTTGTAATTGTCATTATTACCAAAAAGTTTTTTTTAAATTGCCCGATTAATCGGTATCGGCTTTTTCGGTCCTCCAATAATCGGCATCGAAAAATCATAATCGGTCGACCTCTACTGTCAATAGAACCATTGAAGGGATTATTTTACCATATACAGTACGTAGTGGAATCAAACGTTTAAAATGTCATTTCCCTATGCTCCCTGCCAAATGTTTACTGTCCTCATCTCGATGTGTGTGAATATTTTTCTATTATCAAACGGTGAGGGGTTAAAGTGTAGAGGGGCTTGTAGGGTCTGGTATCGGAAGCAATAAAAGGTCTTCAGGACTTATACTTCTATCCATGTTCTCCTTCCGTTCCTAGACCTAGATGACGTTCTCAAAGAGCTGCATGGAGGCCATGATATTTTCATCCTGGTGAGAGAAATGAAAAGTTGAGAAATCAGTTGCTTAGGACACAATGTCAATTGAACACTACTTATGGCAGAACTGTTCTTAGCTCTTCATATGCTTTGTGTTCCTCTGACATGAACAGGTTCTGTAAGACAAACCTGTCAGTTAACCTGCTGTCTGCCAGCTACAGGAATACCTGGAATGTTAGCCAGGCGAGTTAAAGCCATGTAATAGCATGTGGCTTGTCTGGGCATTCTAACATGATGTACAGTACATCTTTTCATCAGTAAAGATTGTGGAGGATGTGTTTACCTTCTGACAAGTCTCTATGAACTCATCAATGGTCACCACCCCGTCTCTGTTCCGATCCATTTTCTGAAAAAGCTAAGCCATTAAATATCTCATACGATTACATACAGAACTACAGTTTTTGTATTTTATTTAACCTTTATTTAACTAGGCAAGTCAGTTAAGAACAAATTCTTATTTACAATGACGGCCTACCCCGGCCAAACCCTAACCCGGACGACGCTGGGCCGGTTGTGCGCTTCCACAGTAACAAAATGTTAAGCTTTTAGGTTGGGAAAACTCAAACAGACGAGAGTTCTTATTACACAATAGCCAAAAAATACATCTTTAGGACAGAAACAACACAAACATAAGGACAGAAGGTGTTAATCGAGGTAAAATGTTAGACATGGGGTGAGATGGGAGGGGGTCATACACTGGGGGCTTATGTACCTGAAAGAACTTGTCCACATGCTCAGATGGATCAATATCTCGTACACTAGGAGAGGTATACCTGCCCATCATGTCATAGATGGACGTCATTATGGCCAACATCTCCTGTACACACACACACACACACACACACACACACACACACACACACACACACACACACACACACACACACACACACACACACACACACACACACACACACACACACACACACACACACACACACACACACACACACACACACACACACACACACACACACACACACACGCACACACACGCACACGCACACACATACAGTCATGAGTCAGCGCCAGGTCTTGGAGTGTTATGTCTAGCAGAAGAGCATCTCTATGCAACAAACAGGAAATGCACGACCTTACACTGTACCTCCTTGGTGATGTAGCCATCCTTGTTGATATCATACAGATTGAAGGCCCACCGGAGTTTCTCTGTTTCTGAACCTCTGAGCAGTACAGATAGTCCAATCACAAAGTCCTGCAAAAAAACATAGAAAACCTTACTGACTGTCGAAGTATTTCATCTACTGAAGGCAATTTGTTTTTTAGATTGAGCATGTTATCGGGATGGCAAACGTTGATTGTTCTAGAAGGTTTTATACGCGGAGGACAACTGACCTAATTTAAGAGGAGCTTTGCTTACCTCGAAACGGATAGAGCCATTTCTGTCCATGTCAAATGCGTTGAACAGGAAATGTGCATATGTGGTGGCATCTGAGAAGGGATACCGATAATGTAGTTCACATTAGGCAGGTATACAGTGGGTGACAGCTGGTTATTTATTCTCTTTCCACTTTTATCCACTTTGACGGTCGCTCTGGGTGAAATGGGTCAGTCTTTATAGCATATATAAATCAATAGGTGAGGTTCCGAGTTGTCAGAATCTTCAATTTCTTATCAAATGTTGATTACAAAACAGTATGATAATGCTCTCTGTTAAATCACAGCCCATTGAAAGAGCTGACAACGTAGCAGCAGTTGAAAGGGAGTCTCCCACCTATCTGCAGTACTACCTATCTGCAGTACTATTCCATTGTGCCTCCCTTACATCACTTGAGGGCAGACTCCTACCTCCCTGGGGGAAGAACTGTGAGTAGATGTTCTTGAAAGTCTCCTCATCCACCAGCCCGCTGGGACACTCCTGTTCAGAGGGAAATTAAAATACATTTAATAAGTACTAAGTGCTTAACTTGTATGCGCTGTATGTATTTATAAATGTAGTTAAATATCTATGAAAATAGATATATCTAACGGTTTGTTATCGGCTAATATATGTGTAACAGCTCGTAGTGAGTGAGTGTAAATATCTGTGTAAATAAATGTGTGTAGCTATGCGAGTGTATCAAACATATTGTAAGATGATATCTTTGCAGTCCTTCAAGTCCCTGACAGTGTGTGTTTAACCTCTATCCCACTCCCACTCGGTGCTCTACGCCCAGCCAAGTCCCAGTCGCACGTTTTTAAAGCCTCTGTAGAGTGACTGCAACTCCTTCTTGGTGAACTGGGTCTGGACCTGGAGCTGTTCCAAGCCTTCAGGCTGGTGACGAACAGTAGAAAGCTCCAATTCACAGTCGCTACTCTCTGTTTGAGAGAGGAGAGGGAAAGAGAGAGAGAGGAGGAGAACCCAGGGAAATGAAGGAGAGTCGGGAGAAGGGGAGAGGTGAAAGGTGAAAGGGAGGGAAGAATGTGGATTTGATGAAAATGGTGTACAATATTTTGGCAAAAAGAAGGTGGACATGTGAACAATAAAGTGGGAGAGGATGATGAATGAATGACAAAAGGAAATGACGAATACAGGGAGTTACTACTGTGTGTGTGCTCACCATCTATGAAATACAAACAAACAGAGCGAGGAATGGGGAGAGGAAGACAGGGGAGAAATTGAAGTGTAGGGAAGTGAGAAGGGGGGAACACATACAATCAGATTAAGCCAGACAGTCACAGTATTTTGGTTTAAGTCATTTCTTTCTCTATAAACCAGTAATAAGACATGAAACCTTCGTTGTCTTGAGGCAGTTTATCTAGAGTTGCAGTGGAAACCCGTCTTCTCTCATAAAGTGACAACACTGAAATCCATGTATATCTTCAACTATCACCAACACAGTACAAGAAGCTTCTGTCTATCTGTGAGGAATATAATGGCCTTGAAAAGAACAGGGCACTATAGAGTCTCTCCTTGTTACTTACCATCTAATGTCAAGGGCTCCCAGACACCAAACTGCTTGAACACTACAAAAAACAGGCCAATGACTACAGTAATTGCAATCAGTTCCATGCCTTCCAGCACCATGGCTGACTTGTTTGAATAAGAACCTTTATCAGCTTGCTATTGGCCAGCTCTGAACATATTGGATGCGTTTTCCACAACTTAACAAATATTTGCTGCTGGATGTGTGTGTCTAAGAAAACATCAAAACAAACAATTGAACAAGATGTCTGAAAAATAGCTGCGAACCCTGAAATCTATTGGTCACACTTTACTCCCCCCATTTTCCCACCCACACTCAGTGTTAAAGGAAGTGAACTCTCAGGTGACGATGCTCCTCGTGATGAAGACGGTGAAGATCCAGTGAAGGTAGAGATCCATTAACAGTCACTCTGTTCCAGGTGCCCTTCATTTAACCCCTTGATATCCAGCAAAAGCAAAAAGGTGAGTTTGATGATAATATCTTCTTGTCTTCAAAAAGTCCCTCTAAATCCATGTCCAGTGCATGGTATTGAGTTGAAAACAAACATATACCACTTGATTCCTCATCTCCCAAATATCTCCATCCTCTGTGAAGTATCTTCCTTAGTACACACTCTGCACCAGTTAAGGGCTGAACCCCCTGTGTCTCCCTTTTTGGGTAAGTATGTCCTACAGGTCCATCAAGAAAGGAATTATCCCTCTAGTGCATTCTCCAGTTGGAGCGAGAGAGGAAGATGAGAGAGGGGAGTAGGGCGAGACCGGAGAGATTATGTGTTTTTTTTACTAATAGTTTCTAATTGACGGTCTGAGCGTTTCCTTGTTTTCCCAGGCATTTCAAGGATGATGTAAAGCTGTAAACCAGGCATTGATCCACATCCACTGATGGCTGGAATATGACCAGCAGCACTTAGAGTGAAGGAGTCTGCCCTGCCCTGTGTGGCGCTGCCTGTGTCTATCTCCCCATTCACACAGCCAACATAACACTGGATTCAAAAAGAAACCTCACATTGTGGTTCTAATTCAACAAACTGATATTTCAATTAAGTTTATTAAGGGACCTTAAACAAGATGAATAGTGGAGGTAGACATAGTGCCCTAATTATTTTTCCTTATAAAGAGGTAGAGTTAAAGGTAGAGTTCATAGCTGGTGAGTGTGAGGCAGTAAAAAATACGAATAGAGGTAGAGTTCATAACTGGTGAGTGTGAGGCAGTAAAAAATACGAATAGAGGTAGAGTTCATAACTGGTGAGTGTGAGGCAGTAAAAAATACGAATAGAGGTAGAGTTCATAACTGGTGAGTGTGAGGCAGTAAAAAATACGAATAGAGGTAGAGTTCATAACTGGTGAGTGTGAGGCAGTAAAAAATACGAATAGAGGTAGAGTTCATAACTGGTGAGTGTGAGGCAGTAAAAAATCTTAGAGTTCATAACTGGTGAGTGTGAGGCTGTAAAAAATACGAATAGAGGTAGAGTTCATAACTGGTGAGTGTGCACATCTTATTGGAGAGAGTTTAAGCAGGAGCTGAGAGAGGGAGCAGGGGAGGATAAATCAATGAGATGCAAAATACTGGTCTTAGGACTGGAATGGGAACAGGCCAGAAATGCATTTTTACCAGAGAGAGATTTAGATGGAGTTAGCCACTGGACGCAATCTTCTTTATGCTGCACATCAAGGTGCTGCACCTTGTGGACACTGTAGGGAAACCACTGAAGCACAGCTGCACCAATGCACCGGGAACACAGTCCCACAAATGAGCCCCTGTTCATAATTTCCGAGTACTACTTTGCAAACACATAAATGTCAAACATTTGTGTTTTAAAGATAACAGTATCCTCACTTTCAACTCCATTCCTACAAAGAGCAAGCACAGGTGACCAAACCACTACCATCAGAATGATCACAGAGCGTTTTTAATCCACTGATGTCTCTATAACCGTATGTACTGCCACAACAGTGTCAGGCAGAGCCTTGTGTCCATGCATACAGTACAAGGTTAGCTCTTGTAATAAACCATTGAAAACGAAGACAGCAACAAAATGTACATGCTCCCTATAAATGCTGATCTATCTCTTTCATTAAAGACGGACAAGGCTTAATGCTGGCATATCGGCATTTCTGCACTCTTCAGAGCAAACAGTAATAACAACAGTGTGGATGACGGATCACCACCTCAAGCTGAACTTCGTCAAGACGGAGCTGCTCTTCCTCCCGGGGAAGGACTGCCCGTTCCATGATCTCGCCATCACGGTTGACAACTCCATTGTGTCCTCCTCCCAGAGCGCTAAGAACCTTGGCGTGATCCTGGACAACACCCTGTCGTTCTCAACTAACATCAAGGCGGTGGCCCGTTCCTGTAGGTTCATGCTCTACAACATCCGCAGAGTACGACCCTGCCTCACACAGGAAGCGGCGCAGGTCCTAATCCAGGCACTTGTCATCTCCCGTCTGGATTACTGCAACTCGCTGTTGGCTGGGCTCCCTGCCTGTGCCATTAAACCCCTACAACTCATCCAGAACGCCGCAGCTCTAGTGTTCAACCTTCCCAAGTTCTCTCACGCACCCCGCTCCTCCGCTCTCTCCACTGGCTTCCAGTTGAAGCTCGCATCCGCTACAAGACCATGGTGCTTGCCTACGGAGCTGTGAGGGAACGGCACCTCAGTACCTCCAGGCTCTGATCAGGCCCTACACCCAAATAAGGGCACTGCGTTCATCCACCTCTGGCCTGCTCGCCTCCCTACCACTGAGGAAGTACAGTTCCCGCTCAGCCCAGTCAAAACTGTTCGCTGCTCTGGCTCCCCAATGGTGGAACAAACTCCCTCACGACGCCAGGACAGCGGAGTCAATCACCACCTTCCGGAGACACCTGAAACCCCACCTCTTTAAGGAATACCTAGGATAGGATAAAGTAATCCTTCTCACCCCCCTTAAAATATGTAGATACACTATTGTAAAGTGGCTGTTCCACTGGATGTCATAAGGTGAATGCACCAATTTGTAAGTCGCTCTGGATAAGAGCGTCTGCTAAATGACTTAAATGTAAATGTAAACAGTAATGAGAACGTCATGAAGGCCCATAGCCCCAGAATATCAATCATACGACAGCAACTCACAAAAACACAACCATCTGCTTACAGTACAACCCAGCCCCCTCCCTCCCTCCCTCCCTCCCTCCCTCCCTCCCTCCCTCCCTCCCTCCCTCCCTCCCTCCCTCCCTCCCTCCCTCCCTCCCTCCCTCCCTCCCTCCCTCCCTCCCTCCCTCCCTCCCTCCCCCTCCCTCCCTCCCTCCCCCTCCCTCCCTCCCTCCCTCCCTATGAAAGGTTCTAAGACTGCCAGAGTGTGTGACTACCATCTGGTGTACATAGAGAGTACTTATATTGTGTCATGTAATGATTAATACTATCCAGCAGATGGCAATGCCTAGACATGGTTGTATTGGTGGTTCCTTACTGGAAAGGGCTTAGAGTTGACGCAGGGCAGGGCAGTGGAGGGGTTAACATGGGGGGGGGGGGGTGGTTGGGGGTCTCTTCGCTCTGGTGAGTGCACATGTACATGTTAGCCCCAGTCTGCATACACAGAAGGGCAATGTCAATAATTTAGATAGATAGAGAAAACAAGGGCATACCGGGGGTACAAGCAGTAACAGACACTCTGCTACTCCCTCCATATTCAGCTCATACTCCCACCCATAAAAAAATTACAAATATCAAACTAGTTCAGGGGCTGGACAGAAAAAAACAAATAATGTACTCTTTCAACAACACCCTTATTTACTTAACAATATATTTTTGCATGTGTTGTACATGTTCCTGAAAAAAGGGTATAGCAAGTCATCCACAAAGGCTTTGAAACAAAAGTCATTGATCATTACCAATTTGACAAAATGAATGGCCATAGTTTCTTTCTGGAGGCAGCTTCCCTCCACTAAGAGATGACTGGTACATTACTGTCAACACTGGGACTTTTATTTCAATGATCATTTTAAGCTTTCTAAATCCCTAATAAAATAACTGAAGGAAAAGGAAAGAAGAGAAAAGGGAGAGAGTGGGAGAGTTTACAGGAGAGTTTAAAGGATAGTTTACAGGGGAGTTTAAAGGAGAGTTTAAAGGAGAGTTTACAGGAGAGTTTAAAGGATAGTTTACAGGGGAGTTTAAAGGAGAGTTTACAGGAGAGTTTAAAGGATAGTTTACAGGGGAGTTTAAAGGAGAGTTTAAAGGAGAGTTTACAGGAGAGTTTAAAGGATAGTTTACAGGGGAGTTTAAAGGAGAGTTTAAAGGATAGTTTACAGGGGAGTTTAAATGAGAGTTTAAAGGATAGTTTACAGGGGAGTTTAAAGGAGAGTTTAAAGGAGAGTTTACAGGGGAGTTTACAGGAGAGTTTACAGGAGGAGAGTTTACAGGGGAGTTTAAAGGAGAGTTTACAGGGGAGTTTAAAGGATAGTTTACAGGGAGTTTAAAGGAAAGGAGAGTTTACAGGAGAGTTTAAAGGATAGTTTACAGGGGAGTTTAAAGGAGAGTTTAAAGGATAGTTTACAGGGGAGTTTAAATGAGAGTTTAAAGGATAGTTTACAGGGGAGTTTAAAGGAGAGTTTAAAGGAGAGTTTACAGGGGAGTTTACAGGAGAGTTTAAAGGAGAGTTTACAGGGGAGTTTAAAGGAGAGTTTACAGGGGAGTTTAAAGGAGAGTTTACAGGAGAGTGTACAGGGGAGTTTAAAGGAGTTTACAGGGGAGTTTAAAGGAGAGTTTACAGGGGAGTTTACAGGAGAGTTTACAGGAGGAGAGTTTACAGGGCAAGTCTCATTGTGGAGAACGAATAGAGATTTATTGATAGTATATTGAAGTGACACAAAAGGATGAGTGGCTAGCACAGTAGAAGTCCACTGAGAGACAGTAAGAGAGATGACAGAGTTAAAATATAGTCCTATAAAATGGGGGTAGACGCATTCAAATGAATCTTACCTGCATCCCCTCCCCCTCTCCTCTGCCTTCGTCTTCACTCCACCCCAGCTATCCCACACAGGAAAGAACACATACAACTCTGTAGCTGGGATGACTGAGCCTCATGTAAGTTTGGCACTGTCCCTGACCTACCTGGCCCCTGAGTGTTTGTGGTGCTGTCAATGATCCATTTGACGAGGCAGCACTTCATCAGAGATTTACGAGTGATTCGGGGCTTCTGCCATTTTCCTCTGTCTTCCCTCTGTCCTCCTGGGCTGGGCTCCTTCCCGTTGGCATCAGGCAGCAAGCCACCGTCCACTCCTTTTCCATCAGCCTGGGGGACACAGAACTAACTTGGTTAACAGATGACAGAGAGAGGGGTAAGGACACTACAGAGAAGACTGCTGGTACAGAAGGGTTAGAGGATCCACAGAGAAGAATGTATAGGCTGGACAGAGAGGGGGAGGAAGAGAAAGAACATGATATTACGGAAAATGTGTACAAAAAAGCCATCCATAAGCCATCCCTATTCCACTTTTTGTTTCATTAATCTATTTTTGTCCATGCATTTTGCATCATACTGTATGATTGTGCGTTTTTGCAAAATGCATCATAGCGGCTGTATTTCGAAAGTTATACAGTGCCTTCAGAAATTATTCACACCCCTGGACTTTTTCCACATTTGGTTGTGTTACAGCCTGAATTTAAAATGGCTTAGAGATGTTTTTGTCAATACCCATAATGTCAAAGTGGAACTATGTTTTTTTTAAATGAATTAAAAATTAAAAGTTGAAATGTCTTGCGTCAATAAGTATTCAACCACTTTGTAGCCTTGCACGAGCCTTGGCAAGTGATGTACAAATACACTCCCTGGACAGGACGCTAATCTATTGCAGGGCCTTCATTTTCTTTCAATATCAAACAATCTATCTCCTTAATGCTGAGTATCAAGCAGCAGAGACACATCAGGTCCCATTTATACAGCCTTTGGTATGACTCGGCCGGGGATCGACCTCCCAACCTTCCAATGTCAGGGTGGACACTCGAAGACCGCTGAGATGGTACCCTTTTGTTATGACAAGCCTAAAAAAGTTCAGGAGAAGACAGTGAATGCTCCTGAGTGGCCATGTTATAGTTTTGACATAAATCTACTTGAACATATATGGCAAGACCTGAAAATGGTTGTCTAGCAATGATCTACAACCAATTTGACAGAGCTTGAAGAGTTTTTTAAAAGAATAAATGGGCAAATGTTCCAGGTGTGGATACTCAAAGAGACTTAATAAGAAAAGACTCACAGCTGTAATCGCTGCCAAAGGTGCTGCTACAAAGTATTGACTCAGCGGTGTGAATACTAATGTAAATGAAACATTTCTGAATTTTATTTTCAATACAACAAAATGAAAAAAAATCCTTTAAAGTGGTCAATTCTTTCAACTTGCCACCTACGCATTACATATCATAGTTAGTCAGTTCAGTCAGTTCACCGAGGCTGAAGACATGCAGGATGCTGTGACTGAAGATAAGAGGAGAATGGGCTGTAGGATGACATGGATGAAGAAAATAATAGATAAGGAGAGAGGAAGCTTTATCACCCCTGGATTGATGGGGAAGGGAAGGCCCACTAGTATGTATGGGTGTGCATGGCAGAGTACTGTATGTGTGTGACTATGTAAAAGATATTCTCTGTTAACGTGTGTGTGTGTGTGTGTGTGTGTGTGTGTGTGTGTGTGTGTGTGTGTGTGTGTGTGTGTGTGTGTGTGTGTGTGTGTGTGTGTGTGTGTGTGTGTGTGTGTGTGTGTGTGTGTGTGTGTGTGTGTGTGTGTGTGTGTGTGTGTGTGTATGCGTGTGTTTGTGTATGCGTGTGTATGTATGCGTGTGTATTTGTATGTATGCATGCGCAAATCGGGACACATGCGTTCTTGTTTTGTTACATTATTTGAGGAGAGAATGGAGCAAAATATCGGGGGAGATTCCCAGCCCCCTCGTAAACTCCTCATCTCCTATTTGAATATGAAAGGAAGCCAAGGCGTACAGAGCACTGAGGAACTCACTCAATAATTCACACTCCTTAAAACAGCATGAATAAAAGATCAGAGTCAGCTGCCATGGTGGGGATGAGTACCAGCCATGGGTTAAACACTGAGTCCCAGCCATGTGTTAAACACTGAGTACCAGCCATGTGTTAAACACTGATTATCAGCCATGTGTTAAACACTGATTATCAGCCATGTGTTAAACACTGATTACCAGCCATGTGTTAAACACTGATTATCAGCCATGTGTTAAACACGGATTACCAGCCATGTGTTAAACACTATTTACCAGCCATGTGTTAAACACTGATTACCAGCCACGTGCTAAACACTGAGTACCAGCCATGTGATAAACACTGACTATCAGCCATGTGTTAAACACTGATTACCAGCCATGTGTTAAACACTGATTATCAGCCATGTGTTAAACACTGATTATCAGCCATGTGTTAAACACTGATTACCAGCCATGTGTTAAACACTGATTATCAGCCATGTGTTAAACACTGATTACCAGCCATGTGTTAAACACTGATTATCAGCCATGTGTTAAACACTGATTACCAGCCATGTGTTAAACACTATTTACCAGCCATGTGTTAAACACTGATTACCAGCCACGTGCTAAACACTGAGTACCAGCCATGTGATAAACACTGACTATCAGCCATGTGTTAAACACTGATTACCAGCCATGTGTTAAACACTGAGTACCAGCCATGTGTTAAACACTGATTACCAGCCATGTGTTAAACACTGAGTACCAGCCATGTGTTAAACACTGATTATCAGCCATGTGTTAAACACTGATTACCAGCCATGTGTTAAACACTGATTACCAGCCATCTGTTAAACACTGATTACCAGCCATGTGTTAAACACTGATTACCAGCCATGTGTTAAACACTGATTTACCAGCCATGTGTTAAACACTGATTATCAGCCATGTGTTAAACACTGATTACCAGCCATGTGTTAAACACTGAGTACCAGCCATGTGTTAAACACTGAGTATCAGCCATGTGTTAAACACTGATTACCAGCCATGTGTTAAACACTGATTATCAGCCATGTGTTAAACACTGATTACCAGCCATGTGTTAAACACTGATTACCAGCCATGTGTTAAACACTGAGTACCAGCCATGTGTTAAACACTGAGTACCAGCCATGTGTTAAACACTGATTACCAGCCATGTGTTAAACACTGAGTACCAGCCATGTGTTAAACACTGATTACCAGCCATGTGTTAAACACTGTTTACCAGCCATGTGTTAAACACTATTTACCAGCCATGTGTTAAACACTGATTATCAGCCATGTGTTAAACACTGATTACCAGCCATGTGTTAAACACTGAGTACCAGCCATGTGTTAAACACTGAGTACCAGCCATGTGTTAAACACTGATTACCAGCCATGTGTTAAACAATATTTACCAGCCATGTGTTAAACACTGATTACCAGCCATGTGCAAAACACTGATTACCAGCCATGTGTTAAACACTGATTACCAGCCATGTGTTAAACACTGAGTATCAGCCATGTGTTAAACACTGATTACCAGCCATGTGTTAAACACTGAGTACCAGCCATGTGTTAAACACTGATTACCAGCCATGTGCTAAACACTGAGTACCAGCCATGTGTTAAACACTGTTTACCAGCCATGTGTTAAACACTATTTACCAGCCATGTGTTAAACACTGATTACCAGCCATGTGCTAAACACTGATTACCAGCCATGTGTTAAACACTGATTACCAGCCATGTGTTAAACACTGAGTACCAGCCATGTGCTAAACACTGAGTACCAGCCATGTGTTAAACACTGACTACCAGCCATGTGTTAAACACTGACTACCAGCCATGTGTTAAACACTGATTACCAGCCATGTGTTAAACACTATTTACCAGCCATGTGTTAAACACTGATTACCAGCCATGTGCTAAACACTGATTACCAGCCATGTGTTAAACACTGATTACCAGCCATGTGTTAAACACTGATTACCAGCCATGTGTTAAACACTGATTACCAGCCATGTGTTAAACACTGAGTACCAGCCATGTGTTAAACACTGATTACCAGCCATGTGCTAAACACTGAGTACCAGCCATGTGTTAAACACTGAGTATCAGCCATGTGTTAAACACTGATTACCAGCCATGTGCTAAACACTGATTACCAGCCATGTGTTAAACACTGATTATCAGCCATGTGTTAAACACTGATTATCAGCCATGTGTTAAACACTATTTACCAGCCATGTGTTAAACAATGATTACCAGCCATGTGCAAAACACTGATTACCAGCCATGTGTTAAACACTGATTACCAGCCATGTGTTAAACACTGAGTATCAGCCATGTGTTAAACACTGATTACCAGCCATGTGTTAAACACTGAGTACCAGCCATGTGTTAAACACTGATTACCAGCCATGTGCTAAACACTGAGTACCAGCCATGTGTTAAACACTGTTTACCAGCCATGTGTTAAACACTGATTTACCAGCCATGTGTTAAACACTGATTACCAGCCATGTGCTAAACACTGATTACCAGCCATGTGTTAAACACTGATTACCAGCCATGTGTTAAACACTGATTACCAGCCATGTGTTAAACACTGAGTACCAGCCATGTGTTAAACACTGATTACCAGCCATGTGCTAAACACTGAGTACCAGCCATGTGTTAAACACTGTTTACCAGCCATGTGTTAAACACTATTTACCAGCCATGTGTTAAACACTGATTACCAGCCATGTGCTAAACACTGAGTACCAGCCATGTGTTAAACACTGATTACCAGCCATGTGTTAAACACTATTTACCAGCCATGTGTTAAACACTGAGTACCAGCCATGTGTTAAACACTGTTTACCAGCCATGTGTTAAACACTATTTACCAGCCATGTGTTAAACACTGAGTATCAGCCATGTGTTAAACACTGTTTACCAGCCATGTGTTAAACACTATTTACCAGCCATGTGTTAAACACTGATTATCAGCCATGTGTTAAACACTGATTACCAGCCATGTGCTAAACACTGATTACCAGCCATGTGTTAAACACTGATTACCAGCCATGTGTTAAACACTGAGTACCAGCCATGTGTTAAACACTGATTACCAGCCATGTGCTAAACACTGAGTACCAGCCATGTGTTAAACACTGACTACCAGCCATGTGTTAAACACTGAGTACCAGCCATGTGTTAAACACTGATTACCAGCCATGTGTTAAACACTATTTACCAGCCATGTGTTAAACACTGAGTACCAGCCATGTGTTAAACACTGATTACCAGCCATGTGCTAAACACTGAGTACCAGCCATGTGTTAAACACTGAGTATCAGCCATGTGTTAAACACTGATTACCAGCCATGTGCTAAACACTGATTACCAGCCATGTGTTAAACACTGATTATCAGCCATGTGTTAAACACTATTTACCAGCCATGTGTTAAACAATGATTACCAGCCATGTGCAAAACACTGATTACCAGCCATGTGTTAAACACTGATTACCAGCCATGTGTTAAACACTGAGTATCAGCCATGTGTTAAACACTGATTACCAGCCATGTGTTAAACACTGAGTACCAGCCATGTGTTAAACACTGATTACCAGCCATGTGCTAAACACTGAGTACCAGCCATGTGTTAAACACTGTTTACCAGCCATGTGTTAAACACTATTTACCAGCCATGTGTTAAACACTGATTACCAGCCATGTGCTAAACACTGATTACCAGCCATGTGTTAAACACTGATTACCAGCCATGTGTTAAACACTGAGTACCAGCCATGTGTTAAACACTGATTACCAGCCATGTGCTAAACACTGAGTACCAGCCATGTGTTAAACACTGACTACCAGCCATGTGTTAAACACTGAGTACCAGCCATGTGTTAAACACTGATTACCAGCCATGTGTTAAACACTATTTACCAGCCATGTGTTAAACACTGATTACCAGCCATGTGCTAAACACTGATTACCAGCCATGTGTTAAACACTGATTACCAGCCATGTGTTAAACACTGATTACCAGCCATGTGTTAAACACTGATTACCAGCCATGTGTTAAACACTGAGTACCAGCCATGTGTTAAACACTGATTACCAGCCATGTGCTAAACACTGAGTACCAGCCATGTGTTAAACACTGAGTATCAGCCATGTGTTAAACACTGATTACCAGCCATGTGCTAAACACTGATTACCAGCCATGTGTTAAACACTGATTATCAGCCATGTGTTAAACACTATTTACCAGCCATGTGTTAAACACTGATTACCAGCCATGTGCAAAACACTGATTACCAGCCATGTGTTAAACACTGATTACCAGCCATGTGTTAAACACTGAGTATCAGCCATGTGTTAAACACTGATTACCAGCCATGTGTTAAACACTGAGTACCAGCCATGTGTTAAACACTGATTACCAGCCATGTGCTAAACACTGAGTACCAGCCATGTGTTAAACACTGTTTACCAGCCATGTGTTAAACACTATTTACCAGCCATGTGTTAAACACTGATTACCAGCCATGTGCTAAACACTGATTACCAGCCATGTGTTAAACACTGATTACCAGCCATGTGTTAAACACTGATTACCAGCCATGTGTTAAACACTGAGTACCAGCCATGTGTTAAACACTGATTACCAGCCATGTGTTAAACACTATTTACCAGCCATGTGTTAAACACTGTTTACCAGCCATGTGTTAAACACTATTTACCAGCCATGTGTTAAACACTGATTACCAGCCATGTGCTAAACACTGAGTACCAGCCATGTGTTAAACACTGATTACCAGCCATGTGCTAAACACTGATTACCAGCCATGTGTTAAACACTGATTACCAGCCATGTGTTAAACACTGATTACCAGCCATGTGTTAAACACTGTTTACCAGCCATGTGTTAAACACTGAGTATCAGCCATGTGTTAAACACTGAGTACCAGCCATGTGTTAAACACTATTTACCAGCCATGTGTTAAACACTGAGTACCAGCCATGTGTTAAACACTGTTTACCAGCCATGTGTTAAACACTGATTTACCAGCCATGTGTTAAACACTGAGTACCAGCCATGTGTTAAACACTGATTACCAGCCATGTGTTAAACACTGATTATCAGCCATGTGTTAAACACTGATTATCAGCCATGTGTTAAACACTGATTTACCAGCCATGTGTTAAACACTGATTATCAGCCATGTGTTAAACACTGAGTACCAGCCATGTGTTAAACACTGATTACCAGCCATGTGCTAAACACTGAGTACCAGCCATGTGTTAAACACTGTTTACCAGCCATGTGTTAAACACTATTTACCAGCCATGTGTTAAACACTGATTACCAGCCATGTGCTAAACACTGATTACCAGCCATGTGTTAAACACTGATTACCAGCCATGTGTTAAACACTGAGTACCAGCCATGTGTTAAACACTGATTACCAGCCATGTGTTAAACACTGATACCAGCCATGTGTTAAACACTGACTACCAGCCATGTGTTAAACACTGAGTACCAGCCATGTGTTAAACACTGATTACCAGCCATGTGTTAAACACTATTTACCAGCCATGTGTTAAACACTGATTACCAGCCATGTGCTAAACACTGATTACCAGCCATGTGTTAAACACTGATTACCAGCCATGTGTTAAACACTGATTACCAGCCATGTGTTAAACACTGATTACCAGCCATGTGTTAAACACTGAGTACCAGCCATGTGTTAAACACTGATTACCAGCCATGTGCTAAACACTGAGTACCAGCCATGTGCTAAACACTGATTACCAGCCATGTGTTAAACACTGATTATCAGCCATGTGTTAAACACTATTTACCAGCCATGTGTTAAACAATGATTACCAGCCATGTGCAAAACACTGATTACCAGCCATGTGTTAAACACTGATTACCAGCCATGTGTTAAACACTGAGTATCAGCCATGTGTTAAACACTGATTACCAGCCATGTGTTAAACACTGAGTACCAGCCATGTGTTAAACACTGATTACCAGCCATGTGCTAAACACTGAGTACCAGCCATGTGTTAAACACTGTTTACCAGCCATGTGTTAAACACTATTTACCAGCCATGTGTTAAACACTGATTACCAGCCATGTGCTAAACACTGATTACCAGCCATGTGTTAAACACTGATTACCAGCCATGTGTTAAACACTGAGTACCAGCCATGTGTTAAACACTGATTACCAGCCATGTGCTAAACACTGATTACCAGCCATGTGTTAAACACTGATTACCAGCCATGTGTTAAACAATGATTACCAGCCATGTGCAAAACACTGATTACCAGCCATGTGTTAAACACTGATTACCAGCCATGTGTTAAACACTGAGTATCAGCCATGTGTTAAACACTGATTACCAGCCATGTGTTAAACACTGAGTACCAGCCATGTGTTAAACACTGATTACCAGCCATGTGCTAAACACTGAGTACCAGCCATGTGTTAAACACTGTTTACCAGCCATGTGTTAAACACTATTTACCAGCCATGTGTTAAACACTGATTACCAGCCATGTGCTAAACACTGATTACCAGCCATGTGTTAAACACTGATTACCAGCCATGTGTTAAACACTGAGTACCAGCCATGTGTTAAACACTGATTACCAGCCATGTGCTAAACACTGAGTACCAGCCATGTGTTAAACACTGACTACCAGCCATGTGTTAAACACTGATTACCAGCCATGTGTTAAACACTGATTACCAGCCATGTGTTAAACACTGATTACCAGCCATGTGCTAAACACTGATTACCAGCCATGTGTTAAACACTGATTACCAGCCATGTGTTAAACACTGAGTACCAGCCATGTGTTAAACACTGATTACCAGCCATGTGTTAAACACTGAGTACCAGCCATGTGTTAAACACTGATTACCAGCCATGTGCTAAACACTGAGTACCAGCCATGTGCTAAACACTGATTACCAGCCATGTGTTAAACACTGATTATCAGCCATGTGTTAAACACTATTTACCAGCCATGTGTTAAACACTGATTACCAGCCATGTGCAAAACACTGATTACCAGCCATGTGTTAAACACTGATTACCAGCCATGTGTTAAACACTGAGTATCAGCCATGTGTTAAACACTGATTACCAGCCATGTGTTAAACACTGAGTACCAGCCATGTGTTAAACACTGATTACCAGCCATGTGCTAAACACTGAGTACCAGCCATGTGTTAAACACTGTTTACCAGCCATGTGTTAAACACTATTTACCAGCCATGTGTTAAACACTGATTACCAGCCATGTGCTAAACACTGATTACCAGCCATGTGTTAAACACTGATTACCAGCCATGTGTTAAACACTGATTACCAGCCATGTGTTAAACACTGAGTACCAGCCATGTGTTAAACACTGATTACCAGCCATGTGTTAAACACTGATTACCAGCCATGTGTTAAACACTGATTACCAGCCATGTGTTAAACACTGAGTACCAGCCATGTGTTAAACACTGATTACCAGCCATGTGCTAAACACTGAGTACCAGCCATGTGTTAAACACTGATTACCAGCCATGTGTTAAACACTGATTACCAGCCATGTGTTAAACACTGATTACCAGCCATGTGCTAAACACTGAGTACCAGCCATGTGTTAAACACTGATTACCAGCCATGTGTTAAACACTGATTACCAGCCATGTGTTAAACACTGATTACCAGCCATGTGTTAAACACTGATTACCAGCCATGTGTTAAACACTGTTTACCAGCCATGTGTTAAACACTGAGTATCAGCCATGTGTTAAACACTGAGTACCAGCCATGTGTTAAACACTATTTACCAGCCATGTGTTAAACACTGAGTACCAGCCATGTGTTAAACACTGATTACCAGCCATGTGTTAAACACTGTTTACCAGCCATGTGTAAACACTGATTTACCAGCCATGTGTTAAACACTGATTACCAGCCATGTGCTAAACACTGAGTACCAGCCATGTGTTAAACACTGATTACCAGCCATGTGCTAAACACTGATTACCAGCCATGTGTTAAACACTGATTACCAGCCATGTGTTAAACACTGATTACCAGCCATGTGTTAAACACTGATTACCAGCCATGTGTTAAACACTGAGTACCAGCCATGTGTTAAACACTGATTACCAGCCATGTGTTAAACACTGATTTACCAGCCATGTGTTAAACACTGATTACCAGCCATGTGTTAAACACTGTTTACCAGCCATGTGTTAAACACTGATTTACCAGCCATGTGTTAAACACTGATTACCAGCCATGTGTTAAACACTGTTTACCAGCCATGTGTTAAACACTGATTTACCAGCCATGTGTTAAACACTGATTACCAGCCATGTGTTAAACACTGAGTACCAGCCATGTGTTAAACACTGATTACCAGCCATGTGCTAAACACTGAGTACCAGCCATGTGTTAAACACTGATTACCAGCCATGTGTTAAACACTATTTACCAGCCATGTGTTAAACACTGATTACCAGCCATGTGCTAAACACTGATTACCAGCCATGTGTTAAACACTGATTACCAGCCATGTGTTAAACACTGAGTACCAGCCATGTGTTAAACACTGATTACCAGCCATGTGTTAAACACTGAGTACCAGCCATGTGTTAAACACTGATTACCAGCCATGTGTTAAACACTGAGTACCAGCCATGTGTTAAACACTGATTACCAGCCATGTGTTAAACACTATTTACCAGCCATGTGTTAAACACTGATTACCAGCCATGTGCTAAACACTGATTACCAGCCATGTGTTAAACACTGATTACCAGCCATGTGTTAAACACTGATTACCAGCCATGTGTTAAACACTGATTACCAGCCATGTGTTAAACACTGAGTACCAGCCATGTGTTAAACACTGATTACCAGCCATGTGCTAAACACTGATTACCAGCCATGTGCTAAACACTGATTACCAGCCATGTGTTAAACACTGATTATCAGCCATGTGTTAAACACTGATTACCAGCCATGTGTTAAACAATGATTACCAGCCATGTGCAAACACTGATTACCAGCCATGTGTTAAACACTGATTACCAGCCATGTGTTAAACACTGAGTACCAGCCATGTGTTAAACACTGATTACCAGCCATGTGTTAAACACTGATTACCAGCCATGTGTTAAACACTGATTACCAGCCATGTGCTAAACACTGATTACCAGCCATGTGTTAAACACTGATTACCAGCCATGTGTTAAACACTGTTTACCAGCCATGTGTTAAACACTGATTACCAGCCATGTGTTAAACACTGATTACCAGCCATGTGTTAAACACTGATTACCAGCCATGTGTTAAACACTGATTACCAGCCATGTGTTAAACACTGAGTACCAGCCATGTGTTAAACACTGATTACCAGCCATGTGCTAAACACTGATTACCAGCCATGTGTTAAACACTGATTACCAGCCATGTGTTAAACAATGATTACCAGCCATGTGCAAAACACTGATTACCAGCCATGTGTTAAACACTGATTACCAGCCATGTGTTAAACACTGAGTATCAGCCATGTGTTAAACACTGATTACCAGCCATGTGTTAAACACTGAGTACCAGCCATGTGTTAAACACTGATTACCAGCCATGTGCTAAACACTGAGTACCAGCCATGTGTTAAACACTGTTTACCAGCCATGTGTTAAACACTATTTACCAGCCATGTGTTAAACACTGATTACCAGCCATGTGCTAAACACTGATTACCAGCCATGTGTTAAACACTGATTACCAGCCATGTGTTAAACACTGAGTACCAGCCATGTGTTAAACACTGATTACCAGCCATGTGCTAAACACTGAGTACCAGCCATGTGTTAAACACTGACTACCAGCCATGTGTTAAACACTGAGTACCAGCCATGTGTTAAACACTGATTACCAGCCATGTGTTAAACACTATTTACCAGCCATGTGTTAAACACTGATTACCAGCCATGTGTTAAACACTGAGTACCAGCCATGTGTTAAACACTGATTACCAGCCATGTGCTAAACACTGAGTACCAGCCATGTGTTAAACACTGAGTATCAGCCATGTGTTAAACACTGATTACCAGCCATGTGCTAAACACTGATTACCAGCCATGTGTTAAACCCTGATTATCAGCCATGTGTTAAACACTATTTACCAGCCATGTGTTAAACACTGATTACCAGCCATGTGCAAAACACTGATTACCAGCCATGTGTTAAACACTGATTACCAGCCATGTGTTAAACACTGAGTATCAGCCATGTGTTAAACACTGATTACCAGCCATGTGTTAAACACTGAGTACCAGCCATGTGTTAAACACTGATTACCAGCCATGTGCTAAACACTGAGTACCAGCCATGTGTTAAACACTGTTTACCAGCCATGTGTTAAACACTATTTACCAGCCATGTGTTAAACACTGATTACCAGCCATGTGCTAAACACTGATTACCAGCCATGTGTTAAACACTGATTACCAGCCATGTGTTAAACACTGATTACCAGCCATGTGTTAAACACTGAGTACCAGCCATGTGTTAAACACTGATTACCAGCCATGTGTTAAACACTGATTACCAGCCATGTGTTAAACACTGATTACCAGCCATGTGTTAAACACTGAGTACCAGCCATGTGTTAAACACTGATTACCAGCCATGTGCTAAACACTGAGTACCAGCCATGTGTTAAACACTGTTTACCAGCCATGTGTTAAACACTATTTACCAGCCATGTGTTAAACACTGATTACCAGCCATGTGCTAAACACTGAGTACCAGCCATGTGTTAAACACTGATTACCAGCCATGTGCTAAACACTGATTACCAGCCATGTGTTAAACACTGATTACCAGCCATGTGTTAAACACTGATTACCAGCCATGTGTTAAACACTGTTTACCAGCCATGTGTTAAACACTGAGTATCAGCCATGTGTTAAACACTGAGTACCAGCCATGTGTTAAACACTATTTACCAGCCATGTGTTAAACACTGAGTACCAGCCATGTGTTAAACACTGTTTACCAGCCATGTGTTAAACACTATTTACCAGCCATGTGTTAAACACTGAGTATCAGCCATGTGTTAAACACTGTTTACCAGCCATGTGTTAAACACTATTTACCAGCCATGTGTTAAACACTGATTATCAGCCATGTGTTAAACACTGAGTACCAGCCATGTGTTAAACACTGAGTACCAGCCATGTGTTAAACACTGAGTACCAGCCATGTGTTAAACACAAGGACAAGAGAGACCATCCCCTACCAACCCAAACGCACACACACACACACACACACACACACACACACACACACACACACACACACACACACACACACACACACACACACACACACACACACACACACACACACACACACACACACACACACACACACACACACACACACACACACACACACACACACACACACACACATACATACACATACATACATACATACATACATACATACATACATACATACATACATACATACATACATACATACATACATACATACATACATACATACATACATACATACATACATACATACATACATACATACATACATACATACATACATACATACATACATACATACATACATACATACATGTAGGCCCTGGCATCCGCAGTACTACATTATTAACGTTTAGCCTGACATGTGGGAGATGCAGCATGGTAGAACTATCCTCCCTTAATAATCCAACTCATCATGCACACTGCGGGAGACTGCACCATCCGCTGATCACCACACGTCACCAACACATGCCCTCTTCATTGTCAGCCCCTCTTTCGCCCCGTGTGTGTGGAGTTTGTAGCATCTCCCTTGGTCCTGACAGAGTAGGAGAACACAGTGTACACAGAGCTCATTGACATGCAACACAGATACAGCATCCTTCCCCTTCTTCTCTTGCCATGGATCACAGTCAGGTGGTACACTCACCACTCCAGTAGAACTGGCCCATAACAGGACTGCTAAATACAGATTGTCTGTATACAATCCCTAAAGATGAACTTTCCCTGCCCTGACCTGGATCACTACAGTACAGTTAAAGGTAACTTTTTGGCCTTTAGCTAAAGACAATGCACAAAGGACATTTTCTTGTGGGAGAAATATTCCAAAGAGAAATGTTTATATACTACATAATACATACTTGGTCAAGCAAATACATTTTCGCTTTTTTACAGAAATACTTCAAATAGTCTCCATAGTCCCCATACACTCCTCCAAGATGACTCTTCCTCTCTCAATCAATCCTGCTTCCTTTCTCCTATTGGCGAGCTAAAGCAGATTTCGCGACAAATATATTTGATTTGCCTGTATGAATTGTTCAATGAACAATCCAATAGAAACAACAGTGTGGTTACTTTTGAATCTTGTCAACATGTCCCTTGAGTCTGAAATCGCAATGTATGAAATTCTTTCTGTTTAGATCTACAAGCCTGAGGGGTTCCTCAACTACTGTGACCTTTTGGGAAAGAGCTCATTTTACATATTTCCTAAGCAATTGTAACTATTTATTCCAATTTTGTATAGTTTGGTTAGAAAGGGGCCAGCAGTTGAGAAGCTTCAGGGTACAGTGCTACTGGCTGGTAAATCGCAGATCCTTTAGGGCAGGGCGTTGCAAAACATTTTTTCACCAAGTGCCCCCTTTTTCACATTTTCACACGCCAAAGCCCCACCCCCTTTTGTATTATTATTGTCTATTGAGATAGCCTATATTAGATACACCACCAACTTGATGTTGTTTAATTTGAGGGTTTTAAAGCTAATTTCCTATAATTCTACTTAGTTTAAAAAGACTCCTGACATAGTTTAGATAGTATATTTAATAATAATAATAATGATAATGGATAAGGAAACTGTCTGGACCCGATTTCCCCAAATGTTATTCCGCTACTACATATGTTTTTATTATGATAATTAATATGAACCCTCCATTTAATTCTACATATTTTATTTTACAGAAAGTGAACAGATCAAATGAGTCCCACGTAAGATCACTTCCTAACAAAGTCCAATTTCTTTGGCTCCTCAACTGTAGATGATAGAAGCTCAGCTTCTGTCATAGAGACAAACCCCTCAAACCCCTCTAGGCTTCCGTTGTACTCATAATGCCTGGCTGCATGGAACAGCTGGGATCAGCTGATTATTGTCACAGAGGGATGCACTGTAACTCAGAACACTGTTATTATGTTGTATTTAATATAATCTCTGTGCACTGTGTCTCTCTCTCACAGTCAAAATACAGTTGAGTGGCACAACTACAGTGGAAATGGTTATATCATTTACATAACGCTCCCTCGTTGCTTTTGTGGACGGTCCCAAGATACGGTCCCAAGATAGTGCCTTCAGAAAGGGTTCACACCCCTTAACTTTTCCCACATTTTGATGCGTTACAGCCTAAATTTAAAATGGATTACGTTTAGATGTTGTGTCACTGGCCTACACACAATACCCTATAATGTAAAAGTGGAATTATGTATTTACCAATTAATTAAAAACGAAAAGCTGAAATGTGTTGAGTCAATAAGTATTCAACCCATTTGTTAGCCTAAATAAATTCAGGAGTAAGAATGTGCTTAAAAAGTCACATAATAAGTTGTGCAATAATAGTGTTTAACATGATTTTTTAATGACTACCTCATCTCTGTAACCCAGACTTACAATTATCTGCAATGTCCCTCAGACGAGCAGTGAATTTCAAACACAGATTCAACCACATAGACCAAGGAGGTTTTTCAACGCCTCGTAAAGAAGGGCACCTATTGGTAGATGGGTAAAAAAAGGGAATTGAATATCCCTTTGAGCATGGTGAAGTTATTCATTACACTTTGGATGGCGTATCAATTCGCCCAGTCACTACAAAGATACAGGCCTCCTTCCTAACTCAGTTGCCAGAGAAGAAGGAAACAACTTAGGGATTTCACCATGAGGCCAATGGTGACTTTAAAACAGTTACATAGTTTAATGGCTGTGATATGAAAAAATGTAGGAAGAATCAACAACATTGTAGTTACACGACAATACTAACCTAATTTACAGAGTGAAAAGAATGAAGCCTGTCCAGAATACAAATATAAAAATAAAGAAAAGCATCCTGTTTGCAAACAAACACTAAAGTAATATTGCAAAACATGTGGCATAGCAATTTACTTTTGTCCTGAATACAAAGTGTTATGCCTGGGGCAAATCCAATGGAACACACTACTGAGTACCACTCTCCATATTTTCAAGCATAGTGGTGGCTGCATCATGTTATGGGTATGCTTGTAATCGTTAAGGACTGGGGAGTTTTTCAGGATAAAAAATAAATGGAATGGAGCTAAGCTCAGGCAAAATCCTAGAGGAAAACCAGGTTCAGTCTTTCCACCAGACACTGGGAGATGAATTCACCTTTCAGCAGAACATTAACCTAAAACACAAGGCCAAATCTACACTGGAGTTGCTTTCCAAGAAGACAGTTCCTGAGTGTTTTTGAAAAAGTTTTGACTTAAATCTGCTTGAAAATCTACGGGAATACATGAAAATAGTTGTCTAGCAATGGTCAACAACCAATGACAGATCTTGAAGAATTTTGAAAAGATTAACGGGCAAATGTTGCACAATCCAGGTGTGGAAATCTTTTAGAGACTTACCCAGAAAGACTCACAGCTGTAATCGCTGCCAAAGGGGATTCTAACATGTATTGACTCAGGGTATTGAATACTTATTTAATCAAGATCTTTATATATAAATATAAATATATATATACATTAGAGTATTTTATGTATATTGTTGACAAAAAAAAAAAATTCAATCCATTGTAATCTCTCTTTGTAACACAACAAAATATGGAAAAAGTCAAGGGGTGTGAATACTGTCTGAAGGCAGTGTAAAAGTGTATGACATTTCTTTGGGGGTGGACTGCAAGTCTTGAAGGCATGCTGTACATACAAAAGGGAGGCTGTACAGAGGCTTGCCTTGCAGTTCTATACGTCATTGTGCAGAAGACATTGCTTAGAGTAATGGAGTGTGTCTTTATGTTCATTATGCAACTACTTTTCTTCAGCTCACATTTAGGTGTGTGAAACCTCCCCCTCACAAATACGCTATTATTAACATGAGCATTGGATACTTTCCTGACCATCAACCAAATTCAAATGGACTAATGGACCCTGAATCCATCGCAGAGCTAGTTCCACAAGCTCTGTACAAAAGTAGACGCCTCTCACCATAGGCTCTATTTAAAGTGCCACAAAGTGCCAGTGGAAACAAACAACCCGAGAGAGTGAGAGAGAGTGAGAGAGAGTGAGAGAGAGTGAGAGAGAGTGAGAGTGAGAGAGAGTGAGAGAAAGAGAGAGACAGAGAGGAAACAAAAAAGAACACAGTGCTCCTAATCCCTGGGCTGATGATAATGTCCTCCCTCCTTGTTTCCCCTTCATCAATTTTTCTCTCTGTTGTTACCTCCACTCCGGTCACAAAGATCAAGGGCTCCTCTCTGTTTCCCAATGTGAATCTCGCAAGGAACACAGTTTAATTACAATTGGGGAGTTAGTGAAACTGCCAGTCAAACTTGTTGAGTGGATTCTTAAGGTCTTATTCAACAACCACTTTCTGTGGAGCTTTCTGTCCTTTTCACTCCCTAAAGAATGGCTGATTTGTAACACAGTCAACATTTTGTCCAAGAGAGGAAGTGATATTGTTCAGTAAGTGCAGTAATGCATTAGTAGACACACCGCATAGGACAGCTGCTGAAAGATGAGTGATGGAAAAGGACATCACATGAGGTCACTGTTACACAAGCCAAGGGGATAATGCTTTTAGTTGTGGTTCAACATCGCACTGTTCTTGTGTGTCACACTATGCATGTCTGTCCCTTCACACATCTGGAAGATGCATGCCTGACTTACGGAATCTTGTCTAAATTCAAATGTGTGCATTTGCTTTGAAGACAACAACCAAAATGTGTTAAATTATCAAAAATCACAGTTAAACATCCCAGTGTGTGTGTGTGTGTGTGTGTGTGTGTGTGTGTGTGTGTGTGTGTGTGTGTGTGTGTGTGTGTGTGTGTGTGTGTGTGTGTGTGTGTGTGTGTGTGTGTGTGTGTGTGTGTGTGTGTGTGTGTGTGTGTGTGTGTGTGTTGTATAATGCAGGGGGGTTGTGTATTATACATTATTTACAGTGTATTAACTGGAGGGCACTTGCAACTACTTCTTGACCTGTTTCTCCCTCAAAGCAAGATGACATTTCAGCTCCATATTTTTCCGTTTGTTTTCCCAATTAGCCTTTCGCACATTCACAAGTAAACACATTGAGCTTCTACAGGGAGTTGTCATAACCAAAATAGTTTTCATGTCAAATCTCAACATATGGCTCCAAACAGCAAGGCAACTGCTGAAAACAAGAATGAAACTCCAGCTGCAGCTGCAATGAGTGATGTCTACATACTGTATCTGACCGAATGCTTGAGCACCTTCAAGAGAGAAAGAATCCCCCCATATACCTTACAACTTCAGCAACAAGCTCAACTATTGTATTATTAAATAGCTTGTTGCAGCTACTAGACTTCTGTCTAGCACAATTTCTACAATGGTTTGAACAACAGTCAGTCACTCTATATATCAATATGCACACCATTACTTGATTAAATACATTAAATGATATCTGAATGCCTGCCTTTGGACAATGTCTTAACTGAATGAAATAGTAATCGCCTGTTTGATTTTGATACTCATAATTAATTGAGTAGTACATGGTTACAACACAATTAAGCTACTGACACACAATACTACAGATGGTAAGAATCAATATAATTAAGTTGACCCTAGACATTTTCACAACATGGCATAGAATAAAGTCATTATCAGAGCAGGTACAATATCAGTGACACATTTGACATTTATATTTAGGTAATTTAGCGGATGTTCTTATCCAGAGTGCATACATTTTCATACACCAAGCAGCTTACATGACAACTTTTCCATGGCATCAACAAGCAGTTTGGTTACTGTTGCATTTGATTGATTCAACAACACTCACGTGCTTCCACTTTATGAGACACTCAATATCTCAATTATTATTTTTTTTTCTGTGGTAATTTATTGCACGAATGACGGATTTGGCAGATATGCCTCGTACTGAACTCAAACTTGAGAGTGAATGTGCCTGAGCAGTTTGTTTAGGTTGTTCCAACAATTAAAACAACACATCAGAATATACATGTCATATTTTTTTTATTTACCTGCATGATGTTGATGTTATGTTGATTTCTTGCTTTTTGCAGTAAACCGCTCTGAGGCGTTCGTCTAGTCGCGCGCACTTTCTGTTCTGAGAATCCTGATGTAAACCGTAACCTGTGAGGCATAAACTCGCTCATTTCAAAGCACCGCACCAGAGAGAGAGAGAGACAGGGAGAGCACCACCAGTATGCCTTCTTCCACGTGCTGTCCGTGGTTCTGAACATGCTGTGGTGTTTTCCTGGTCGGGATTCTGACCGCTGGCAGAATGTCTTTCCCAATCTAGCACAAGACAGTCACGAACCTGGCCAACTATCGGATCCCCAATTAAACTGATCCCACAGGGAGCTACATTTGTATTGAGCCCATTGGGGATATCTTACTTTGATGTTCTTTCTGTAGACTTTTGCGCATTTTGCTGGTCATTGTGATAAGCAAGTAGGACAGTTAAATGTAAATTGTAGACTGTTATGGCTAAACAACGGAATACAGAGCCTGTAGCAGATTAAACAATTATTTATTTGAGCAAGATACATTTGAGCTTGAGATCCCTAAATCTGTGGATGAGTTAAACTATGTGCAATTGGGCACATGTTCAATTTACACATCACCAGGATTTAAATGTCCAATGCAGCCATTTTATCTCAATATCAAGTCATTTCTGGGTAACAATTAAGTAACTTACTGTGATTGTTTACAATTAAATGGTCAAAAAGAAACAAAAATAGCTTCTTAGCAAAGAGCAATTTCTCAAGCAAGAGTTCTGCTAGGACTGTCTGGGAGTGGTCTGAGTTGGGAGAAAAAAACGGAAAACTAGCTGTTATTGGCAGAGAGGTTTGGAACTCTCTTTCTTATTGGCCTATTAACCAAATTCCTGCTATCACCAGGCAGACCAAAACACCATCCCACCAAAACAGGCTGCAATTTCAGGCAGCCTTTTCAAACAGCTCTAACATGAAAAGGGAATTATAATACTTTTCACAATTTCACAGTATTATTCCAAACTCATAGTGTTGAAATATATATAAAAATATATCCAAAGAAAACCAGCAGTATTAAAGACAGCAGTGCTGCACTGAAAAGAGTGGCTTGGCTTGGAAGTATTGCACAAGCCAAGCAGAAGAAGAGAGGATGAGGAGATGAATGACTTCTCACTGTTTTGGCTTGTACTCAGAGGCTACTCAGGCTAGCTATTAGCAGTTCATGATGTTTTTCTATCAGTTACGATAGAGTGAACACAGGATGAATGTGTGGCAAGGTCAAGGTACAAATATCCCTTAGGAACCTGTGATTGTATATTATACTGGACATTAATAGATGTTATAAAAGCATATAAAGTACCCATTTGAAATTAATACAAAGCTGATGGTATTGCCATATATTTTATGGGAATTGCCATGTCACCAATGTTTACACAATCCTGCCTCTAAAATTAGCCTGCACTGTTGTATTTTCCCTATTTAAACAGTGATCTGGGTCCTTTCTCTTTGCTTTTCTATAGACAGATGATTGACTAGAGATTGGTCCTCTTTGACCTCTCATGTCGTTTCTCCCAAGAGTCAATTAGGAGGTTAATTTCCTATTGAACTCAATCAAGATAACAGAACACACAATGCTAATCACAGAGGTCTCTCCTGAAGAGTGCTTAAGATTTCCACCCAAAGACCTTGTTTCTAGTTACCTTCCGAAATCATTTGATTAATGACAGAGCATTTTTGTTTGCACTGATCTCCCTGCTGCATAGGCAGACTTAATGAGGTGTTCAAAGCCTCTCCTGCTTCTTTCCTACAGAAAGTAGGGTTTCATTCAGAATGTGAACTGGAAAGCAAAGCCATTTGATCACATTGCTTGTCAAATATCTGAATGTCATTCCATTCACTGCTTTACTTATCTTATCACCGCAAACCAATGGTGTCACTTGCAATTTTATAAGAAGCAGTTCTTGTTACTTTGTAAAAACGGAGTCTACTGTATGTGCTATCATATATCAATCCATTAAATCACTTTCAAATTACAGTCAGATCAATAGACTCTAGCAGGAATAGCCGGCTCCCCCCCCTCGTTTCTTCACCTGGGGATGCTATTATTGTTGAGAACTGTCAATTTGTTATACTTCTGTGGAACTGTGTGACTTTATAATGAGCAAGGTATAGGCAAGGGAAAGAAGAAAGAAGATATATATATATATACATATATATACAGACAGACAGACAGACAGACAGACAGACAGACAGACAGACAGACAGACAGACAGACAGACAGACAGACAGACAGACAGACAGACAGACAGACAGACAGACAGACAGACAGACAGACAGACAGACAGACAGACAGACAGACAGACACGTTTTTCAGTTTGTTGCTGTGGGAACTGTTGCTAAGCAGTGTTTAGGAGGCTTAGAACATAAGGAGAGAATAAAGTTAAACAGACATAAGGGGGAGGTGGACAAAGTGATGAGAAGAACATTTTGAATGAAGAAAAAGAAGTAGAGAGCAAGCAGATAGCAGCATAAAGGGAAGACTCGAACTCAATGATCCCAAGGGGTTGAAATCGACATACTGTAGGTAGAAATTAAAATGACCAATGCAAACATGTTCTCTCAGCCATCTCAGCTATCCAAAAACGCATCTTCTCTGAGAGAAAGGGAAGGTATAAGCAGGTGCGGATGTCTCTTTAAATCATTAAATAATAATAGAGTAATAAGTCATTATGTTTTAAGAGCCAATCAATTAGTGTCACACAACGATCTACCAAGTAAGGCTTACACTCTTTAATGTGATTCATTTCTTTGGTATTTCGTTACACTACATGTATTCAATTCAACTGTAATTTCTGTTACAGGGACCAAGCTAAAAAAGATTCCATATTTCCATGAGTCTGTCCCTGTGTGCCTCTGGGTTCTTTATCTCCCTACAGGTCGATCTCATTCCTGCAGACACGATGGCTATTTTTAGCCTAGTGACTAGTGCGCTCCAGCTAGCGCTTGGTGTCCCTGGTGATTACACACCAATGGTGAGTCTAATTGAGAATGCGAGTGTGTGTGTTTACTTTTTCATCATATCTTCTCCAACAATGGATGCTGTTGGACCATGCAAACGTGCATGCAATCACACACACAATAACCCCTCGGTCTTTGCCACGTTATTTCATCTACTCTATCCGTCCCTTTCTCCTCTCTCTATACTTTCATCCTTCAGCCTGTTTCTTGCACTCCTTCTCTGTCCTCTCTCGTTTTTCCTCTCTGCAATCTCACTCCTACTCTCTGTCATCTTTTCTCTGCTTGCTTTACTTGCCACACACCTCCTCTCTGTCATCCCATCCATACCCCTTCCTGCCAGCCTGCAGATTCAATCCAGTATCGCTTTTTTTGTTGCTTACATACTGACTATCATGTGATGTTAAGCAGATTCAAAAAATCTATTATGCATTGATAATATGCATGAAGTATAATAGCAGACGTCAACATATAAGTATTGGAGATTTTGAGGAAATGAAAATGTATACCTCACTAATTTAGGGTGATACAGTATTGAAAATCCCAATGCTAGGATTCAGAGTGCTTGGGAAAAGGGAGACGAATGGGAAAACAAGTCAACGTCACCATACAGGTACCATATACGTAACAGAGGCACATGTTGTGTACCCATGTACAAATCATGTCAGAAGTTCACATCATGCATTATTTGGGACACACTATGTTCGACAAAAAAAAGGATCTGACCATCTCAAGGGAACACACAAAAAGCTGAAATGTCTTGAGTCAATAAGTATTCAACCCCTTTGTTCTGGCAAGTCTAAATACGTTCAGGGGTGAAAATTTGCATAACAAGTCACATAATAAGTTGCATGGACTCACTCTTTGAGCAACAATAGTGTTTAACATGATTTTTTAATGACTACCTCATGTCTATACCTCACAGTTCCCTCAGTCGAGCAGTGAATTTATAGCCACAGATCAGGGAGGTTTCCATGTCCACAAAGAAGGGCACCTATTGGTTGACGGATATATTTTTTTATTTTTAAAGCAGACATTGAATATCCCTATGAGCATGGTGAAGTTATAAATTGCACTTTGGATGGTGTATCAATACACCCAGTCACTACAAAAATACAGGCGTCCTTCCTAACTCAATTGAATTGCTGTGATAGAAAACCGATGATGGATCAACAACATTGTAGTTAGTGTGCCTTCAGAAGGTATTCATAACCTTTGACTTATTACACATGTTGTTGTGGTACAGCCTGAATTCAAAATTAAACATATAGATTTTTCTAACCCATCGACACACAATACCCCATAATGACAAAGTGAAAGTATGTTATTCAAAATGAAATACAGAAATATCTCATTTACATAAGTATTCACACCAATGAGCCAATACTTTGTAGAAACAACTTTGGCAACAATTACAGCTGTGAGTATTTCTTGGGAAGTCTCTAAGAGCTTTCTACACCTGGATTGTGCAACATTTGTCAATTATTCTTTTGAAAATTCTTCAAACTCTGTCAAATTGGTTATTGATCATTGCTAGACAGCCATTTTCAGGTCTTGCCATAGGTTTTCAAGTAGATTTAAATCAAAACTGTACCTTGACCACTCAGGAACATTCACTGTCTTCTTGATAAGCAACTCCAGTGTAGATTTGGCAGAAATGACAGTGGCAAGAAGGAAGTTTGCATAGTCTATAAGTCTATAAATATTCCACAGGCAGTGAAGTAAAACTGCAAAAAAAATGTGGCAAAGAAATTAACGTTATGTTAATACAAAACGCTATGTTTGGGGCAAATCCAACACATCCCTGAATAACACTCATATTTTCAAGCATGGTGGTGGCTGCATCATGTTATGGGTATGCTTGTCATCGGCAAGAACTAGGGATTTTTGGGGGGGGGATAAAACAGGCAAAATCCTAGAGGAAATGTCACGACTTCCTTCGAAATCGGTCCCTCTCCTTGTTCGGGCGATGTTCGGCGGTCGACGTCACCAGTCTTCTAGCCAACGCCGATCCACTTTTTATTTTCCATTTGTTTTGTCTTGTCTTCCCACAAACCTGGTTTCAATTCCATCAATTACATGTTGTGTATTTAACCCTCTGTTCCCCCCATGTCCTTGTCTGGTATTGTGTATTGTAAGTGCTTGTGCACATTATGTCTGGTGTGCGTCGGGTTATGTACCCATTCATTGATTGTTCTGTTTTCCGGTGGGTTTTATTACGAAACTGCGCCGTTGGAAACACAGTTTTTTCTCTCCTGCGTCTGACTTCCCTGCCGCCAGTACGAACCCCTTACAGGAAAAGGAGGTTCAGTCCGTTTTAAAACAGACACTAGGAGACAAATTCACCTTTCATCAGGACAATAACCTAAAACACAAGGCCAAATATACACCGGAGTTGCTTTTGCTTACCAAGACAACACTGAATGTTTGTGAGTGGCCTAGTTACCGTTTTGACTTACGGTTTGAATATCTATGGCAAGACTTGAAAATGGCTGTTTAGCAATGATCAGCTACCAACTTGACAAAGCTTGAAGAATTAAATAATAATAATAATGTGCAAATACTGTACAATCTAGGTGTGCAAAGCTCTTGGACCTGGCCAGAAAGACTCACAGCTGTAATCAATGCCTAAGGAGATTCTGACATGTATTGACTCAGGGGGTTGAATACTTATGTCATCAAGATATATCTTTTTTTCTTCCACTTTTACATTACAGAGCATTTTGTGTAGATCATTGACAAACACATGACAGTTAAATCCATTTGAATCCCAATTTGATAACACAACAAAATGTTGAAAAAGTTAAGCTGTGTGAATACTTTCTGAAGGCATTGTATGAGTATGTCAAAACAATATAGCCTATTTGTATGTATTTGCAAAATTTACACAGCCAAAAATGAGCAACTAATATTGAGCAACTGATTTCAGGTTTTCATCAGAAAGTAAAGGACCAGGTAGGAATAAATTGTGCTGGAGTTCCTCTTTAAAACACTTGACCCATAGAGTAGACAGAGTAATACTGAAATGCCATTTCACTCTAATGAACTCCATCCTAAGTAGTTAAATACTTGAGGGCTGAGCACTGAGCAGTTAAGCAGCAGGCTATGTTGTGGTTTTTAATCAGACATTAACAAAGCTTACAGCTTAATTACTCTTAATACCAAGAGTGTGACTGTGCTCACTTCAATTTACCAGATAACCTCAGAGGATAGAAAGCAGAGAAAAGTTGGACTGGAGTCAATTTTACATGTATTAGACAATTTTTGCTTGGTCTTGACTGCCATCAAGTGGCCATACATGGCAATAGCACAGTGTCTCTAGTTCAATACTCTGATGAACAACATGAGGGATATAACACTGTTCCATAATGAATTAAGCTTCTATAGAACTTTATTTGTGTGTAACAAAACAGTATATTTACTAAGTATGTGGGTAAAATAGAAATAAACAGTTAGCCTAGAGTACATTATTGAGAAGAGCAGTATGATGAGGATAAACAATCCGTGGCAAACATACTGTATCCACCAGACAACTTTGTTTCTTACATAACACATAAAACCTCGCTCTAGTTATGTTGTCATTAACCATGATATAGTACACACCATTCCTACAGGATTTAACTGACATCTGTAACATATTGGGAAGTGCAGAACCGCCAAACGTCTTTAGAGGTAACCTTCCACTAGCACCAGACAGTCTTCTTAAAAGGGTTCAGTCCAGGTGTTGTCAGACGTGCTTTAGGTCAGGTTGACGATTAGGATGCATCCTCGTCAATTTTTAGGTGCCAGGTAGTACTTGATGTGGCCGATGTCTGCAATCCTGTACTCCATCACTGGAGGGAAAGAGCAAACAGGTTGAGACGGTCTTACACACGTTACCCTTGAACAGAAACCTGAGTTTTCAGGGCCAACAGTGATCATGGAAGTTATCAACAGCTAACTTGTTACCATACTATTACCACTTCAATCCGTTCTGTACCGCTACTTACTCATAGGCAGCGTGAGTAAAGGACGGCCTTGGTTGGCTTTGAGAGTTGCAATTAAAAAGGAATAAGTAAGTGGTGTGACTCTCTGTGAAGTCTTCCCTCTGTAGTCTCTGGGCATGTAGTGTACCTAGAGGGACGCCAGCTGACATGCAGAGGGTGACCGTGTTGGAGAGAGAGGAGTAGCTCTGGAGAAGAAGTTCAGGTAGTTGAGGGTAAAGATCAGCCGTACTGGTTCTTTGATCTCAATGTTCACCTGTAGGAGACAGAATCAAAAATGGGTCACTTTGGAATTATGGCTCTCGCTTTCTTCAGCTTGACCCATTTAAATGTAATCAGCCTCAAATAACCCAGAGGGTGGAGCAAAATGAGGAATTAGGCATTTTTCTGCAAAATGGTTTTATTATGCAAAGTTCTCTGTTAAAATAGTACTTGTGCTGAGCCTTTTGAGAGATTGATTTAAAAGGTCATGTAAGTCGGGGTAACAGGTAGCCTCGCAATTAAGAGTCTTAGGCCAGTAACCGAAAAGTCGCTGGTTCGAATTCCCGAGTCAACTCGGTGAAAAATATGTTGATGTGATCTTGAGCAAGGCACTTAGCCTTAATTGCTTCAGGGTCACTGGATAATAATGGATGATCCCTGGCCCTGATCCCGCTTTCAAGGGGAGTGGGATATGCAAAAAACACATTTCCAGTTCACACATGTGTATAATACACACTTGTACATGTGAAATAAATGTAAGCACCCATCTAATTATTAAGTGTGCAGTGCACTTGGCTCAAGTCAACAATCCAAACAACTACAGTAATTGCTATTGAAGTGGTCGGCCTAGTGGTTAGTTGCCTGACTACAAATTATGTCCTGTGTCTGTTGATTTGATTGTCAGGGCGTGTGAGTATGTGTGTGGAGGCAGTCAGGCCTCTCTCACTGACTCATCCTCATTGTCCACAATGTTGGTCTGGGACAGCTTGATGTTGCCAGTGCCCAACTCCCCACTGGCTGAGAACTGGACCCCGCCTTCCGCACAAGTGATCATGACAGCATCCCTGATTTGGGACAGGTTTCTACAAATCCGTGAGAATTTGCCAGACGGCATTTTCACCACACAATTGTGCTCTTGTTCCTAAAGAGAGAACAGGATATGGTGCGAGCTAAACATTTTGCCAGCTCCTCCACTTTCACTGTACATCAATGGACATTGAAAAGATCACATCTAAATTGCACTGAACCGATTGTGAATAAGGAATAAAGATTGCTACTGGAATACGGAGCTGTTCCACATCCAAGTCCATCAACTTAGTCTCATAGTCAGAGACTTTCTCCTGAGCTAACAACACAGACACAAGGTTATACATTAGGACATGCCCCAGAAAATATATGACCTTCATACTTGGAACAGGTCACTCAGCAGGTGTTTACAAAGAGTGTGTGTATGTGGCCAGCCTGGTCTCATAGACTAAACATAACATAGTAAATGTAAATCGGGGACAAATTATTTGTTAAGTTTGGTATGGTTACATAAGACAGTTACTTAATATCCTTTTTACTGCAGCGGGCTAAATCAGGGTCACACAGAGTGATTCTTGGTAGTCTTGAACAAATCTACTTTGAAACAAAAGCATCCACCTCACACACATGGTTATGGGCTTATGTAGCATGTTAGATATAGAGTTGAAATGTATTCAATCTTGAGTTTGCATCCCAATATTACACTTTATATTCATCACAGAAGACTGAAGTATATCAAAACTGTTTGACATACCGTAGAAACCGAGTTTTCATTGTAAATAAAAAATAAGTATTATGAAAAATATGAATAACATTCCACCCAAGAGGCCAAAGACGATGCTTTTTGTCATTGACTGCAGCAAAGGGCTGAGGCAAAAACAAAAGTAGGAGTGGTTGGCCGGGGTGGGTGGGTAGGCATATAACACGAACATCTAGCAACCCGAATCTCATCACGTACAACTTTAGTATTTGAACTAATTAGCAACTTTTCAACTACTTACTACTTTTTAGCTACTTATAATGTTAGCTAACCCTTCCCCTAACCCAGGTCCTGGGCACTCTCACACCCGGGTGCACGTTTTGGCTTTTGCCCTAGCAATACACAGCTGATTCAAATAACCAAGTCATCCTCAAGCTTTGATTATTTGAATCTGCTGTGTAGTGCTAGGGCAAAAAAACTAAATCTGCACCCGGGGGGCCCTGGACCAAGTTTCATAACCTACCCTTCCCCTAACCCTTTTAGCTAACCCTTCCCCTAACCATAACCATTTTAGCTAACCCTTCCCCTAACCATAACCCTTTTAGCTAACCCTTCCCCTAACCATAACCCTTTTAGCTAACCCTTCCCCCATAACCCTTTTAGCTAACCCTTCCCCTAACCATAACCATTTGAGCTAACCCTTCCCCTAACCATAACCCTTTTAGCTAACCCTTCCCCTAACCATAACCCTTTTAACCCTTTTAGCTAACCCTTCCCCTAACCCCCTTTTAACCCTTTAGCTAACCCTTCCCCTAACCATAACCCTTTTAACCCTTCCCCTAACCATAACCCTTTTAGCTAACCCTTCCCTAACCATAACCCTTTTAGCTAACCCTTCCCCTAACCATAACCCTTTTAGCTAACCCTTCCCCTAACCATAACCCTTTTAGCTAACCCTTTCCCTAACCATAACCCTTTTGACTAACCCTTCCCCTAACCCTTTTAGCTAACACTTCCCCTAACCATAACCATTTTAGCAAACCCTTCCCCTAACCCTAACCATTTAACCTTACTTCTAAACTTAACCCTAACCCCTAGCCTAGCTAACATTAGCCACCTAGCTAGAATTCGTAACAATTCATAAGTTTAGCAGATTTGTAACATTGTATGTTTTGCTAATTCATAACATACTGTACGTTTAGCAAATTCGTAACATGTAATACCAATTGTAATTTGTAACATATCATACGAAATGGGTGATGGACGTCCACAATATATACCATACGAAACATGACATATCATACTACACTGAACAAAAATACAAACACAAGATGTAAAGTGCTGGTCCCATGTTTCATGAGCTGAAATAACATTTCCCAGAAATTGTCCATATGTACACAAAATAATATTTCTCTCAAATGTTGTGCACAAATTTGTTTACATCCCTGTTAGTTAGCCTTTCTCCTTTGCCAAAATAATCCATCCACCTGACAGGTGTGGCATATTAAGAAGCTTATTAAAAAGCATGATCATAACACAGGTGCACCTTGTGCTGGGGACAATAAAAGGCCACTCTAAAAATGTGCCGTTTTGTCACACAACACAATGCCACAAATGTCATGCAATTGGCATGCTGACTGCAGGAATGTTGACCAGAGCTGTTGCCAGACAATTGAATGTTAATTTCTCTACCAAAAGCCGCCTCCAAAGTCGTGTTAGAGATTTTGACAGCATGTTCAACCGGCCTAACAACCACTTCGATGGAACAGTAGTGGAGAGGGTAGCAAGTTTTAAGTTCCTCGGCATACACATCACAGACAAACTGAATTGGTCCACTCACACTGACAGCGTCGTGAAGAAGGCGCAGCAGCGCCTCTTCAACCTCAGGAGGCTGAAGAAATTCGGCTTGTCACCAAAAGCACTCACAAACTTCTACAGATGCACAATCGAGAGCATCCTGGCGGGCTGTATCACCGCCTGGTACGGCAACTGCTCCGCCCTCAACCATAAAGCTCTCCAGAGGGTAGTGAGGTCTGCACAACGCATCACCGGGTGCAAACTACTTGCCCTCCAGGACACCTACACCACCCGATGTTACAGGAAGGCCATAAAGATCATCAAGGACATCAACCACCCGAGCCACTGCCTGTTCACCCCGCTATCATCCAGAAGGCGAGGTCAGTACAGGTGCATCAAAGCTGGGACCGAGAGACTGAAAAACAGCTTCTATCTCAAGGCCATCAGACTGTTAAACAGCCACCACTAACATTGAGTGGCTGCTGCCAACACACTGTCATTGACACTGACCCAACTCCAGCCACTCTAATAATGGGAATTGATGGGAAATGATGTAAATATATCACTAGCCACTTTAAACAATGCTACCTTATATAATGTTACTTACCCTGTACTCTACATCATCGACTGCATCCTTATGTAATACATGTATCACTAGCCACTTTAACTATGCCACTTTGTTTACTTTGTCTACATACTCATCTAATATGTATATACTGTACTCGATACCATCTACTGTATGCTGCTCTGTACCATCACTCATTCATATATCCTTATGTACATATTCTTTATCCCCTTACACTGTGTATAAGACAGTAGTTTTTGAATATTAGTTAGATTACTTGTTGGTTATCACTGCATTGTCGGAACTAGAAGCACAAGCATTTCGCTACACTCGCATTAACATCTGCTAACCATGTGTATGTGACAAATACAATTTGATTTGATTTGATTTGGTTTGTATGGCGTCGTGTGGGTGAGTGGTTTGCTGTTGACTGTTGTTAACAGTGTTCCCCATGGTGGCGGTGGGGTTACAGTATGGGCAGGCTTAAGCTACGGACAACTAACAACTAACTAACGTATTTTATCGATGACAATTTGAATTCATAGAGAGAGAGTGTCAAAGGAATTTGATACCTATATGTTCATCAACCAATTCAATTAAAACACTCTGCCCATTTCTAAAGGATTTGTAAGATACTTATTTGCATAAAATAGACAGAGACCAGTCTCAAAATCAATCACCAGCGTTTATTCGGGAGTACTGGTCATGGTACAATTCACAACAGGTTAAAAACTAAAAATGACATCATAGGTTTTAAACTGTCTCTCCTCCACTCCGAATCAATGGCAGTATAGTTCACAAGCCTTCCCACACCGTCCACCACCGGTTAAATAATTTACTACTAACCCAATGTCTCTGCTCTCCCTGTGTAGAGATAATGCGTAAGGAGCCCTCCTAATGTTATTCCCACAATTAAATGTAGGCCGCGTTCCAGACCGTCTACAAAGCAGTCCTGTTGCACAAGTAAAACCACATGAATATTCTGGCATGATGTGAGGTACTTGGTGTAAGAATTGTTTTTAATTGTATTTATTTATCCTTTATTTAATCATAGAAGTCACAATGAGATTTAAATATATTTTTCAAGTGAGCCCTAGCCAAGAAAGCAGCATACATTAAGTTACACATGAGACAACACAACAATGAATGCAAGTTAAAACAGTGCATACGATCATTTAAAAGGTTTAAAACATGTGCAATCTGTGGTCAACAGCCATCCAATCTGGGATTTCAAATCATCAAGCAGAATAAAATGATCTAGTTTTATGTCCTTTTGCGAAGTGTTCCAAGATGATGGGGCAGCAAAGCTAAAGGCTTTTTACCAAACTAAGGTATTGTGTTGGGAACATGATATAAAATACAGTTCTGTGATCTTAGATGGTAATGTCAATTACTCTGTAGGGTGAGTAAAGTGCTTCAATTTATTGGCAGCTGCCATTAGATGGCTTCATACGTAGAATGTATGCACACATGGCTGTAAGTCACTTTGGATAAAAGCGTCTGCTAAATGGCATATATTATTATTATTATTATTATTATTTATAGACAACCATGTACCAGCGAGTCTGTCGACTTACAGTTAAGGATGGCCATCCTGCCAACTGATAGAAGGTACAGTGATGTGTGAGAGGTCTTGTGTTGATTACAATTCATAATTGTATGGTACTGGATAATTTTGTTTTCAGCAATAAATCAGATATTTTGTTTAAAACTAACATTTTGTTTGACGGGTTGTTCCTGAAATTATGAATTGAATCAAACATAAACACGTTCTGGATTTAAATTAATTCTGGATTTATTTATTTTCTTATTCTCTCCACCCCAGTTCAGTATTTCCATGTGTAGTAAATGTCCATCTCCTTCCATTCCTGGGTCCTGTGTGTGCACTACATGATAACATGCACGTTGACCACTAGATGTCGGTATTCTGCTTCTGATTCAGTGGTAGGCTATTTCAGTGGTAGGCTACGCGGAACAAAAGGGATGGAGGGTGTGTTTTAAATTCACTCTGGGAAGCCAGAGTGTGCTCAGAGTGCACTCTGGGTGTTAAAAAGTCAGACTCTTGTCAGATTGTCTGTTCATAAATTCAGAGAGTTTCGCTCTCGGAGCGTTCAGAGCGCAAACTGGACGTTCAGGCCAAGGAGTAGGGTTGATCCTAGCCTTCGGACCTCACAACGTCAGTCAAGCACCCAAGCTAACTGGCTAAAGTTGGCTAGCTTGCTAGCTACATTCAGACACAAATAAGAGAACACCTCACTGACCATTTTACTTGCCCTAGCAGAGCTGATTATGCTGTTTTCAATGTATCTCCAGTGTTCTTGACTAACTGTGCTGCTGGCAAAAATGTCATTTATTTTCTAAATTGGCAAAGTTTACTGACACCGGTCATACTCAACGGGTGTTGCGTGTTCGTAAATTCATCAGTTATTCTGCGCTCTGGCACACAGACAAGAGTGCTCTGAAATCGGAGTAGATAGCCAGAGGGAATTTACGAATGCACCTAAGTTATCCTTTGTGACAAGGCTGAGACAAGGCTGACACACTTCAGTTGACGCAGTATCTACGTTGCAATTGTCTACGTGCCGGGGGGCTAGGGTCAGTCTGTTTTATCTGGAGTAATTCTCCTGTCTTATCTGGTGTCTTGTGTGAATTTAAGTATGCTCCCTCTAATTCTCTCTCTCTCTGCTGGTCATCTATGAACATTTGAATATCTTGAAGAACAATCTGACCTTAAATGGCCATGTACTCTTAAAAATCTCCACAGGCACAGCCAGAAGAGGACTGGCCACCCTTCCGAGCCTGGTTTCTCTCTAGGTTTCTTCTTAGGTTCCTGCCTTTCTAGGGAGTTTTTCCTAGCCACCGTGCTTCTACATCTGTATTGCTTGCTGTTTGGGGTTTTAGGCTGGGTTCCTGTATAGCACTTTCCCAATATGAACTCATAATTGGTAGATAATCAATTATCTCCATACTTTATCACCATTCTGCAGTCCCTACTTTCATCTCAGGCTAAAATAAAAATTTATTTTCAAGGACACATCCCACAACCCCCTCTCCAGAATGGCATTGCTGCACTTGCAGCACTATGTGGACAGAGTGATGTTCGAGGGCCAGTGTGCAGACTATGGGTTGATGAAAGTCTGTACCCGCAAGGTGATGGCGGCCACCACAGGGGATCACTGGAACATCTGACCCAGTGTGAGATTAGGAGGCTGCTGGCCAGGGAGAGAGAGAGGCCATCCAGACCCTGGGGATAAGCCAGGGGGGCTGCGCTGTGCTCTGGTGAGGAACAACATTGGTCACCCCAGGGGAGAGGTCCATGGAGCTACGCACCAAACAGAGGCCCAGCCGGGGTGTGGCCGTACGCCGGACACGCTATCTCCTTCTGGTTCTCCTCGGCAACAGAGGCATCAGCAGTGGAGTCCTCAACCATAAAGCCTATGAGATGGCTGCATGCCTCTGCAATGTAGGACAATAACTTGCATGAATGCACTGCCAACCTGAACTCTTGCGTTTCTCCAGTGTCATCGACAGTAAAGGACCTATAACAGAGTAAAACTGAGTTGAAACTGTCCAAAACTGTTTACACTGTCTCCTAAGGTTGCTGACATATTTGTTCTTCTTTAACTGCAGTGACCTGGTATGCAAGACCAGTACACACTATAGTCTATCATTTTCATCACGTCAGCCACAGAGAGTGAACTAGTACGCAGTGAGTGACCTAGTATGTAAGTACACAGTAGTCTGTATGGTCAGGTCCCGCATTGTTATTACGTTATTATGTCAGCCCCAGAGAGACCAGTATGAACACGCAATGTAACACTAACTGACAGTTTAAGGGTTAAGAGTCAGACACTCAGTTTAAAACCTCTACAGGATGTAGAGTGTCCCCCCCGCGGGACGTCCCCCCCAGTTGTCATAGGCTAATGTGATTAGCATGAGGTTGTAAGTAACAAGAGCATTTCCCAGGACATAAACAGATCTGATATGGGCAGAAAGCTTACATTCTTGTTAATCTAACTGCACTGTCTAATTTACAGTTGCTTTTACAGTGAAATAATACCATGCTATTGTTTGAGAAGAGTGCACCGTTATGAACTTGAAAATGAATTAATAAAACATTTAGGCACATTTGGGCAGTCTTGATACATTTTAAACAGAAATACAATGGCTCATTGGATCAGTCTAAAACTTTGCACATACACATTTACATTTAAGTCATTTAGCAGACGCTCACTGCATTCCATCTTGACATCACCAAATGTCCAAATGTAAATTGATTAAGAGTTTCAGACCTCTGTCAATAACAGCTAGTTTTCTGTTTCCCCTCACCACTCCCAACAAACAGTCCTAGCTAAATTCCCGCTTGAGAAATAAGTTACTTACAGTATAAATGGCTGCATTGGGCCTTTAATAGAAAGTAGTAGCTGGCACAGGCTGACACTGTACTGGTACTATAATGAACATAATTGCTTGAACTAGACTAATAATGTCATACACTTCTATTGGAAACGTACATTACGGAAACCTGTTTGCTAGAGGGCAATCCAGACTTAAAACTTCTTCATATTTTTCCTGGAACAGTGATGGCTGTTTTCTCTACAATCTCATTGTGCAGGAGTTGGCTGTAGCTGCATTCTCCAGGAAGTTACCCAGCCCTGTTATCTTGCCATTGTCCGAGCCCTGTCAATAACCATTTGCAGTAATTGGTGTATTGCTAGTTTCTTTTTCAACCATTGAGTTTTTCCAGACAGCTAAAGAGAAAATAGGGCACATCTGTTTTGACTCACAATTTGCACAACGTAGGCCTAAACACACACACAACACCAGACACACACCCACACCACCCTAACTTCTGACGTCGGAGTGGGAGTTTAGAAGGGGGCACAAAAATCACCCCTGCCTTTTTGGGATGGAACAAGAGACAGAGGCCGCCTCCTCACCAGCCCCTTCCTTTCCCACAGTAAACAGGAAGACTGAGCCAAGTCAGACCGGAGACCAGAGAGAGGAGCCAAACACTCAGGAGAAGGAGGATGTCTAAATAGCTGCAAATCCAGCATAAACAAAAGAGAAGTCTGACAAAAGGAATGAACATACGGAGTAAGAATCACAGAGAGGTGGAGAAACTCCAGTTAACGTCTCAATACACCTTTGAGGTGGAGAAATCCGCTAAGAAAAGTTTTAAATATAGAGAGGGGGAGCATTCAAAGCAAACGACAAAGGAAAAGCCTAGGCAGTCTACTATGGCTGGGCAAGTATCCAAGAGCTCAGCACAGCGACTCAGCCGAGACCTGACCTGTTCTATCTGCCTGGATCTCTTCAAGCAGCCTGTCTTTCTGCCCTGCGACCATACCTTCTGCCAGGCATGCATCGCTGGCTACTGGGGGGGCCCCAGAGGCCAGGTCCAGGGGGGGTCTGGATCCTGTCCACAGTGCAGGAAGGTATTCCCTGGCCAGAGCTACCGGCCCAATCGCATTGTGGCCAACATAGTGGAGAGCTACTGCCAGGGCCTGGAGGAGAGCGGGGGGCTGCTGGGGGACATGGGGGTACCAGAGAGGAGCTCTGGCCCTGCTCCTGCCCCACGCTGTGGCCGGCACCGAGAGGAACTGAAGCTCTACTGTGAGGAGGACCAGGAGCTGGTGTGTCTGGTGTGTGGACTCTCTCAGGAGCACAGGAACCACACCATGGTGTGTGTCCAGGAGGCACAGCAGAGATACAGGGTAAATCCAAATTCAAATGGATTTCTGTTGCCTTTTTACACTGCTAAATTTCACAAAGAATGCTTGTAAAAGGCTTAGTACAGGGCAAAATATGTGCAATAAGCCAAAGGGTCACAGATGCAGGGGAAATATAGCACAGAAAAAGTGCCTTGGCATCAACAACTAAAATGTCAATGATTTGTCATACCACTTCAGGTGCCCCTTTATTTTTGTAAACCGCTCATTATCCTCTGCTGTTCGTCTGTTTTCAAGTTGCATCCGGCTCTTTTCCCGTAACATTGTTTGTGCCAGCCTCACTCCCAGGGCAGATTACTGTATTTACCGTGGATGAGCTCTGGTGAACTGTAGAGAACACAAGGCTGATGACTACTTACAGTAATGCTGCTGCTTTGTTCTGGCTATGCAGGCTTCTCTCAACAGCTCCATGGACTCTCTGAAAGGGGAACTGAACATGGCCCTGCAGTGTGAGAGAGAGACTGAGGAGGAGGTCAAGAAGCTCAAGGTAAGAAAAACTATAGTATCTCATACCTACACCTGATAACAATCTATATATTGCGCTTAAACCTTGATCTTCTCAAACTAGGAGCACACAGCGGACCTGAAGCAGCGCATCGAGGCCCAGTTCAGCGACCTGCACCAGTTCCTTTACCAGGAGGAGAAGCTGCTGCAGGTGAAGCTGAAGACAGTGGAGCGCATGGAGCTGATCAGACTAGACGAACACAAGGCCCTGCTCTGTGTGGAGGTCTGCCGTCTGCAGAGGGCCCTGAACGAGATCGAGGACAATCTGAGGGTGCAGGACCCCTTTACACTGCTGCGGGTGAGACAGGACAGGGCTACTGTTTACCTACTGGAGTTATTCTTGAACGACTACACTGAACAATGTTTCGGTTAGATTTGGATTATTTGCATGTGCTGTTTGAACAAAAATATGGATGTGAGGACAAACCTAGCTTGCACACTTCTAGACATTTATATCTGCTATAATAATGTAGTAAGTATCTATTCTAGACATTCTACAGAAGGACCCCAGAGTGAGGGAGGAACACTTTAGGGTGGAACACAGGCAGAATGTGGGCCCATGACCTCACTCCTGGTCGATGGTGAGGATAAGGAGATTATAGGGACAGGCTCAGACCCAGGGACTTTCCCCCAACTACGGGGAGATCCCAAAGGGTGGGACAGCATTAGCTCAGACTCATATGATGTCATATGGAACACTGCTTTTCCACTTGTTAACCACTGCCAAAGCTGATTATCTCTCTCTCCCCTCTGTTTTTCCTGTCTCGTCCCAGAATATCAAGACCCTGCTCCAGAGGTGAGAGCATGGCGTGACGTGGGCCGTTTTAGCTTTCACCATGTTATTCCATAATGGGGTTTTCCTGTTTCTGATATGTATTGTCTAAAGCTTGTGTTGTCTTTGGCAGGCCTTCTCCGAAGTTTGAGAAGCCTACCCTCACGGCTCCCAGTCTGTGTGAGGGGCGGTTCGCAGGGCCCCTGCAGTACCGAGTGTGGAAATCACTGAAAGGAAGCATCTACCCAGGTACTGTAATTTAAATAACTCATCTTGAATAGAGTGAATGTCAATTACAGCATGCAGGAGTTGCAATTCAGGAGCTTTCAGCTACTATTCTTGCTCTGCAATGTATGTGATTTGCAGTGTTGTAGTACGGTCTCCAGACTTGGTCTAGGTCTTGTCTCTGTGTCTGATACATTTGTACTAGGTCTTGACTTGGTCTCGGACAGCGAGGACTCACAATTTCTTCTTGAGACCAATGGAGTAAAAAAATCTCAATTATCAGCTTCCATTCAGTCAGCGCATAAAACCGTTTTTCCATGCCAAATATATACACTCCTTTTTTGAAACAATATCTTATCAGCCCTTATATCTATTATAGACATGTTTGCGCAGTGGCAAACCTATAGGCCTTCAGTGTGTGACAGGTTCATGATTCTGAAAGGACAGCAACCATAATACCAGCGCACTCATGTAGGAGAGAAGACTTTTGGTAAAACACAAAGGGCCAGTGGTGTAGTGGAGAATATATGCCGTTTTGTTTCAGTTGGCATTGCTTATACTCACTTTTTAAACCCTACTGATGCATATCAAAGTAGTGTAGTGGAGGTATACGACTTATCGATTATGTAGTATAATAGAGAAATCATTGCACAAAGTAGCCTACACATTCGCAAGGCACATGAAATATATTCACATGCTCGCAGCACACCCAGCCCAGTTTCAGAGGAAGATCATCTGCAGGCAGCAAGAGTGTAGCAGCTGTCATCTGGTTTTGGAATGGAGCAGCTCACAGAAGAATGACATCGGTACCCTGTAGGGTAGGAAAGACCTTTCAAATCATGATATCTACCAGTAAATGCTTAACTAAAGCAACAATGGGTACGCAAACCAGGTATTGAAAATGTTTAGTCCGAAGTTTTGGTTAGTAGTCTATTTGTGATGGCAATTGTCATCATGCACTATTTGCATCAGGGGTGTAGACACGGCTAAGCCTGGGTGGATAGAGGCCACCCACTGGGGAGGCTGACCCTGACAGATTAATGTGGTCAGAGCCGGGCGGCCCTATACGCTCACAACGCAAGTTGCGTAGGGCCCTGCAAATTACGCAAGGGCCCCGCTTCCCCCTTGTGTCAAAGCAGGTGTCAATGTTTACAACTTGTATGAGAGGATGAAGCGGAACTATCCTTCTGGTTACAAAATCAGGTAAACTTGTGTTCTCTCCTCTCCAAGTTTGATGCCAGCAAATAACAGTAAAGTTAAGTTGATGTGCTAGCTCGCAGTGTATCTCTCTCTAGTCTGTCTGTCTTGCTAACCTAGCTGTGCAGTGCATCTCTCTCTAGTCTGTCTGTCTTGCTAATCTAGCTGGGCAGTGCATCTCTCTAGTCTGTCTGTCTTGCTAACCTAGCTGTGCAGTGCATCTCTCTCTAGTCTGTCTGTCTTGCTAACCTAGCTGGGCAGTGCATCTCTCTCTAGTCTGTCTGTCTTGCTAACCTAGCTGTGCAGTGCATCTCTCTCTAGTCTGTCTGTCTTGCTAACCTAGCTGGGCAGTGCATCTCTCTCTAGTCTGTCTGTCTTGCTAACCTAGCTGGGCAGTGCATTTCTTGGTCTGTTTGTGTCTTGCTTGCTTGCCAGCCACTTCTAGGGCTGTGTTCTGTGACTTTGTGCCTGACAAAAGTGAGACTGATATAAAACAATGTATTACGTTTGATAAAAGCCAACGGTGTTTATAAACTGCAGCTCAGAAAAGATAACTAACACAGACCCCAGTACTGGCATCTTCAGCAAGTACTAACACAGACCCAATACAGCTGGCTTCAACAAGTACTAACACAGACCCAGGTGAAGGATAGGCAGCCTCAGCCAGTACTAGTACAACCAGAGGTGTACAGCCAGCATCAGATACATTGGCAAAACAAGGTGAACAAGCTCCTCCAATCCGCCTCAATGCAGTTGGATATCGCAGTGAATTTAATCTCAAATGCAAAGGCCTCCCTCACTACATACCGGGAAACTGGATTCTCTGAGGCCCAGAAAACATCCAAAAGCATTTGTGAAGAAATTAATGTGGAGGCTGTTCTGAAAGAGAAGAGACTGAGAAACAGCAAAAGGCATTTCAGCTAGGAGGCTCGTGATGAACCAGTGACTGATGCAATGAAAAACCTTGAAGTCAACTGCTTCAACATTGTGGTCGACTCTGCTGTGATATCCATGGATGAAAGATTTGAAACACTCATCCAGGTGTCCAGTGAATATTTAAAGGCTCACTGCATGAAAGTTGAAAACACTAACCTTCAGAAATGACTGTGACATCAGTGGAATGGATCTGGCACAGGGGATTTAGAATTGACCTGATCTGCCATCAGATAAAATGACTGCCTTTGAGCTGCTTTCATTTCTCTGTGAGAAAAACCTGAAGGAATTCTATCCTAACCGTTGGGCAGCCCTAGGAATTACAGTCATCCTACCAGTAACATCGGCAGAAAGGAGCTTTTCAAAATGAAAGCTCATCAAAAGCTACCTGAGGTCTTCCATGTCACAGGAAGGTTTGAGTGGTCTGTCCATCATGAGCATAAAACATGACGTGGAGAAACACATGTCCTATGATGACATCATTGATGATTCTTCCTCAAGAAAGTGCAGAGAAGGAATATTTTGACGGTAAGACGTCAATTCAAACATCAAATATTTACACACTTAGTAACATTTAAGATTGTGTGGCAGAAGTGCATTTGTGTAAATTACTGCTTAACTATGTGACACACTTTCTCAATTTCTTCCAGACAGTCCAGATAGACTGGTGCCCAGATAGACTGGTGCCCAGATAGACTGGTGCCCAGACAGACTGGTGCCCAGATAGACTGGTGCCCAGACAGACTGGTGCCCAGATAGACTGGTGCCCAGACAGACTGGTGCCCAGATAGACTGGTGTCCATGCTGATGCTGAAAATGCCCAGGCTGTAGAGGGAGCCAAAGCTAATCACACAGCTGTATAGGTTTTATTTGACTATTTTGAGACATATAGCTGCAGCCATAGCCTACAGGCTTATGTTTACATTGTATAGACAAAGCTAATTGTATAATATTGTGAGGACTGGACTCATTACCAGGCAGCAGAGCCAAAGCTCAATGTTACATTTTATTATTTTTTACATTTTATATTTTCTATAATTTCTTCTTTATGTTAATGTTAATATTCACTTATCTTAAGATTCTATAGAAAATATTATATTCAATGAATATTGTTTGTTTATACCTCATCCTGTTCTGTATAAGTCTACTTATTATTAGGCTGACTGATGGAGCAAACATTTTTAAAGGAGGGAGGATTGTAGTGGGAATTTATTTTTTTTCTATTTTTTTTTCTGTGATTTTGAGTGTAAAAATCAGACAAATCTATTTGAAAACTCATTAAAAAACGAAGGAAAACAGGATTTTTCAAACAGGGTGCCTTTCCTTCTCTGGGCGGGCCATTTAGGAACTTTTTGGCAAAATTAGAGTATACCCACTTCTCAAGGCACAACTACACCACTGCATAGGGCCGATGGAAAGACAGCAGTCACACACAGAATGATATTAAAGGATAAGCCGTCCATAAACTAGGACACAGTAAGCTAGTAGGTCCCAATCATAAAAATACAAAAACACAACCATTAAGCATTTCCCAATCGAAATGTACAACTATTACTTCCCATCGCATTTTTAACACATCATATAACCGGTAAAATAAAGTTTATATTGGAACTGAGTGTTTTAACTACTTTGGAGATATGAAATCAATCATAATATCTGTCAAAAATATATATATAAAAAATAGGTTATATTTGATCATAACAATCATATATCTGTCAAAAAAAAAATATATATATATATATATAAATTATTTATATTTGACTCAACATTCCATGATGTACATTAAGGCATTGTTGGCAGAATAGACGGATGCAGTTAAAAGGAATGATTAATATAACACAAATACATTTCTTGACAGTCCCAAAAATATTGCTATCAGGTTTTAAATCACAGCTGGCGATGTACATTGTTTGCTCCATTCTGGGTCCACTGTTTCAGTTTCGATTACTCAATATTCTGGACAAAAACTGACAAATGTAACTAAGGCTGGGAATGTCAATACAATCAAACTAGCAAGGGCAACGATCACAAGTCAGTCATAAGTGGGTGAGTGACTGACTTTTTCCCCTCATATCGTTTTTCAGGGGTTATACGGTACATTCGGAAAGGATTCAGGCTCCTTGACTTTTTCCACATTTGTTACGTTACAGCATTATTCTAAAATGTATTAAATAAAAACATCAATCTACACACAACACGCCATAATGACAAAGCACATTTTTTGTTGACATTTTTGCTAATTTATTAAAAATAAAAAGAGAAATATCTTATTCACATAAGTATTCAGACCCTTTGCTATGAGACTCTAAATTGAGCTCAGGTGCATCCTGTTTCCATTGATCATCCTTGAGATGTTTCTGCAGTACTGAAGGTCCCCAAGAACACAGTGGCCTCCATCATTCTAAAATGGAAGAAGTTTGCAACCACCAAGACTCTTTCTAGAGCTGGCCGCCCAGCCAAATTGAGCAATTGGGGGAGAAGGTCTTTGGTCAGGGAGGTGAGGAAGAATCCGATGGTCACTCTAACAGAGCTCCAGAGTTCCTCTGTAGAGATGGGAGAACTTTCTAGAAGGGCAACCATCTCTGCAGCACTCCACCAATCAGGCCTTTATGGTAGAGTGGCCAGACAGAAGCCACTCCTCAGTAAAAGGCACATGACAGCCCGCTTGGAGTTTGTCAAAAGGCACCTAAAGACTATCAGACCATTAGAAACAAGATTCTCTGGTCTGATGAAACCAAGATTGAACTCTTTGGCCTGAAGGCCAAGCGTCACGTCTGGAGTAAACCATGTTGATATTTAATTTTTTTTAAATACATTTGCAAACATGTCTGAAACCTGTTTTGTGTGTAGATTGATGAAGGAAAAAATATATTTAATCAATTTTAGAATAAGGCTGTAACATAACAAAATGGAGAAAAAGTCAAGGGGTCTGAATACTTTCCGTATGCACCGTACACAGCTAGAGATGCAGGTGTCATTTTGTTAGCTCGCAAGAACTTGAGCGACTGTTATAAAATGAACATATCCCTTGCGTTCACAAATTCAAAACAACTGATGAATTTACAAACGCGCAACACCTGCTGAATAAACATAGGCAAAACAAGTAATATTTAGTGAAGAATGCTCTAGATAACATGTAAACAGCCTAACCAGCTCTGCTACGGTGAGTAAAATGGTCAGAGTGAGATACATTTATGTCTGGAAGTAGTTAGCTAGAAAGCTAGTCAACAAGCATGAATTGGCAGGCAAGCTGCAGAAGGACGAGGAGGCTAGACATTCCCCATTGTTTATGAGTGCAATTTTGACAGCCAACTTGCTGAAAAAGTATGAGCTAATTTTGCTTTGGCTAGCAATAGTTGTTGATCTTGTTGTTGTTGTTGTTCATGCACATAACTGAGTGAGAGAGAGCCTACATTTTCATGGTTGTTTGATCAACAGTTCCCAAATCCAGAAACCCATTCGGGTGTATTTTGTGGCTTTTGGCGAATGGGTTCTAATGATCTAAAGTCGGGCTGTTGCAACTGCCTGTGAACGCACAGTCCAGTTCAACGTGAATGATGGCGGCCGGTGTGGTAAATGGCTTGTTTGTATAAAGGTCAACCTCAGCTCTGATTGGCTACGTCGCACCGGTCTGTGTAGACTCTGTATGGACAAAACAGATGTTTTTATATACTGCAGTGTCTATGCTTTTTTAAAAATGTTAGTACCTTCATTTAACTCGGAAAGCCAGTCAAGAAGAAATTCTTATTTACAATGACGACCAACCCCAGCCAAACCCGGACGATGCTGGGCCAATTGTGTGCCGTCCCTATGGGACTCCCAATCACAGCCAGATGTGATGCAGCTGTGATCTTAGACCACTGCGCCACTCGGGAACCCAAATTACCCAAACGCACTTATACTTTCCCGCTCTATATTTTCCCAAACATTCTAAGAATTGATGAAAACATGAACATATCTAAGTGGTCGCTTGAATGTTTATTTTTTAATTATTCCTGGGGGTGTATATGAACAGATTTGAATAAGATTTCATGTTTCTAAAATGCTGTCTGTTCCACTTTAAGTACAACAATGTTTCACACACATAAATTATTTTCAAATAGGTGGCTAACAACAGTTCCACTCACAAGATAATGATAATTTAAAACTTAACTTCTTGTTAAAAGTTATTTTTGAAAAGGGAGGAGCTAACGAATGATCAACAACATCCTCTTTGATAACACCTGCTGCAACCGCCGCAAACTAGCCGACAGCAAAACCTAGTCAGCTAGACTGTGGGGAAACAACTGCTCGCTATTGCGCAGTGACCTGTTGGACTTTAATGAGTGGGACTGTTGTAAAAACGGTCCCAGTCATTAAGTCAAAATGTGATTGGTCTATTCCACTGTCACTCCAAAATGTTGCCTTAATACAGTTAAATGGCAGATGCCTTTAGCCAGCTTCTGATGTCCTAGCCAACGGCTGACTTAGCTATCTAGATTTATCTCCCCCAGAGACCAGCAAAAACATCTGGAATTCTCTTCAGTGTTAACTCTTTCCTTTACAAAAACTGAAGAGATTAAATCAGAACTGTCTTTGAAAATAATAATATAATTATTATTATTATTATAATCATTATTTTATAAATCCTTAAACCTTCTCTGAAGGCGTAGAAGGCCAATTGTTCCCCACTGTGTTTGGGTTAGTAATCATTGGTGGAGTGGCTCTATTTTCCCTCAGCATGAATTATTTACTATTCTGAATGGCTAAAGATTCCATATGTTGTCCTGTAATATGAACACAGAAATACTGGACATTTTCAACTCTTATTGTTGTGGTGATATGACAAAATTACAATCATGGTCTTTAATTGGACTCTTATTTTGCTAGTCTTGGTCATGACTCGGTCTCACCCTCCCCCCTCTGGTCTCGGTCATGACTCGGTCTCACCCTCCCCCCTCTGGTCTCGGTCATGACTCGGTCTCACCCTCCCCCCTCTGGTCTCGGTCATGACTCGGTCTCACCCTCCCCCCTCTGGTCTCGGTCTTGACTCGGTCTCACCCTCCCCCCTCTGGTCTCGGTCATGACTCGGTCTCACCCTCCCCCTCTGGTCTCGGTCATGACTCGGTCTCACCCTCCCCCTCTGGTCTCGGTCTTGACCCTCCCCCTCTGGTCTCGGTCTTGACCTCACCCTCCCCCTCTGGTCTCGGTCATGACTCGGTCTCACCCTCCCCCTCTGGTCTCGGTCATGACTCGGTCTCACCCTCCCCCTCTGGTCTCGGTCTTGACTCGGTCTCACCCTCCCCCTCTGGTCTCGGTCATGACTCGGTCTCACCCTCCCCCTCTGGTCTCGGTCATGACTCGGTCTCACCCTCCCCCCTCTGGTCTCGGTCATGACTCGGTCTCACCCTCCCCCCTCTGGTCTTAGTCTTGACTCGGATTCGATTTGCTCCGATCTTGTGCTTGAATCGGTCTCGCTTCAGCTGGTCTCCAACACAACACTGGTGATTTTCACAGAATGCACTACTTTACTACACAGAATTGACAATTTAATTGTTGTTTACTTATTTTAGACAGAAGGTTAAACTGTTTCATTGAGAATGATACTGCTGTACCACTTTTATCTGTATTATGGAATGTTATACTTGGTTTCCTTGCTCTCAGTTCCAGCTGCCATCACCTTAAACTCAAGCACGGCCAACCCGTGGCTCAGCCTGACCTCATCCCTCACCTGTGTCCGCTACCAGACCTTCAACCACTCTGTCCAGGACAACCCTCACCGCTTCAACGCTGCCCTGTCTCTACTGGGCAGTCAGGGCTTCACCCATGGCCGCCACTACTGGGAGATAGAGGTCTACAGCAGCACTGTGTGGACCGTGGGGGTAGCCAGAGAGTCTGTATCCAGGAAGGGGGTCATCAAAGCCCTGCCAGCCAATGGCTTCTGGACCCTGTCCTTGTCCTATGGAATACAGTACATGGCCTGTACATCGCCCCCTACTGTCCTGTCACTGGAGGAGCCTCTGGCTAGGATAGGGGTGTATCTGGATTATAAGAGGGGTCTGGTGTCCTTCTACAATGCAGAGAGCATGACTCATCTCTATACGTTCCGTGAAACCTTCACAGAGACGTTGTACCCCTACTTCAATCTGGGATTCCTGGATAAAGTGCATGAGAACGAGCCCCTCAAAGTTTTCCTTCCCAAAATCTGACAGCCGCATCTACACATCGCAAAGCCTGAGGCGAGCCTTATACTGGTGCTAAACCTCCCTCAGAGTATAACCGTCAGATAATATGCAACATTACAAAACGGACACAAAATACTACCATATTGTTTTGAGATGTTAACGAGTAAGTAGGCCAACTGTTCAACTTCAGAAATGTCTCAATATCTTACTGAAGTCATCTTGATGGGGGTCAGTGAGCTTCAGCATCAAGGTTTGTTTAATGTTTTTGTCATCATTATTATTAATCCACAATAACCTTTTGCAATATTACAGCGTTAATTTGTACGGGCCTGGTGTTAACTGAACGATGAATACAAAATTGCCTTATTGTCTACAATGTACGGCAGTTCAGTATTTTGAGACAAAGGTGCGCCAATGATTTGGATGAGTAATTTTCAATGCATGATTATACTTTTCATGTAAATGTTGGATATCGTCAGTACACTGCAAGATATCGTTCAAAATAAACACTAACTTGTTTTGTGTCTCAGTGTTAAAATATAACAATTTTTTGATATGAACAGTCTTAGCAAAAAACAGCAACAAGCATGAACACACTTCTGTTTGTGAATATCAGAGCACAGGAAAGAAAAAGCTCATTAAGATGTCATTTGAATAGTTTTCTGTGTGATTGTGTCCTTTTCTTACTGAGCTGAGTAATGGGTCAAAGTTATTAAGATCCTTTGAAGTTACATGTCTGTACAATCTCCACAAAAGTACATTTCATACGCTTTTTCTTCCCTCCCATTCCCTTTGCCTTTACCTAATTTAAAAAAAAAAACGGTATTATTCGAAAGTTATTTTCGGAAGGTAACTGCACTCAACGTAATGGCATAGGCCTAAGCTATTATCAGTGGAACGAGAGAGAGAGAGAGAGAGCGAGCAGTTCAAACAAGCACATGGAAATGTTGTATTCCATTAGTAGCACTTTAAGGAAAGTATTGTCATTCCAACATGCAGGCTGACACAAAAACATAAATCAGTAATTGGATTAATAAAGAGAGAGAGAGCGAGGGAGGAGAGAGGGAGAGAGAGAGGGAGAGAGAGAGAAAGAGAAGAACACTGGGTTAAAAACTGAACAGTGAAACAAACATTAGGAACAGTTATTGAGGACAGTATGGGACTTATGAATATGTTGGTCCTACTGTGAAGTATATATTTGGGCCAAATCATCGAAACAAATGGAAAAGAACAGACCACCAGCTTACACTATGTTTATTAACTTAGCCCTTGAAAAGAACAACAAATGTTTGTTTTTCTTGTTGGGGGGGGGGGAGGATCATCCCTGTTCTGCAGTGGAGGACCATACAAATTACAACTGTGTGCTCAAAACACATTTCCCTGGTTCTCTCTGTCTTTCCTTATCATTCACGTGCACCCGAAATGATATACAGTAATTTCAGTGCCAAGAATGAAAGTCAAGAGTCAATTGTCATATTTAGGAATCAACCTTTTATCAAAGCCACACCAAGGCAAGGTTAGCTACCCAAGAAGATCACGCTCAGCTGAGCTTCAAGTTAGGAGGTGGCCGGGGAACTGGGGCCTAGTCCCTATAACATGTTACATTTGAGTCATTTAGCAGACAGTCTTATCCAGAGCGACTTACAGTATTGAGCGGATCAAATTTTTTTAACCGATACTGGTCCCCTGTGGGTGTCAAACCAACAACCCTGGTGTTTAACATTGCCATGCTCTACCAACTGAGTCAGATATGTACCCTGACCATTGTGTATCCTGTACAGTAATACCACCACCCCACTGTTCCTTACAGGCCTATGGGATCTTTTTAGTTGAGAAAATGAAAATCTTTGGGGGGAATTAAATTAAAGTCTCCCCCACATATCCACCCTGTCATCCACCCTCCCTAATCTAAATGATACAAACTTGAAAACACGGTCTATTGCTGCATGACTTCACTCCTTACAGTTGTGATTGGAGGGTAAGGCTTTGGGCGGTGGGTGGCGGGTGGAGTGTGGGGGGACAGCTATCCAAGCCCCTTCTGCTCGTAGGGAACTGGGTGTATCAAAACATTGGGGTGCACATTCTCCTCGTAAGTCTGGGGAAGAGGGGTTCATGTGCAAAGGGTCTTTGAACCTTGCACTGGTGTACCGTACCTGGAATCCCTTCTTATGGCTGGTGACATCAGAACTATATAACGATGGCATCCCCAACAGAGTAGGATCTCCCCAGGGGGATGAAAGAAAGTGAGCGAGAAAGAGAGAGTCAGAGAGAGAGAGAGAGGAGAGAGAGTCAGAGAGAGAGAAGAAAGAGTCAGAGAGAGAGGAGAAAGTGAGTCAGAGAGAGAGAGGAGAGAGAGGGAGGAGAAAGAGAGTCAGAGAGAGTCGGGGAGAGTCGGAGAGAGAGAGAGAGAGTTGGAGAGGGAGAGGAGAGAGACTCAGAGAGAGAGAAATAATCTTACACTTCTACATTTTAAAAGTATCAAACACCCCTGGCATTTTGTGAAAATATGTACAGTAGCTGTTACAGTCTAGTAGGTGTACTGAAACCTTTGGTCGTCCTTACCCCAGATCCACAGTAACAGCCAAGCCTTGGGGCCTTGATATCAGCACTGTCAAATAGCTCCACGTAGTCGTAGCCGCAGCCTGCCTTTTCCTCAATCTCAAAGGTTTGGAATATGAGCTCTACTCTGTAGCCCTTCTCAGCAGAGACCACCCATTGACAGTCAGACACCCTTGGGTAGTTGTTATCCCCAAACTGGGCGTGGGAGTAAAGATCTTTGGTCTTGACCTCAGCTTTAATGCTTCCTCCACACTCTGAGAACGCACAGCCACAAAATGAGAGACTGAGGCTTAGAGAAGGAACTCATTCAGATATGGAATGTACAATTTAGCAACACATAATTCTCTGAGAGCCAGTTATTTTCCCCCAAAAAATTCCACTACATTCCCTGTGGTATTGTGTAACTTTATACGCGTGAGTTGAAAGAGACCACTAATCACAGAACCAGATGGCAACATGGACATTGTAACGCTCAATTTATGCAGGATTAATTCCTTGAGATGAATCCTCTCATTATTCAGGGGTCCTGACAAAACCACATATGTTGTTCATGCATTACTAACATAATGTACTGTACTTTAGTGATAATATAATACAAACAAAACAAAAAACAGAAATATTGCCATCAGCATACAAGAAGAAATTTGCATCAGTGGACACAAAGCCGATCATTAATGATGAAGGAGGTTAACAATGGTCCCAGGATCAAATCCTTGTGGCCCATCCTTTTCAACCACCCGTAATTGGAGTTGTCTTTGGGATAACGCCTTTTTGATTCATTTGAGAGACAAAATGAACCCACCTGGATCAAAGGCCTTGCTAAGATCAATGAATACCTCTTAACTGGTCGGCTGAGATTGATGGATTATTTATTATTATTATCAATATTTTAAATAGGCTATGGCAGTGGATTGACCAGACCTAAATGAAAAAGGTTGAATAAATGATTATACAATCAATATTAGTTGATTATTCAAATTTCTCTGAAATCAAAAAAACCATGATAGAAGTTCGCACATCTCCCCGTGCACAAATAAGAAGGATCCATTTCAGTCCTTTCCTTTCTGGTGTCACAAAATCCAAATGCCAGTGTACGTGTCACCCACCTGCACTGTCTCAAAGCCTCTCTTCTGGACAAAGTTGTCAGAGAAGAAGCTCAGGAACATCTTGTTGCCGCTGGAGATGACTGGCGAGGGTTTCTTGGTGCCACGGAAGCATCCTAGACTGGGGGCCCAACCGTCACTCCCATTGTAGATCGCCAGGTGGTTCACTCAGAATGAGCCTCCATGTCGATCTCTTTGAAAACCTGAAAATTGTATGAAGATTCAGCGAGGTAGGTGGTAAGAATCTACATTAACCTTATTCTGATCATGTCTATGTACTGTTACAATGTAAATTACAAGCATGAAATAATAGGTGCTATTAAAACAATGCCAATCTTGTCATGATACTAGCAGTAAACATAGAAGTTTGATGATGTGGCCTGGGGTGGTAGAGAGGGCCCAGGTACAGACCTTCTTGCTGGGGTACTTTTCAGGCCAGTTGGGGCTGGCGGAGAGGCCTGGACACACTCCTTACCACATGATCACAACCGGCTGGAAAAGAAACATCGCCAAACAGCTCAGTAATCCAAGAGGACAGATCATATCCCCAGCTCTTTGATTTCATGAGCCATGTAAAGTAGGATGTCAAGGGCTTTATGTAATTCCTGGATGGATGGATACGGCCTTTCTGGGTGATACAGCCTTTCTGGGTGATACGGCCTTTCAATATCAAGCCTGATATTGGGCGTTGTGAGCAGCGCTGTGTGAATACCCTGGACAGCTACCAATATGCATCTGACCCTAGTTCTCCTAAAACACCATCAATGTGGAATGAATCACAACTTCACCATCCCACTCACAGGACAGTCTCAAGGTTTTTCATTGAATAATGAGCTTCTCAGGAAATAAGTATCCCAATATTGAGACCATTGTATTTAAAAAGCTGTCATCAATCATTGACTTCTAATAAAATGTTGATATTCTTTACTACTCTTTGCAAACTGCTACAGTAAGTGAAGTTAATGAGAACGTCAGGCCCCACCTACAGTACCAGTCAAAAGTGGTACTTATTAATTCATTTTTTTTTTATTCTTCAAAGTAGCCACCCTTTGCCTTGATAACAACTTTGCACACTCTAGACATTCTCTCAACCAGCTTCATCTGGAATGCTTTTCCAACAGTCTTGAAGGAGTTCTCACATATGCTGAGCACTTGTTTGCTGCTTTTCCTTCACTCTGCGGTCCAACTCATCCCAAACTATCTCAATTGGGTTGATGCCGGGTGATTGTGGATGCCAGGTCATCTGATGCAGCACTCCATCACACTCCTTGTTGGTAAAATAGCCCTTACACAACCGAGAGCTGTGTTGGGTCATTGTCCCATTGAAAAACAAATGATAGTCCCACTAAGCGCAAACCTGATATGATGGCGTATCTCTGAAGAATGCTGTGGTAGCCATTCTGGTTAGACAGACAGTGTCACCAGCAAAGCACACCCACATCATCACACCTCCTCCTCCTCCTCCATACTTCACGGTGGGAACCAGACATATGGAGATCATCCGTTTACCTACTCTGCGTCTCACAAAGACAAGGTGGTTGGAACCAAAAATCTCAAATTTGGACACGTCAAACCAAAGGACAGATTTCCACCAGTCTAATGTCCATTGCTCGTGTTTCTTGGCCCAGGCATTATTGGTGTCCTTTAGTAGTGACTGACCTTCATGTCTTAAAAGTAATGATGGACTGTCATTTCTCTTTATTTATTTGAGCTGTTCTTGCCATAATATGGACTTGGTCTTCTACCAAATAGGGCTATCTTCTGTATACCACCTCTACTTTGACACAACACAACTGATTGGCTCAAACACATTTAAGAAGGAAAGAAATTCCACAAATTAACTTATAACAAGGCACACCTGTTAATGGAAATGCATTCCAGGTGACTACATCATGAAGCCGGTTGAGAGAATGCCAAGAGTGTGCAAAGCTGTCATCAAGGCAAAGGGTAGCTACTTTGAAGAATCTCAAATATAAAATGTATTTTGATTTGTTTAACACTTTTTTGGTTACATGATTACAAATGTGTTATTTCATAGTTTTGATGTCTTCACTATTATTCTACAATGTAGAAAATAGCAACAATAAAGGAAAACCCTTGAATGAGTAGGTGTCTCCAAACTTTTGACTGGAACTGTGTGTTGTTCAGTTAATCAATATGCACTAGGGTGTAGACTACAGCTCTACAAAATAAATAAGCATCCATTATCGTTAAGTAGAGTAATTTTGAATACCATATTTTGAGTGGCATTAGGAAAGAAAAATAACTTTAGCGCTAGCAATGGAAAATGTATACTACGCAAAGTGCAATTATGTCCTCTTGATGCAAAATAAAGTTAAAAAATTAAAAACGAATGTATCCTCAGATGCCAATCAAAGCTTGATGGAATACTTTTCATAATTGACTTTGAATCAGGTCTTGTTGCTCTGGAATATGTGAAAAGGCTCTTTGCATGTATCCTAGCTTTTTACAAAATCCATTTAGTGCATCGTTGATAATACAACTGTGATGAAGTGCTATGACTGTTCTAAAAACACACTGTTCCCTCGGATAAAGGAGGATCGTTGAGGTGGCAGACACTGAGTTCCTGAATAAGTTTCTGTCTAATTGATGTCCAAGTGATAAAGAACATCAACATTTAGTCAGAAGACAGGGACTGATTAGTGTTTTTTTTTAAACTACAATGATGTCACTATTGGGATATTTATCTCCTGAGAAGCTCATTATTTCATTAGGACAATTGCTCAGATGGTTATTTGGTGATGTTAGACTGTGGCTTGAGTTGTTTATCACCATGAGACTGTCCAGTGATGATGAAGTTGTGTGATTCATACTACGTTGGCGGTGTTTTTAGGAGATGGATAAGTAAGCACCCCTTGCACTCACCCTCACAGCTGTGCCTGTCTGAGGCGAGCTCAAAGCCAGGGCCAGAGGCGCATCGGCAGCTGCCCAGGGTATTCACACAGCGCTGCTCACAGAGCCCAATTTCAGACGTGGAACACTCGTCCATCTCCACCACCCACAGAAGCTGTCAGGATATACCATTAAGAAGAAAGGAACCAGAGGAAGCCATCACTTCTGCTGCACATTGTATTAATACTTTCACTCCCTTCACATAGTATTTCCAGTCGACGGAAATAAAGAGTTCATAATATACTCCATCTCTTTCATCCAGAAAGGCCGTTGTGAAATCACATGAAGGAAAAAGAGAAAACGGAGTTAACATTTCTAAGAAACCCTCAGACTTCCCTCCCATTGAAGGAGTGCACACTAACCACAAAATCATAATGCAAATTGCCAAAGTAAAATGATTGAAACTTTTATTGTGTACACACAGGTGGACATCCTGCCTTCCATCTAAAGCCCACAAATACTAAGAATATCAACTGAACTGATATGCGGAGGAAGACGTAACTCTTTCATTCCATAAGTAAGCCATGTTAGAAGATGGTTCCACAGATGTTCATGTGAACTAATATATTATGACAAATCCTTCACTGGTAGTAAATGTTGTAAAGGATTTTGGTGCAAAATGACCCAATCCTGTGGCATCTCATCATCATCACTAACACTAGTCACAGATGGACACTATTCTTGATCTCCGATATTTGAAGTAGTTTGCAGCAAATCCAGCCTTGTTCACTGACCCATCAGACACATACTTCATCCAGAGCTGGTTGGAGCTGGTCTTGATGTCATCTGGTTTGTCTTAGTCACAAAAGCAGCCCAGCAGTGGAATGCTCTCTGACTTCCGGTTTCTCCCCTCCAGGTAGTCATAGGCACAGCGGTCATGCCTCTCAATCTGTGGTAGAGACAGGCAAGTCACTATGGAGAATGTTGACACAGGATGCTCAACTGTCCTACAAATTCACATCTACTCTGCTATGTCGGTTATAAATATGATTATTTCAAACTGACATAGAAGTCTCCATCACAAGTCAAATCAAATTGTATTTGTCACATGCGTCGGATACACCATGTGAAATGCTTACTTAAAAGCCCTTAACCAATAATGCAGTTCAATAAATAGAGTTAAGAAAATATTTACTAATATAAACTAAAGTTTTTTTTTTTAATCGAAAATTATAATAATAAAAAAGCAACACAAGAAAATGACATAATAACGAGACTATATACATGGGGTACCGGTACAATGCGGAGTCAATGTGCGTGGGTACAGTTTAGTCGACGTAATTTGTAAAGTTAATATGCATAGGTAATAAACCGTGAGTAGCAGTGAGTAGCAGCAGGGAAAAGTACACTGCGCATTCAGCACCACGGACAGAACTCTTGTTAACGGGTATGCACAAAAACACAAGAAAGAGAGAGAGCTCAACATTACATGTAAACTATTCAATCAGTGTGAGGAGTGAAGTCTCTGATGGGCATTGACTAGAGCAGCGAAGTCAGGTATAGTGTCTGACGTCGCTATGCGTCGGATTGCTGAGAGGTGAGAGTCAGAAAGAGATGATCTGTGCCTTGACTTGTTACATTTCATCACTGAAAATGTCTGTTCACATACATTGGTTGACCCAAAAATGTACAAACATCCCAATCTTTGGAAATGTTGTTAATCGAGAGATGCATAGAACCTCGTCAGTGACATTGTTTTGAATAGTTCTCCAATCACTGCATCAGACTGTACATCAATATGCACATGTTGCAGGTCACTGGGAGCGTTATCCACATTGAAGGTGAAAGGAGAGGAAACCAACAGCATGTCATTTTCCAACACTTTGAAATCCTCAAAACAACGAGAAAACTCACCGTTCAAAGCACACAGCAGCGATGTGTACTTGCTGGTCATCTGATAGGGAACAGACTAGTATGGGAAGGTGGGTGATATTTATTGGCTTCTACTTGACGGGTCAGGAGGAGTAATTTACCCTTGAAAGCTTTGACAAGGCTGTACATCTGATGTGCAAAAAGGCCCTTCCCTTGCAGTTTGGAATTCAGTTCATTCATGAGGGCCATGATGTACATGGTGAAGGCAAAGTCAGCCAACCATTCTTTGTCTTGCAGTTGAGGGAAATCCACATATTTTCCTTTCATTTGCAAAAACTCAGCAATCTCTGACTTCAGGTGTCATGTTTTGTCTTAGATTGTCTTGTCATTATGCTTTCCCTTCTGTTCGTTTCCCCCTGCTGGTCTTATTAGGTTCGTTCCCTTTTTCTATCCCTCTCTCTCCCCCTCCCTCTCTCTCCTCTCTCTATCGTTCCGTTCCTGCTCCCAGCTGTTCCTATTCCCCTAATCATCATTTAGTCTTCCCACACCTGTTCCTTATCTTTTCCCCTGATTAGAGTCCCTATTTCTTCCCTTGTTTTCCGTTCCTGTCCTGTCGGATCCTTGTCTATTGTTCACCGTGCTGTGTCTATGTATTGCCCTGTCGTGTCGTGTTTCCCTCAGATGCTGCGTGGTGAGCAGGTGTCTGAGTCTGCTACGTTCAAGTGCCTTCCCGAGGCAACCTGCAGTTCTTGATCAAGTCTCCAGTCTGTTCTCGTCATTACGAGTAGTATTATGCCTTTTGTTTGTAAAGTAACTTTACTGGATTAAAAACTCTGTTTTCGCCAAGTCGCTTTTGGGTCCTCATTCACCTGCATAACAGAAGGATCCGACCAAGGAATGGACCCAGCGACTACAGATGCTCGTAACACTGCCGTCGAGATCCAAGGAGCCATGCTCGGCAGACACGAGCAGGAATTGTCTGCTGCTCGCCATGCCGTGGAGAACCTGGCCGCTCAGGTTTCCGACCTCTCTGGACAGTTCCAGAGTCTTCGTCTCGTGCCACCTGTTACTTCCTGGCCTGCCGAGCCTCCGGAACCTAGGGTTAATAACCCACCTTGCTACTCCGGGCAGCCCACGGAGTGCCGCTCCTTTCTCACCCAGTGTGATATTGTGTTCTCTCTCAACCCAACACATACTCTAGCGAGAGAGCTCGGGTTGCTTACGTCATTTCACTCCTTACTGGCCGGGCTCGAGAGTGGGGCACAGCTATCTGGGAGGCAAGGGCTGATTGTTCTAACAATTACCAGAACTTTAAAGAGGAGATGATTCGGGTTTTTGACCGTTCAGTTTTTGGTAGGGAGGCTTCTAGGGCCCTGGCTTCCCTATGCCAAGGTGATCGATCCATAACGGATTACTCTATAGAGTTTCGCACTCTTGCTGCCTCTAGTGACTGGAACGAGCCGGCGCTGCTCGCTCGTTTTCTGGAGGGACTCCACGCAGTGGTCAAAGATGAGATTCTCTCTCGGGAGGTTCCTTCCAGTGTGGACTCTTTGATTGCTCTCGCCATCCGCATAGAACGACGGGTAGATCTTCGTCACCAAGCTCGTGGAAGAGAGCTCGCGTCAACGGTGTTTCCCTGCTCCGCATCGCAACCATCTCCCTCCTCTGGCTCAGAGACTGAGCCCATGCAGCTGGGAGGTATTCGCATCTCGACCAAGGAGAGGGAACGGAGGATTACCAACCGCCTGTGCCTCTATTGCGGATTTGATGGACATTTTGTCAATTCATGTCCAGTAAAAGGCCAGAGCTCATCAGTAAGCGGAGGGCTACTGGTGAGCGCTACTACTCAGGTCTCTTCATCTAGATCCTGTACTACTATGTCGGTCCATCTACGCTGGACCGGTTCGGGTGCTACATGCAGTGCCTTGATTGACTCTGGGGCTGAGGGTTGTTTCATGGACGAAGCATGGGCTCGGAAACATGACATTCCTTTCAGACAGTTAGACAAGCCTACGCCCATGTTTGCCTTAGATGGTAGTCATCTTCCCAGTATCAGATTTGAGACACTACCTTTAACTCTCACAGTATCTGGTAACCACAGTGAGACTATTTCTTTTTTGATTTTTCGTTCACCTTTTACACCTGTTGTTTTGGGTCATCCCTGGCTAGTATGTCATAATCCTTCTATTAATTGGTCTAGTAATTCTATCCTATCCTGGAACGTTTCTTGTCATGTGAAGTGTTTAATGTCTGCCATCCCTCCCGTTTCTTCTGTCCCTACTTCTCAGGAGGAACCTGGCGATTTGACAGGAGTGCCGGAGGAATATCATGATCTGCGCACGGTCTTCAGTCGGTCCCGAGCCAACTCCCTTCCTCCTCACCGGTCGTATGATTGTAGTATTGATCTCCTTCCGGGGACCACTCCTCCTCGGGGTAGACTATACTCTCTGTCGGCTCCCGAACGTAAGGCTCTCGAGGATTATTTATCTGTGTCTCTTGACGCCGGTACCATAGTGCCTTCTTCCTCTCCGGCCGGGGCGGGGTTCTTTTTGTTAAGAAGAAGGACGGTACTCTGCGCCCCTGCGTGGATTATCGAGGCTGAATGACATAACGGTTAAGAATCGTTATCCGCTTCCCCTTATGTCATCAGCCTTCGAGATTCTGCAGGGAGCCAGGTGCTTTACTAAGTTGGACCTTCGTAACGCTTACCATCTCGTGCGCATCAGAGAGGGGGACGAGTGGAAAACGGCGTTTAACACTCCGTTAGGGCATTTTGAGTACCGGGTTCTGCCGTTTGGTCTCGCCAATGCGCCAGCTGTTTTTCAGGCATTAGTTAATGATGTTCTGAGAGACATGCTGAACATCTTTGTTTTTGTCTATCTTGACGATATCCTGATTTTTTCACCGTCACTCGAGATTCATGTTCAGCACGTTCGACGTGTTCTACAGCGCCTTTTAGAGAATTGTCTCTACGTAAAGGCTGAGAAGTGCTCTTTTCATGTCTCCTCCGTTACTTTTCTCGGTTCCGTTATTTCCGCTGAAGGCATTCAGATGGATTCCGCTAAGGTCCAAGCTGTCAGTGATTGGCCCGTTCCAAGGTCACGTGTCGAGTTGCAGCGCTTTTTAGGTTTTGCTAATTTCTATCGGCGTTTCATTCGTAATTTCGGTCAAGTTGCTGCCCCTCTCACAGCTCTTACTTCTGTCAAGACGTGTTTTAAGTGGTCCGGTTCCGCCCAGGGAGCTTTTGATCTTCTAAAAGAACGTTTTACGTCCGCTCCTATCCTCGTTACTCCTGACGTCACTAGACAATTCATTGTCGAGGTTGGCGCTTCAGAGGTAGGCGTGGGAGCCATTCTATCCCAGCGCTTCCAGTCTGACGATAAGGTTCATCCTTGCGCTTATTTTTCTCATCGCCTGTCGCCATCTGAGCGCAACTATGATGTGGGTAACCGTGAACTGCTCGCCATCCGCTTAGCCCTAGGCGAATGGCGACAGTGGTTGGAGGGGGCGACCGTTCCTTTTGTCGTTTGGACAGACCATAAGAACCTTGAGTACATCCGTTCTGCCAAACGACTTAATGCCCGTCAAGCTCGTTGGGCGTTGTTTTTCGCTCGTTTCGAGTTTGTGATTTCTTACCGTCCGGGTAGCAAAAACACCAAGCCTGATGCCTTATCCCGTCTGTTTAGTTCTTCTGTGGCTTCTACTGATCCCGAGGGGATTCTTCCTTATGGGCGTGTTGTCGGGTTGACAGTCTGGGGAATTGAAAGACAGGTTAAGCAAGCACTCACGCACACTGCGTCGCCGCGCGCTTGTCCTAGTAACCTCCTTTTCGTTCCTGTTTCCACTCGTCTGGCTGTTCTTCAGTGGGCTCACTCTGCCAAGTTAGCTGGTCATCCCGGTGTTCGAGCACTCTTGCGTCTATTCGCCAGCGCTTTTGGTGGCCGACTCAGGAGCGTGACACGCGCCGTTTCGTGGCTGCTTGTTCGGACTGTGCGCAGACTAAGTCGGGTAACTCTCCTCCTGCCGGTCGTCTCAGACCGCTCCCCATTCCTTCTCGACCATGGTCTCACATCGCCCTAGACTTCATTACCGGTCTGCCTTTGTCTGCGGGGAAGACTGTGATTCTTACGGTTGTCGATAGGTTCTCTAAGGCGGCACATTTCATTCCCCTCGCTAAACTTCCTTCCGCTAAGGAGACGGCACAAATCATCATCGAGAATGTGTTCAGAATTCATGGCCTCCCGTTAGACGCCGTTTCAGACAGAGGCCCGCAATTCACGTCACAGTTTTGGAGGGAGTTCTGTCGTTTGATTGGTGCGTCCGTCAGTCTCTCTTCCGGGTTTCATCCCCAGTCTAACGGTCAAGCAGAGAGGGCCAATCAGACGATTGGTCGCATACTACGCAGCCTTTCTTTCAGAAACCCTGCGTCTTGGGCAGAACAGCTCCCTGGGCAGAATACGCTCACAACTCGCTTCCTTCGTCTGCTACCGGGTTATCTCCGTTTCAGAGTAGTCTGGGTTACCAGCCTCCTCTGTTCTCATCCCAGCTTGCCGAGTCCAGCGTTCCCTCCGCTCAAGCGTTTGTCCAACGTTGTGAGCGCACCTGGAGGAGGGTGAGGTCTGCACTTTGCCGTTACAGGGCACAGACTGTGAGAGCCGCCAATAAACGCAGGATTAAGAGTCCAAGGTATTGTTGCGGCCAGAGAGTGTGGCTTTCCACTCGCAACCTTCCTCTTACGACAGCTTCTCGTAAGTTGACTCCGCGGTTCATTGGTCCGTTCCGTGTCTCCCAGGTCGTCAATCCTGTCGCTGTGCGACTGCTTCTTCCGCGACATCTTCGTCGCGTCCATCCTGTCTTCCATGTCTCCTGTGTCAAGCCCTTTCTTCGCACCCCCGTTCGTCTTCCCTCCCCCTCCCGTCCTTGTCGAGAGCGCACCTATTTACAAGGTACGTAAGATCATGGACATGCGTTCTCGGGGACGGGGTCACCAATACTTAGTGGATTGGGAGGGTTACGGTCCTGAGGAGAGGAGTTGGGTTCCGTCTCGGGACGTGCTGGACCGTTCACTTATTGATGATTTCCTCCGTTGCCGCCAGGATTCCTCCTCGAGTGCGCCAGGAGGCGCTCGGTGAGTGGGGGGTACTGTCATGTTTTGTCTTAGATTGTCTTGTCATTATGCTTTCCCTTCTGTTCGTTTCCCCCTGCTGGTCTTATTAGGTTCGTTCCCTTTTTCTATCCCTCTCTCTCCCCCTCCCTCTCTCTCCTCTCTCTATCGTTCCGTTCCTGCTCCCAGCTGTTCCTATTCCCCTAATCATCATTTAGTCTTCCCACACCTGTTCCTTATCTTTTCCCCTGATTAGAGTCCCTATTTCTTCCCTTGTTTTCCGTTCCTGTCCTGTCGGATCCTTGTCTATTGTTCACCGTGCTGTGTCTATGTATTGCCCTGTCGTGTCGTGTTTCCCTCAGATGCTGCGTGGTGAGCAGGTGTCTGAGTCTGCTACGTTCAAGTGCCTTCCCGAGGCAACCTGCAGTTCTTGATCAAGTCTCCAGTCTGTTCTCGTCATTACGAGTAGTATTATGCCTTTTGTTTGTAAAGTAACTTTACTGGATTAAAAACTCTGTTTTCGCCAAGTCGCTTTTGGGTCCTCATTCACCTGCATAACATCAGGTCCCACACCCTTTTAAGCACCTTTCCCAAACGCAGCCATCTCATGTTTGTGTGGTAGGGGAGATCTGCATGACCTGTGGTTTAACTGCCTGTGGTTTAAAGATTTTGCTCTTATGAAGTTTACCACTTTTGTGACTGTATCCACAACATGACTCATTTTCAGAACACATTTACAGAGCACCTCCTGATGAATAATGTAACGCAGGAAAAAAAAACAATTCTGATCTGGGATCAGCTCAGCTACTTGATCTTGTATCCTTTTCAAGAGGCCAACGGTTTTTCCTGTCAAGTTTGGGCACCCATCAAAACCTCCTCCAATAAATGTTTCCCTGCGGTTGTGCTCTTCATTGACTGCACTGAAGCAAGCTCCTCTGTAATGTCAAAGTCTGGGTTTACGCCTCGTAAGAATATCAACAACTGCACCGTGTCATGTGCATCATTGCTCTCATCCAGGGCCAAGGAGAAATAGGTGAAATCTTTTACCTTGTCTTTCAACTGTTGTTCTATATTCTCTGCAATGTCCTCAACACACCATGTCACTGTTTGTCTTGACATGGAAACATTTTCAAACAGCTCTTTCTTGTTGGTGCAAAGTATTGCTGCAGAGTCAATTAAACATTCTTTCATGAATTCGCCCTCAGCGAATGGCTTGCTATGTTTAGCAATTTTGTGGGGCAGTACATAGCTAGCTCTCACAATTTTGTCGTTATTGTATTGTGAAAAGTCATTGCTGCTTTTTCAATTGAGAATGCAACTATGTCGATGTCCTTGCACTCTGCTCAGAAGACATATTTCTATATTTCTCTGCATGCTTCGCCTGGAAGTGTTGGGACAAGTTGTAGTCTTTCAAGACAGCGATGCTCTCTTTGCACACTAAGCACACAGCTTTCCCTGATACCTCAATAAATAAATATTTTGATGTCCACTCTTGCTGGAACACCCTACATTCAATTGTCTACTTTCCTTTTCTTTGAAATCTTTGAAAAACTAATGTTGGCACAATTTCTAGCTAGCTACTATTTGTAACTGTGACGTGTATATCAACCTGTCAGTCACTGCCTGTCCTCGTGCAGTTATTTATACGTGCCTTGAAAATAAATGTCCCACAAGCGGTAGGAGTTCAATCATTACACATAGGCGAGTATTCATTGGGCTTTTAATTTGAATAACAAATATGTTTTTCAAAACTTTACTATCACAAAATCTTTATGTGATCTTAGCATGATTCCGCGGGCCATATTGAATCAGGTCGCGGGTCGCATACGACCCCCGGGCCAGCATTTGCACAGTCCTGGCGTAAGTCGCTCTGGATAAGAGCGTCTGCTAAATGACTTAAATGTAAATGTAAATGTAAATACACTATCATTCAAAAGTTTGAGGTCACCAAGAAATGTCCTTGTTTTTGAAAGAAAAGCAAAACATTTTGTCCATTAAAATAACATCAAATTGACCAGAAATGCAGTGTAGACATTGTTAATGTTGTAAATGACTATTGTAGCTGGAAACGGCTGCTTTTTTATGGAATATCTACATAGGCGTAGCAGCAGTGCCAGTGAAGGAGTGACAGAAGAGATTGAACAAGCAAGTAATAATGGAAAGGAAGAGTATGGACAGATTCGAAGTGAGGAAGATGAGGTTTTAGATGATCCAGCACTGTGGCCAGAGAAAGTACAATACCATGAAAGAGAAGCAAGTGTTCACAGACAAGCCAACAGGTGTGGCGAGGAGACAAAACTGTATAAAATCATGCCCCCAGACTCAGAAGGCAAGCCATTCCTCAACTATTAACAGTACAGTAAGTCAGCAAACAGAAGAGAAACTGGCTTATTTATAGTAAGAGTGTAAAGGCATTATATTGCATTCCGTATGTTCTTTTTTTCTCATGAGCAAAGTAAACCATCACCCAGTTCTGAATAGTAAAGATGACTATAAGATATCATCAGTGTAATGGCAGAGTCATGTATGACAAACTACCAGAGCATGAGGAGGGTGTGTTTCACAAGAGCTGTTACTGGAAATGGAAAGATCTGCCGCATACCGTAACAACAGCTACAGGTATAGACAGTCAGCTGCAGAAACAAATCCAGGCAGAAAATATCTTGATTTACTTCATGGGCATTGCCTAGGCTTACTCGAACTGTTGTCCAATTATGACCTGCTATTACGTGAGCACTTACAGAAAGTCAGGGACAAAAAGAAAGGAGCACGACTGTCTCATTACCTCAGCCCTGAGAGCCAAAACGAGTTCTCAGGAATATGTGGTCAAAGGGTTTTGTAAACAATACTTTATGAAAGAGAAGATGTAATCTATTACTTGGTTATATGTGATGCAACTCCCGACATTTCTCGTACTGAGCAAAATGTATTATTGGTGAGATATGTACAGAAAGATAAAGTTCAGGGAACAGGTGACTGGGAAATAATTGAACGTTTTCTTGAATTTAAAGATTTTGCTAGAAAGACAGGCAGTGAAATATTGGAAGGGCATGGTATTGACATAGCAGATTGCTGTGGTAAAGGCTATGATAATGGTGCAAATATGTCAGGGAAAGTGAAGGGAATTCAAGCAAACACACTGCAAAATAATCCACTGTCCACATACTCACCTTGTGCCTCCCCCTCTCTCAACTCTTAATCTTGCGGGATTACATGCATCTCAGTCGTGCCCAGAAGTATCAGTCTTTTTTGGCTGTGTGAATCGTCTTTACAATCTATCAGGTGCTAGCCCAGAACGTTGGGCCATTCACAAGGAAAAGACTGGCTCCTGTCTTAAACGCCTTTCAGACACGCGATGGAGTGAGCATACTGCTGTGGTCCAACCAGTGGTAACTCATTTACCGTCTATCATCAAGGCCCTAGACATGCCTCTTGCTACCTGCTGCCTGACAAACGAAGCCAAATCTGGGTAAAGTTTTTGCAGTGCATTGAGAATGAAGCCTAATTCTTCTGTCAGGAAATATTTCTCTGGACACTGAAGCAGCTCACATTAAGGCACTACAGGAAGAAATACAGGCTCTGTGTAATCAATGGGACGCTCTTCTGGCAGAAGCCTCCAAGGTGGCAAATTAACTCCGTTTCACAGTGAACAGAGGAGCCGCCAGAAAAAAAGAAAATGTTTCCCTGATGAAACTGAAGATGACATAGCAGATGAACAGAAGTCAGACACTGGATTTCGCAACACAGTGTTTTATGTGGCTCTGGATAGTATGAACAATCATTTGGACATGCGGTTCCACACGATTGCAACTATATGCGAGGAGTTTTCACCAAAACTTACATTTAGGAAAATTACTGAAAACAAAATGTGTGTATCTTGCCACAAATTGAGAAACAAGTACTCCAAAGATCTCACAGATGGATTTGAAAATGAAGTGTGACATCTAAAGGCGATATATGGTGGCACTTTTTCGGATGGTCTTTCTCCTGTAGAGATCCTAAATGACATCCACAAGATGCAGCTGCAGAGCATTTATGGAGAGGTGTGCATTGCACTGTGAATCTTCTGTACAATGCCTGTAACAGTTGCTGGAGGTGAACGTGCCTTCAGTAAGCTGAAACTTATAAAGAACTATCGGAGATCTACAATGTGCCAAAACAGGTTGAACAGCCTGCCATCCTTCAATTGAAAACCAGTTAGCTAGAAAATGAAACTTGAAAGACATTATAAATGGGTTTGCTCACAAGAAGGCTCGACACTGGGCTCTTGGGGCAGTGTAACCTCTGAGTTTTGTTTACAGGGAACAAACACAAGGACAACTGCCTTAACCTGTTCTACCCAAGCCTGCCCGGGGATGGGCAAAATACTGTTTCAGAGTATTTTCTGCCATGGTTTATCTCCTGTTGAACTTACTCAGGAATGCCCACATAATGTCTTGACACTACAGTTGCAGTTTCACATATGCTTGTTCTCTGTCGGTACCACATTGATGCCGCAGTCCATATAGTTCAGGATAAAAAAAAAAATGGATATGTTATTTAGGCACATATTTAGGGATTATGCATAGGGCAGAAGAGGGTTAGCCTTGTTTATAAGAATTGGCAATAAATGATTTAATCTGAAACATATATTAATGATTTAATACAATACCATTTATTAAAAAACAAGTCACCAATTGTGTAGTTATTTATAATAAAGCATCATAAAAATCTCATATTTGCTGAAAATAAACGCAGTTGACAGTGAGAGAACATTTATTTTTTTGCTGAGTTTAAAATATTAGCTCAAAAGTACCTAAATATAAACCGGAAACCTAAATATAAACAGTACAGTCACCCAAAATAATTTCCGGCATCTATTTCAGTCCAAGTCAAGCACTGCATACAAGTACATGATTGAGTGAAAATGACATTCCACCTCCCTTTCTGCATCATAATCTTTACCTCAAATGACAGGAAGGAGAGGCCCACATGGAAATCCTGTGCTACTGTGATCTTTCACACACACTCTTTGCTGGGCCGGTAGCCATCCGGATGGTTAGGTGACTGGATCTGGCCATTGTTCCTCTTCACCTCTCCCCCACAGATGGCTGGTGAGAGAGGAAGGGGGGGGGGGGGGGGTACACCTTCCATGAATTCTTCTAACAACAATATCAACTTCCCTCTTTTTTTAAATCAAGGGAATATAGTGGCAAAACATGAGTTGTGTGTTTAGTGTTTATAGCGCTTACGTCATTTGAATATTGCAGAAAACTAAGGCTTTTCAGACACTAAAAGAAGGACATTTAGACAATATATAGACAATATGGTCAATGGTGAAATGGCTGATGTTACCTTCATACATGGCTGAGAAACCCTTGCCCACCCAGTTGCTGCTGCTCCTGGAATCTATCCATAGCCGACAGTCCGTGGAAACAATGAGGCCAGGTAGACTGTCCCCACAGTAACGTCCTGATATGAATGATAAACAAATAAAAACACAACAACAACAACTCCAGGATAATGACTAATAACAACACTGAGGCGGGCAGGTCTTAGTTAATCTCAGTTACACAGACAGCTGGCGAAGTCTGATCTTTATGCATCAGTGTATTATTCTGAACATATTGTACATTCTATTGAAATTCTCTACATTTTCATAAACTGTTCAGCTCTAGGAATTCAAAATCTCAGGTGAACATTAAATTAGGCACAGATGTTTTCTAAATTACTTATTGGCAGATGTAGACAGCAGGACTCTCTGAAGAGTTCCCTGTGGATGGGTTCCACTCTAAATCTTCATCCATGTAAAGACCTTTCAGAGAGGTTTTTCTCCAGAACTCATTTCCGTCCTCCACATGGTCATACCAATACAAGTGAGTCCTGTAGAGGTCCATGGAGGTAAGGTTCAAAAGGATCTGTGAGAGACAGACAGACAGACAGACAGACAGACAGACAGACAGACAGACAGACAGACAGACAGACAGACAGACAGACAGACAGACAGACAGACAGACAGACAGACAGACAGACAGACAGACAGACAGACAGACAGACAGACAGACAGACAGACAGACAGACAGACAGACAGACAGACAGACAGACAGACAGTTTATTTGTCACATGCGTCGAATATAACAGATGTAGACCTTACAGTGAAATGCTTACTTACAGGCTCTAACCAATAGTGTAAAAAGGTATTAAGTGAACAATAGGTAAGTAAAGAAATAAAATCACAGTAAAATGACAGGCTATATACAGTAGCGAGGCTATAAAAGTAGCGAGACTACATACAGACACCGGTTAGTCAGGCTGATTGAGGTAGTATGAACATGTAGATGTGGTTAAAGTGACTATGCATATATGATAAACAGAGAGTAGCAGTAGCGTAAAGAGGGGTTGGCGGGTGGTGGGTGGCGGGACACAATGCAGATAGCCCGGGTAGCCAATGTGCCGGAGCACTGGTTGGTCGGCCCAATTGAGGTTGTATGTACATGAATGTATAATTAAATTGACTATGCATATATGATAAACAGAGAGTAGCAGCAGTGTAAAAAGAGGGGTTGGGGTGGCACACAATGCAAATAGTCCAGGTAGCCATTTGATTACCTGTTCAGGAGTCTTATGGCTTGGGGGTAAAAACTGTTGAGAAGCCTTTTTGTCCTAGACTTGGTACTCCGGTACCGCTTGCCATGCGGTAGTAGAGAGAACAGTCTATAACTGGGGTGGCTGGGGTCTTTGACAATTTTTAGGGCCTTCCTCTGACACTGCCTGGTGTAGAGGTCCTGGATGGCAGGCAGCTTAGACCCAGTGATGTGCTGGGCCGTACACACTACACTCTGTAGTTCCTTGCGGTCGGTGGTAGAGCAATTTCCGTACCAGGTAGTGATGCAACCAGAGCGACTTACAGGAGCAATTAGGGTTAAGTGCCTTGCTGAAGGGCACATTGACAGATTTCTCACCAATTTGGCTAGTCGGGAATCAAACAAGCGACCTTTTTGGTTACTGGCCCAATGCTCTTAAAACTTCTTATGGCCTTTGGGGCAGTATTGAGTAGCTTGGATGAATAAGGTGCCCAGACGTTCCCAGAGTAAACTGCCTGCTCCGCAGTGCCAGTTGCTAATATATACATATTATTAGTATATTTCGATAGAAAACACTCTGAAGTTTGAATGATGTCTGTGAGTATTACATAACTCATATGGCAGGCAAAAACCTGAGAGAAAATCAAACCAGGAAGTGGGAAATCTGAGATTGGTTGATTTCAACTCAGCCCCTTTTGAAGTTACAGTGGGATATTGGTCATCTTGCACTTCCTAAGGCTTCCACTAGATGTCAACCGCCTTTAGAAACTTGTTTGAGGCTTCTACTGTGAAGTGAGGCCGAATGAGAGTCGAATGAGTCAGAGGTCTGGCAGCAGTCACGCCATGGTCACGCGCATTTCACATGAGAGGTATCTCCTGTTCCTTTGCTTTTCTGAAGACAAAGGAATTCTCCGGTTGGAATATTATTAAAGATTTTATCGAACAAATCAAACATATATTGTGTACCGGGGATTCCTGGGAGTGCATTCTGATGAAGATCATCAAAGGTAAGTGAATATTTATAATGTTATTTCTGACTTCTGCTGACTCCAACATGGCGGATACATATATTTGTTCTCTGAGCGCTGTTCTCAGATTATAGCATGGTTTTCTTTTTCCGTAAAGCTTTTTTGAAATCTGACACAGCAGTTGCATTAAGGAGAAGTATATCTTTAATTCCATGTATAACACTTGTATTTTCATCAACATTTATGATAAGTATTTCTGTAAATTGATGTGGCTCTCTGCAAAATCACTGGATGTTTTTGGAACTGCTGAACATAACGCTCCCAATGTATACTGAGATTTTTTAAATATAAATATTAACTTTACTGAACAAAACATACATGTATTGTGTAACATGAAGTCCTATGAGTGTCATCTGATGAAGATCATCAAAGGTTAGTGATTCATTTTATCTCTATTTGTGCTTTTTGTGACTCCTCTCTTTGGCTGGAAAAATGGCTGTGTTTTCTGTGGCTTGGCTCTGACCTAACATAATCGTTTGTGGTGCTTTCGCTGTAAAGCCTATTTGAAATCGGACACTGTGATGGGATTAACAACAAGATTACCTTTCAAATGGTATAAGATACTTGTATGCTTGAGGATTTTTAATTATGAGATTTCTGTTGTTTTGAATTTGGTGACCTGCACTTTCACTGGCTGTTGTCATATCGATCCCGTTAACGGGATTTCAGCCCTAAGGGGTTTTAACCGCTAGGAAACCTGATGCTCCCAAGAAATCCACAAAAAAATGGTGATTTAAACCTACAACCCATTGGCTGCAAGGCAGGGATTCAACTCCAGAGCCACAGACTCCTGAGGCTATTAAGAGGCTATTTCTGAACAATTCTAAACAGGGAAGACTGAAGCCAATGCACTTCAAGAAAATTCAACCAGAACTATCATCTCCTTTGGTTGTAGGATACGATTTGTTTGTTGTCAAGTGAACTGACAGAACTCACTGAGAAACTCACTGCACAGATATGAACTGAGTTTGACGGCTAGCCCGTGGCTGTTTTCAACCTACTTTCTCTTCAGGTGTGACAGAGATCCTCCAGATACAGTGGACATAGGCTGCATATCCATTGGGATAACCAGGAGAGGAGAAGTTTTCACTACTGTCCTGTAAGCGGTCCCCACACCCTGCCCACGATACACAACACAGCACACAGTGAAAAAGAAACACACTCTAAACACACCACAGAAATGGATACAGTAAGCTACAATAGAGAAACTTTGCTGGGATACAAAAGACAAGTTTTTGTTTCAGCTGTCTCAACTAAGATTTCCCTTAGCCTTAAAAAGGAGGCACAATACCAAGCACTTGATGGTTGCTGATTGATTGGTTGTTGAATTGTAACAACTGTGGCCCGTTCCTGGGGCTTGAGTTCTCCAGATTACAACAATAAACTGAATTCAAATTTTTGGAAACTAAAGAATCAATCCATCTCCTTTGAATGGGTAGTAGTCAGATCTTGTGCAGGGTTTATTCTCATGTTCTCTCGGACATTTCAAGGGGTGAAAAGCCTACATGAGTCAGGGGGTCTGTGAAGTTGGATATGTCTTGTACACTTGTAGAGTTTGTGAGCTTGTGCGATGTCCCCTTTGCTCAGCCTTGTCCTCTGCCCAATGGGTGGCCTGACTCCATTGACATCATAACAGGCAGAATGGTGTCTAAGAAGATGCCTCTGAAGTTGAAATCTGCATTAAGGGAAACAGCGCCACTCGTCGCCCCAGTGCATTTGTTCTGGTTTTTGTTTACTTGATGAAAGGTAGAGGAGCATCCAGCATCGTGGTAAAAAAAAGCAAATTAGAGTACTCCGCTGTTCTATCACATGTGCAAAAATGAGGGGAAAAAAGTGTATGTTGTTTGAAGTAACTTCTTTGTTGTTGTAATATGGATGTGGTAGATTCGCCATTACGGATCCAGCTTTAAGAGAGACCTCTCCCTATTCTCTCTTTGCAAAACAAAATGTTTAATTTGTATTCAGCTGATTTTTAAGCCATTTTTGTACTGTCAAAACGCAACCATTCATCCTAGACATCACCATCATTAACAACCGTTCCATCACTAGAAAATAACCATTCATCCTAGATCATTAACAACAGTTCCATCACTAGAAAATAACCATTCATCCTAGATATCACCATCATTAACACCAGTTCCAGCACTGGAAAATAACCATTCATCCTAGACATCACCATCATTAACACCAGTTCCAGCACTGGAAAATAACCGTTCATCCTAGACATCACCATCATTAACAACAGTTCCAATACTGGAAAATAACCATTCATCCTAGATCATTAACAACAGTTCCAGCACTGGAAAATAACCGTTCATCCTAGACATCACCATCATTAACAACAGTTCCAATACTGGAAAATAACCGTTCATCCTAGATCATTAACAACAGTTCCAGCACTGGAAAATAACCGTTCATCCTAGACATCACCATCATTAACAACAGTTCCATCACTAGAAAATAACCATTCATCCTAGATCATTAACAACAGTTCCATCACTAGAAAATAACCATTCATCCTAGATCATTAACAACAGTTCCATCACTGGAAAATAACCATTCATCCTAGATCATTAACAACAGTTCCAGCACTAGAAAATAACCATTCATCCTAGACATCACCATCATTAACAACAGTTCCAATACTGGAAAATAACCATTCATCCTAGATCATTAACAACAGTTCCAGCACTAGAAAATAACCATTCATCCTAGACATCACCATCATTAACAACAGTTCCAATACTGGAAAATAACCGTTCATCCTAGATCATTAACAACAGTTCCATCACTGGAAAATAACCGTTCATCCTAGATCATTAACAACAGTTCCATCACTGGAAAATAACCATTCATCCTAGATCATTAACAACAGTTCCATCACTGGAAAATAACCATTCATCCTAGACATCACCATCATTAACAACAGTTCCAATACTGGAAAATAACCATTCATCCTAGATCATTAACAACAGTTCCAGCACTAGAAAATAACCATTCATCCTAGACATCACCATCATTAACAACAGTTCCAATACTGGAAAATAACCATTCATCCTAGATCATTAACAACAGTTCCAGCACTAGAAAATAACCATTCATCCTAGACATCACCATCATTAAAAACAGTTCCAATACTGGAAAATAACCATTCATCCTAGACATCACCATCATTAACACCAGTTCCAGCACTGGAAAATAACCATTCATCCTAGACATCACCATCATTAACAACAGTTCCAATACTGGAAAATAACCATTCATCCTAGACATCACCATCATTAACAACAGTTCCAATACTGGAAAATAACCATTCATCCTAGACATCACCATCATTAACAACAGTTCCAATACTCAACTGAAGGTTAGACTAAATCAAATGTACAAATGAGGGGGGAGCAGTCTGAACGAGGGCTTTATGCTGTGCCAGGCTTAGTGGAGCAACAGTGAGAGACTTATTTTGGGAGAAAGAGTAATTTTTGCAAAATTAGTCTTCTGTTTCTAATCACAATCAGAAAACTGTTTTCTTTGGGTATGGACATGGAAAGTATGACAATTAGAAGATTTGATGCTTTGCAGGCTATCATGTCAGGTGAAAAACAAAGTAGCCTGCAAATCTCCTCCCCTTATTTTGGGAGTTCTTTATCTTGATGGACATGGAAAATGTTTTAGTTGGGTATGGAAATCTCAGAATTTTAGTTGGTGGCCTTCCTAAGCCAGGATTCAGACACGGCAAGGACATTAGGGTTAGCAGAGTGTGCTAAAGCAGTGAGTAAAACAAACTTAGGGAGGAGGATTCTGATGTTGACATGCATGAAACCAAATCAAATCAAATGTATTTATATAGCCCTTCGTACATCAGCTGATATCTCAAAGTGCTGTATAGAAATCCAGCCTAAAACCCCAAACAGCAAGCAATGCAGGTGTAGAAGCACGGTGGCTTGGAAAAACTCCATAGAAAGGCCAAAACCTAGGAAGAAACCTAGAGAGAAACCAGGCTATGGGGGGTGGCCAGTCCTTTTCTAGCTGTGCCGGGTGGAGATTATAACAGAACATGGCCAAGATGTTCAAATGTTCATAAATGACCAGCATGGTCCAATAATAATAAGGCAGAACAGTTGAAACTGGAGCAGCAGCACGGCCAGGTGGACTGGGGACAGCAAGGAGTCATCATGTCAATTAGTCCTGAGGCATGGTCCTAGGGCTCAGGTCCTCCGAGAGAGAGAAAGAAAGAGAGAAAGAGAGAATTAGAGAGAGCAAACTTAAATTCACACAGGACACCGAATAGGACAGGAGAAGTACTCCAGATATAACAAACTGACCCTAGCCCCCGACACATAAACTACTGCAGCATAAATACTGGAGGCTGAGACAGGAGGGGTCAGGAGACACTGTGGCCCCATCCGAGGACACCCCTGGACAGGGCCAAACAGGAAGGATATAACCCCACCCACTTTGCCAAAGCACAGCCCCCACACCACTAGAGGGATATCTTCAACCACCAACTTACCATCCTGAGACAAGGCTGAGTATAGCTCACAAAGATCTCCGCCACGGCACAACCCAAGGGGGGGGGGGGGGCGCCAACCCAGACAGGATGATCACATCAGTAACTCAACCCACTCAGGTGACGCACCCCCTCCCAGGGACGGTATGAGAGCGCCCCAGTAAGCCAGTGACTCAGCCCCTGTAATAGGGTTAGAGGCAGAGAATCCCAGTGGAAAGAGGGGAAGGAGGCAGAGACAGCAAGGGCGGTTCGTTGCTCCAGAGCCTTTCCGTTCACCTTCCCACTCCTGGGCCAGACTACACTCAATCATATGACCCACTGAAGAGATGAGTCTTCAGTAAAGACTTAAAGGTTGAGGCCGAGTTGCGTCTCTGTTATGGGTAGGCAGACCGTTCCATAAAAATGGAGCTCTATAGGAGAAAGCCCTGCCTCCAGCTGTTTGCTTAGAAATTCTAGGGACAATTAGGAGGCCTGCGTCTTGTGACCGTAGCGTACGTGTAGGTATGTACGACAGGACACCATGAATATGGATTCATTTTTTTGCATCATTTTTGGACAGAAAGTTTCTGATTTATGCAATGTTACGTAGATGGAAAAAAGCTGTCCTTGAAATGGTCTTGATATGTTCTTCAAAAGAGAGATCAGGGTCCAGAGTAAAGCCGAGGTCCTTCACAGTTTTATTTGAGACGACTGTACAACCATTAAGATTAATTGTCAGATTCAACAGAAGATCTCTTTGTTTCTTGGGACCTAGAACAAGCATCTGACTCCGACTCGCTGCTTAATGGGGAAAACCGGTTGAAAGTGTCTGTCGGCTGAATGAGCGACACCGGTTGAGCATTCCTACAGCATTTCCTTCCAGAAACCGTGAGAAAGTTGTCCGGCTGCGGGGACTGTGCCAGGGGATTTATACTACTATCTGTACTTACTGGTGGCACAAACACTGTTTCATCCTTTCCTACACTGAAATTACCCTTGCCTAACGATTGCGTCTGAAGCTGGGCTTGTAGCACAGCTATCCTCGCCGTAAGGCGATTGTTCTCCTGTATATTATGAGTACAGCGACTGCAATTAGAAGGCATCATGCTAATGTTACTACTTAGCTTCGGCTGTTGGAGGTCCTGACAACCATGTCCAGATAAAGCGTCCGGAGTGAAAAAGTTGAGGGAAAAAACAAAAATATAAACGGTAATTAAAAAGTAAAAACCATAAAGTTGTCAGGTAGCAAAATTGGTTGGCAACAAAACGCACAGCAACACGTAAACAAGTCTGCAAGTTGTGACCGGAAATGAGGAGGCTTTTTCGATCACAGAAGTCAACGAATGAGGGTGCCTGGGGACATGCAGGGCCTGGGTTTACCTCCACATCACCCGCGGAACAGAGGAGGAGTAGTATGAAGGTGCAGCTAAAGGCTATCAAAACTGGTCGCCTAGAGCGTTTGGGGACAAAGAATAAAAGGAGCAGATTTCTGGGCATGGTAGAATATATTCAGGGCATAATGCGCAGACAGGGGTATGGTGGGGTGCGGGTACAGCGGAGGTAAGCCCAGGCACTGGGTGATGATAAGAGAGGTTGTATCTGTATCTCTGGACATGCTGGTTGTAATGGGTGAGGTCACTGCATGTGTGGGAGGTGGGACAAAGGGTATCAGAGGTATGAAGAGTGGAACTAGGGGCTCCATTGTAAACTAAAACAATGATAACTAACCTGAACAACAGTATACAAGGCATATTGACATTTGAGAGAGACATACAGCGAGGCATACAGTAATCACAGGTGTTGATTGGGAGAGCTAGCTAAAACAGCAGGTGAGACAACAACAGCTAATCAGCTAGCACAACAACAGCAGGTAAAATGGTGTTGACTAGGCAGAGAGGGTTGGATTAACTACACACAGAGCCTGAGTGCGGCTGGGGCTGACAGATAAAAACATAAACAAACAGAATGGAGTACTGTGATTAATGGACAGTCCAGCAGGCATCAGCTATGTAGCCAAGTTTACAGCAAGGATCCGGTGGAGTATTGGGCTCTAGCCGTGTATGAGTGTGGTTCGGGTGAACAGCTAAGTAGGCCGGGAAGTGGGCCTCAGGGATAGCTTCAGTACTGCGTGCAAGCTAGCTGTGAAGATCAGAAGAAGTGGTCCAGGGATTACTGCAGGAATCCGGCATTGTTGTGGAGAGACAGTTATCCAGGCTAAAAAAAACTGGCTGGCTGTGCAGAAGGTAAAGCCGCTAGCAGTGGCTAACAATGACTAAATATATTGTAGCTAGTTAGCTGGTTAGCTTCTGGAGGTTCTTGAATGTGTTCTAAAAATTAAAAATAATAGCTATTCCGTATCGCATTGGGTGAGGCAGGTTACCGGAAGGTATAATCGAATTAAAAATCTAAAAGAGATTGAAAATAAATATGGGTCCGGTGAGTGGTTGGGCTAGCTGGGGACACAGCGATTCAGACAGTTAGCAGGCCTGTGCTAACAAGCTAACAGTTAGTAGGCCGGGGCTAAACAAGCTAGCAGTTAGCAGACCGGGGCTAAACAAGCTAGAGGTTAGTAGACCGGGGCAGGCTAGCAGTTAGCAGGCCTAATTAGCAAGCAAGCAGATAGCAAGGGCTAGAAAGTTAGCCTTTGGGGGACGTCACGATGGGGTTAAGTCTGTTTATGCCTCTTCATGCGGTGACATCGATAGACCAGGTGTGGGTCCGGATATTGTAGCCCAGGAGTATGCTTCGGTGGTAGCACAGGAGCTCTGGCCGGGCTAGCTTCAAGCTAAGTGGATGGAAACGCTAGCAAGGAGTAGTCATCCGGGGTAGCGGTTCCGGTTCCGTTTGCTGTGGGAATCCGGGGATAAAAATAATAGGTCCGTTATGCTCTGGTTAAAGTCGCCTTGTTCGACTGGCGAGAGCTTTCCGAGCTAAAGGTTAGCTGATGACCGCTAGCAATGGTTTGCTGACTGATAGCTGGTAGTTAGCTGGCTAGCTTCAGTTGAGGGGTTCCAGATCTGAAGTAAATATAAATACTTTAGAAGAAAAAAAGCAGATCCACGCTACATTGGGTGAGGCGGGTTGCAGGAGAGTATTTAGATGTTGAGGTTTATCAAAATATTTTAAAAGATATGCGAAGACAAATATGTAAAAACGAATATATACAAGGGACACGACAGGACAAGACGTCTGACTGCTACACCTTCTTGGACAGAAAAAAGCATGACCGGTTTGCCGGTGGGTCAGTCATGGTGTGGGGTGGCATTTCTTCGGGGGGCCGCACAGCCCTCCATGTGCTCGCCAGAGGTAGCCTGACTGCCATTAGGTACCGAGATGAGATCCTCAGACCTCTTGTGAGACCATATGCTGGTGCGGTTGGCCCTGGGTTTCTCCAAATGCAAGACAATGCTAGACCTCATGTGGCTGGACTGTGTCAGCAGTTCCTGCAAGAGGAAGGCATTGATGCTATGGACTGGCCCGCCCGTTCCCCAGACCTGAATCCAATTGAGCACATCTGTCTCGCTCCATCCACCAACGCCACGTTGCACCACAGACTGTCCAGGAGTTGGCGGATGCTTTAGTCCAGGTCTGGGAGGCGATCCCTCAGGAGAACATACGCCACCTCATCAGAAGCATGCCCAGGCGTTGTAGGGAGGTCATACAGGCACGTGGAGGCCACACACACTACTGAGCCTCATTTTGACTTGTTTTAAGGACTTACATCAAAGTTGGATCAGCCTGTAGTGTGGTTTTCCACTTTAATTTTGAGTGACTCCAAATCCAGACCTCCATGTGTTGATAAATTTGATTTCCGTTGATCATTTTTGTGTGATTTTGTTGTCAGCACATTCAACTATGTAAAGAAAAAAGTATTTAATAAGAATATTTCATTCATTCAGATCTAGGATGTGTTATTTTAGTGTTCCCTTTATTTTTTTGAGCAGTGTATTTATCAATTTTACAGTAGTTATATAGGAACAAGTTGAAGTAGACAGTAGACACTGTACACTTGAAGTAGACAGAAGTGTGATATTTAATGTGTAAATACACTATATATACAAAACCCCTTCAAATTAGTGGATTTGGCTATTTCAGCCACACCCGTTGGTGATGTTTCACAAGTTTGGACAGCACAGTATAGTACAGTAGAGTTCAGTACAGTACAACATAGCATACTAGATTAGAGTACAGTATGATGTACTGTACTGTACTGTATTGTATTGTACTGAACATAATACTTTACTGTTCTGAACTCTACTGTGCTGTACTCTACTGAACTCTACTGTTCCCTGCTGTGTAACCTGTAATGTCAAAACTTGTGAAACATACATGTCTATGACTGGTTCAGATTTGGTTTGGTACAGACCAACCAAATGTGGTTTTGTTTGGGGGCAGAGCACATTAGAATAATAGCCAGTTTGTATAATAATATCTAAATATTCAATGGTATATATTGCTTATTTCTGCCTTTGTTTACCTATTCAGGATACATCATGAAGAGAATTATATTCATATCCATAATTATGCGTTTCTGTATGGTACAGATCATGTACCCATGATGTAATTCCGTTACAGTAAATCTGTTACCGGATGTAAACCCATTTAACTTACTATAGTTCAATAACCAAAATCAATTTTTGTCAAAGTCAAGATGTCAAGTCATAGCTGATGGCACATTTCTTTCGGCAGATGTAAATGAATCTTAATTCAGAACAGATATTTAACAGAGTTTTTGGAAAATGTGTCTGCCGTGTGTGGTCACATATGTGGTCACATAAAAAAAAAAATGTTTTTACCTAAATTCTGTTACCAAACCTTGCATCTGCATAGTTCTTCCAGTAAATGTGTGTTTTTTTTTTGTCAAATGTTCAGTGGAAATTGTTAAAATTAGTCACTAGGTTTGTTTGGTAACATTTTGAAATCTCAGCATAATTACGTTTTCGTGGAATTTCCCTTAAAGACCAAAAAAATTACATCTGTGCTATATAGATTGCAAAATAGTTTTCCGATGTACCAATTCCATGGCACATAGTTTATTAACTGATAAGCAAAACAACATCAGATTCAAAACTTAAAAATGTTCAATTTACATTATTATACAAAATTCTTGCAACAAATATAATGTTATATATACTGTATGGGGGGATACAACCATCCCAGCTCTGCAGATTTTGCTGTGAAGAAATCCAATCATGAGATAATATATTTTGGTACTGTCCAGCTTTGCCAAGAGTGTGCAAAGCTGTCATCAAGGCAAAGGACGGCTATTTTGAAGCATCTAAAATCTATTTTGATATGTTTAACACTTTTTGGTTACTACGTCATTCCATATGTGTTATTTCATAGTTTTGATGTTTTCACTATTATTCCACAATGTAGAAAATAGTAAATATAAAGAAAAACCCTTGAGAAGGCGTGTCCAAACTTTTGACTGGTACTGTATATATTAGCCAAAGTGCAAGTAATCTTCAACTGTCCCTCAGGGAATCAATTGACATTGTAATTACACACTTAGGAGTCATTCATAAACATTTACTGCCACAGAAAAATACATTTTTGGGGGCAAAAATTATATCAAATCCTATTGAATAATATCATGCAATTTACAGACGAACGGGGACAAGTACAGAAATATCCCTGATGAAAACCTGCTCCAGAGCACTCAGGACCTCGGACTGGGGGCGAAGGTTCACCTGAAAATAACTATGCAGCGACGTTCCCCCTCCAACCTGACAGAGCTTAAGATGATCTGCAGAGAAGAATGGAAGAAACAACCCAAATACAGGTGTACCCAAGAAGATTTGAGGTTGTAATTCCTGTCAAAGATGCTTCAACAAAGTACTGACCAAAGGGTCTGAATACTTATGTAAATGTGATATTTCCTTTTTTAACATTTTTAATACATTTGCAAAAATGTCTAAAAACCTGCTTTGCTTTGTCATTATGTGGTACTGTGTGTAGATTAATGAGGGAACTTTAAAAAAATCTATTTTAGAATAAGGCTGTAACGTACAAAATATGGAAAAAGAGGTCTGAAAACTATCCGAATGCACTGTAGATTCATGCAAAAAAATAGAAAATAGACTCGCTTTGTCCTATAGGAAATGATTTGAGACTACAATAGTTTTTAATTTAGAACCATATAAGATTAAGCATTGATTTGGGTATTTTAGCAGCTATTCAGTTAGATAGTGTTGAATTCGATTCCATATTTATACTCTGTAAAAGTAAGTAAATGCTAATACAAAAATCTATTTTCCATATTTCTAACCACGAGGAAAAACTAGTTTGGTTCTCAGTTTTAAGGCATATACGTAGAGTTAGATGGAGGACTAATATTTGTATTAGTTTCATTATAGCATCTGTGACAACATGGGATGTTCCATTGAGGCTATCTCCACCTGAAACTAGGGCATTTTCTTCTTATTTTGTGTTTTATTAGTATCAAGCTAATATTGCTGATTTACCGCCCCCTGAGGTGCTTGAGTCCTGAACCAAATCTTTTGTCATTCATTTATTGTGGCCATTAGATAGCAGTGATATAGCTTAAGAACATGAATGAACCTTTGGCAACCCAATATGACGAAGAAGACAATGCTCTGATCATTGGCTGATCGATCCCAACCCTTAGGAATCCACCCAGTTGATTAATTGAAAAAGTTGGAAGCCCTCAATGTCAATGTCCATGCCTGCTAACACAGGTTGTATCCATCTAGATTCTTCTATCTATCTCTATGTGCATACACCATCTCTAGACACGTGTTCCGGCAAATTAATTGGAGTATATCATTCAGAGAACACATTCATTGATGAACATGCTTTTAGGTTTAATTGCAGCTGTTTGGATCTTATGTTATTCTAGATGGACATGGATTTTGACTGCACTGGGTATTCAATTGAGACAGGTCTCTGTTACAGGAAGGCCATAAAGATCATCAAGGACAACAACCACCCGAGCCACTGCCTGTTCACCCCGCTATCATCCAGAAGGCGAGGTCAGTACAGGTGCATCAAAGCTGGGACCGAGAGACTGAAAAACAGCTTCTATCTCAAGGCCATCAGACTGTTAAACAGCCACCACTAACATTGAGTGGCTGCTGCCAACACACTGACACTGACACTGATTCAACTCCAGCCATTTTAATAATGGGATTTGATGGGAAATGATGTAAAATATATCACTAGCCACTTTAAACAATGCTACCTTATATAATGTTACTTACCCTACATTATTCATCTCATATGCATACGTATATACTGTACTCTATATCATCTACTGCATCCTTATGTAATACATGTATCACTAGCCACTTTAACTATGCTACTTTGTTTACATACTCATCTCATATGTATATACTGTACTCGATACCATCTACTGTATCTTGCCTATGCTGCTCTGTTCCATCACTCATTCATATATCTTTATGTACATATTCTTTATCCCCTTACACTGTGTATAAGACAGTAGTTTTGGAATTGTTAGTTAGATTACTTGCTGGTTATTACTGCATTGTTGGAACTAGAAGCACAAGCATTTCGCTACACTCGCATTAACATCTGCTAACCATGTGTATGTGACAAATAACATTTGATTTGATTTGATTTTTCAAGGGAGCCCTGCATGAAAAGAATGTTTCATTTGTTTTCATTTTATTACGATCCCCATTAGCCATGATGCCATGATGACAGGTAATCTTCCTTGGGGCTGACACATAATGAACAATACATTACAAATAAAAATAATTTACAATTTACATTTACAATTACAAAACAATGAATAAGGAGACATTACAGACAGTTAAAATACCTGAAAGGTAACTTTTAACATTCAATTAGCGTATTCAGGGATCGGCATCTGTCAAGTGATATGGTCGATCACATTTTTTCTTGAATGTGAATTTACTTTTTGCTTGGGAAATGTGAGTTGGTAAGGAGTTCCATTCAGTGATGACTTGAGGAGATGTGTCCTTGCTAAGGTTTGGTGATTATATCTATTACTGGTATACACTAATTGGACTGAGAAATTATGGGTTTTCATTTCTTGAACTGGATTACATTTCTGAGAAAAATCTAAAACCGGAGAGTAATTTACTTTTAACACAAAGCCATGGCCAAGGCAATGAGTAGTTAGTCTGACAGCTCTGTTTTGAGCTAGCTGGAGTTTTGTAAGATTCTGTGTTGATGCAGGTGAATGGACAGTAGTCTAGGTGTCTAGGTGTGACAGGACCAAAGATTTAATCACCTTACAAATGTTAGATATTAGTATATTTCTTGGGGGTTCACACCTATACATTTTCCCATCTTAATAACAATGTGGTCAATATGATCAGACCAGGATAGCAATGCTTCCAATGTGTCACCCCATCTATTGACAAGTTTAATTGCGGGTCACCAGCAAGCATATTTCTCGGGCCAAACACAATTTGTTATTTGTAATTAAACTAAACAATTTGTAATTTTATTTAACTAGGCAAGTCCATTAAGAACAAATTCTTATTTACAATGAAGGCCTATCCCGGCCAAACCCTGACCGGACAACACTGGGCCAATTTTGCGGCGCCCTGCGGGCGCCGGTTGTGATACTACCCAGGATAGAACCAGGACATGTAGTGACACCTCTAGTGCTGAGATGCAGTGCCTTAGACCACTGCGCCACTCACGAGCCCCAAATGTGGTGTTCTTAATTCATTGCTCAGTTCTTAATTCATTGCTCAGTATGTGAGGTAGCTCATTATATGCTGATGCAGCACTATACATTGCAGAGTAATCAGTATACATAATCACACTTGCTTTTTCAATTATTGAAGGTAAATAATTTGTCAACATTTAGTAGAGGAGTGGGCCTAGGAGGCTCCCTTGGGGAACACCACATATACTGTCTGAGAAACTTCCATTAAATAAAAGTTTTGCCTTCTCCTGGATAGGCACAGTAGCTTTCCATCCAGGATAGAGCAGTTGATGTGAATCTATAACACTTGAGTTTACTTACCAATAGTTCATGATCAATTACAACAGAAGCAGCTCTAAAGTCTAAACACTGGCCCCACTAAGATAATGTCATCAATTTAGCCAATCGTCTGTCATTTGTACTAACCGTAAGTCACTCTGGATAAGAGTGTCTGCTAAATGACTAAACTGCAAATGTTAAATGTAAATTTGTTCTAAGGCCATTCATGTAGAATTGCCTTCTCTGTATGCATGCTGAAAACCCTTATCAGAACTTTACATAAGAAATAATCCTGGATTTGCACAAATACAATTTTCTCCATTATTTTACTCAATACAGGCAGTAATCTTATATAGGACTGCTATTAGGAACTGTGAAGGTCAATTTCTGGTCTTCAGGTAGAGGAATGACATTTGACTCTTTACAAATTCTGGCCACATCTCACACGTGAAGCACTTGACAAATTGGGGTAGATATATGGTTGACTGTGACTCTAAGCGATTTGCTGACAAGATTATCTATACTTGGTGACTTGTCTACAGAATGAGACAACATCATCTTTTCAACCTCAAATTGTTCTGCTTGGTGAAATTCAAACATGCATTGCCTCTCCATCATGATACAATATTGTATAAGGGTATATGACAGTGAGCCATCAGTTGGACTCAACCTTTTCCAAATTGAGGCCGGTACATCTGTGGACATTGAAATCATGACTTCTGTGGGCGTTGAAGTCAAGGCCAGGTCAGTGGGACCAAATTTCAACGTCTTTTCAACATACATGAATGTCTGCGCCGGACGATGCTTGCTGGGTAAAAGCAGTTGGACCTAAGTCTTGGGTGACAGATGGAATTCCAACGTGGGAGTTCCTGCAAAATGGCTACTACAAAATAAAACATTTTGACCTACGCGATGTCAGAGAGGGCCAGTCCACCTTCCTATAGAGAATACAGTGATTAGTGCAAAGTCTGCCACAAATAAAACTCTGTGATTTAACAGCATTCATTCATGGAAAAACATAGTCTAAAAATGCATGAAAGGGTATTTTGTTTTAAAGTGTCTATCCTATATCTGAGAGATGGAAAAAAGATCAGGAAATTATTATACTGTATATATTTCCCCCCCCCCCATATTTAACCCCTTTTGTTGGCACTAAACTATTTCCATATATACTTCCATGAATTTGTTTTACTGGTACCGGGCTACCTTCAGACAAGTCTTGTGAGACTGTTGGGTGTCCTAGAGTAAAGTATGTACAGTTGAAGTCAGAGGTTTACATACACTTAGGTTGGAGTCATTAAAAATAATTTTTCAACCACTCCACAAATGTTTTGTTAACAAACTATAGTTTTGGCAAGTCGGTTAGGGCATCTACTTCGTGCATGACACAAGTAATTTTTTTCAAAAAATTGATTACAATTATAACTCACTATATCACAATTCCAGTGTGTCAGAAGTGTACATACACTAAGTTGACTGTGCCTTTAAACAGCTTGGAAAATTCCAGAAAATTATGTCATGGCTTTAGAAGCTTCTGATAGGCTAATTTACATAATTTGAGTCAATTGGAGGTATACCTGTGGATGTATTTCGAGGCCTACCTTCAAACTCAGTGCCTCTTTGCTTGACATCATGGGAAAATCAAAAGAAAACAGCCAAGACAGCAGAAAAAAATGGTAGACCTCCACAAGTTTGGTTCATCCTTGGGAGCAATTTCCAAACGCATGGAGGTACCAAGTTCATCTGTACAAACAATAGTTTGCAAGTATAAACACCATGGGACTACGCAGCCGTCATACTGCTCAGGAAGGAGAGACATTCTGTCGACTTGAGATGAACGTACTTGGGTGCAAAAAGTGCAAATCAATCCCAGAACAACAGCAAAGGATCGTGTGAAGATGCTGGAGGAAACAGGTACAAAAGTATCTATATCCACAGTAAAGAGAGCGGCAGGGTAGCCTAGTGGTTAGAGCGTTGGACTAGAAAGGTTGCAAGTTCAAATCCCCGAGCTGACAAGGTACAAATCTGTCGTTCTGCCCCTGAACAGGCAGTTAACCCACTGTTCCTAGGCCGTCATTGAAAATAAGAATTTGTTCTTAACTGACTTGCCTAGTAAAATAAAGGTAAAATAAAATATCGACATAACCTGAAAGGTCGCCCAGCAAGGAAAAAGCCACTGCTCAAAAACCACCATAAAAAAGCCAGACTACGGTTTGCAACTGCACATGGGGATAAAGATCGTACTATTTGGAGAAATGTCCTCTGGTCTGATGAAACAAAAATAGAACTGTTTGGCCATATTGACCATCGTTATGTTTGGAGGAATAAGGGGGGGCTTGCAAGCCGAAGAACACCATCCCAATGTGAAGCACGGGGGTGGCAGCATCATGTTGTGGGGGTGCTTTGCTGCAGGAGGGACTGGTGCACTTCACAAAATAGATGGCATCATGAGGTAGGACAATTATGTGGAGATATTGAAGCAACATCTCAAGACATCCGTAAGGAAGTTATAGCTTGGTTGCAAATGGGTCTTCCAAATGGACCAAATGGACAATGAAGTTGCAGCAAAATGGCTTATGGACAACAAAGGTATTGGAGTGGCCATCACAAAGCCCTGACCTCAATCCTATGGACCATTTGTGGGCAGAACTGAAAAAGTGTGTGTGAGCAAGGAGGACTAAAAGCCTGACTCAGTTACACCAGCTCTGTCAGGAGGAATGGGTCAAAATTCATCCAACTTATTGTGGGATGTTTGTAGAAGTCTACCCGAAACTTTTGACCCAAGTTAAACTATTTAAAGGCAATGCTACCAAATACTAATTGAGTGTATGAAAACTTCTGTACCACTGGGAATGTGATGAAAGAAATAAAAGCTTAAATAAATCATTCTCTCTACTATTATTCTGACATTTCACATTTCACTTAAAATAAAGCAGTGATCTTAACTGACCTAAGACAGGGAATGTTTTCTTAGGATTAAATGTCAGGAATTGTGAAAAACTGAGTTTAGCTGTATTTGGTTAAGGTGTATGTAAACTTCCGACTTCAACTGTATGTGTTCGTGAGATACATATACGTGCTCGTGAGAGTCTCCCCATTCTAAAGACGGGTCATGTTAGTGTGTAGCCCAAACTGTTCAGACTCATGGTCTGACAAACATTACTGTAGCTTGGCCACCTTCCATTGGATTGAATATAAATAAATATATCTCGACCTTAAACAGATGGATTTTGATGGGGATTGTTTTTATTATGGTAATAATATTTCCGCTAATTTGATTTCTGCGGGTGCGGGGACATTAACCCAAGGGGGTTAATGGATAGTGTGAAATTTTGGCAACTATGCCCTTTTTTCTACTTACTCAGAGTTAGATGCCAGCTGCAAGACTTCAAGTCATTGCGCAAGTTGGCAATGTCTCCAGGAACTACCTTAAATGTCTTTAAAACTGCAAGGAGCGACATCAAAATGGTATCCATTAGTTCATCTGGCTCTGGGTAAGTATAAAAAGGGGCTTAATGGCCACAACGTCGAAACAGCCCTATTAAAAGGAGGTTTTATTTAGCTTTTTTAGTCAATTACAGTACAATTGCTTAAAATATTGCCAATCACCTTGTTTGCCTTGCTTTGGACCAGGCCTGATTTCTCAGCTGAATAAATTCAGATTGTTTGGTGTGTATCAAGGATTTTATCTTGACGATGAGTCCTTTAAAAAGAGCAAGTTTATCTGCCAGATAAAATAAATTACAAAATATATATTTATTTTTTTAATAAAAAAAAATAAGACATGTTCCAGAGCTAACTCAGGGTCAGGCGTACAGGAAACACTGCATAAATAAACAACATTTAAAAATATCAGACGAGGATAACATTTTTGTAGTTGAGTATTTCTAATGCACACTATCAAGAAATTATCATTAAGTTCATAGGTAAAGATTCCACTAGACATGTTTTTATGTTGGTTGGTTAGAATTACAAATTAGAGAAGATTTTGTCAGAGTTTTCACATTAAGACGACTAGGTTTGGAATCTGTCTTGAGTTAAATTCAGCTTTGATTTAACTTTATTAAATGAGTACCATTCGCCAGAGTAGCCTGTTGTCTGGGCAGCCGAATGAGTAGAGCAGAGACTGTCCGTAAAGTAGAGAGTTCTGCACATTCTGACCTTTAGCTGTTGGGAAGAAGGGTTCAGAAAAGTCGGGTCCGCAGCGACTCCTGAGTTCAAATCAATACAGATACTCTTTAAATGATCAAAGTCTGGGGATAGCCAGTCAAGATTTTAATTCCCCAATCTGTCTATGAGGACAGAAAAAGGGTTATCAACTCAGATAAAGCACTAACTGCACCCAAATGGGAACCATTCAAAGACTGACGTCTCATCATGTGTCTTCCTGTAAACCAGAAATACTCTCATCTGTTGTAATGTCATTTCACTGGCCCAGAGGACCAACTCACACAACCACATTTACATATAATGGCTTTGGGGGCTGTTTGATGTGTGTATATCAACACGTGTGTGTGTGTGTGTGTGTGTGTGTGTGTGTGTGTGTGTGTGTGTGTGTGTGTGTGTGTGTGTGTGTGTGTGTGCGTGCGTGCGTGCGTGCGTGCGTGCGTGCGCGTGTGTGTGTGTGTGTGCATGTGAGAATGAGTGTATGCATGCGTGCATGTGTTTGTGTGATCCTATTGATATTGATGGTATAAGGTTTCGATTGTATCTTATCGTCCTAAAGTCAATCAACAGGAGGTGTTACTCCAAAAGGGAAACCTCTAATCCTAACCCTAACCCTAACCCTAAACCTCTAACCCTAAACCTCTAACTCTAACCCTAACCCTAACCCTAAACCTCTAACCCTAAACCTCTAACCCTAACCCTAACCCTAACCCTAACCCTGATATAAATGCAAACTGAGTGTGATGGAATCTGATGATGTGCACTTGTCCATGGTGCATCTCCAGGGTAATCAGGACATGCTGGGAATGAATCTGATATCCAGCATGGACATCTCATCAGCACACCAATTCCTCTGTGTAACCAGGGCAAAACTAATAGATTTGGCGCCCTCTAGCAGCCATTTTCTGTACACTGTCAAATGAAAACTTCCCCCTTTCCCATATTTTCACTAGATGGCCATGGCATGCTGCACAGTCTTATGAATAAGGAATTAGCTATTTTGTCTTGAATGAGGGTTAGCGTTTGGCTTATGTTAAGGGTAAGGTTAAGGTTATGGTAAAGATGTGTGATGAATACATCCCAAAAGTGTTGTTTTAGATTTAGGGCTGGGACAATGATCATTTAATCGTGTAACCAACAGTTTACCCAATAGCATTGTTCTTTTTTTACATGAAGTGGGTAATGTTGGTAATCATTTTACAAGCAGAATGGTGCATGTCAAGAGATTGTATAATTATTTTTGTTCCTGATGCTTTTTGTTTCTCTCAGATGTATTTCAGACACATCAAATCATACTTCCTTTTGAATTATTTTTGGAACATGTTTTGCCATGTATGAATGTGGTATTCAATGTGTTTCTATAGGCTATTAACAGTAAAGCCAAATTCAATGTTTTATTTTAAAAAATGTCATATATTTTTTTATACATACAGGAGTCCTACAATTCAAAATCAAATAGCTAAATGATCTATGGTATGACATATTAAAACAATTATATGCGTTAGCTTAGTAGAACCCCGCCTGTAACTGTTATGACAAAAAAAAAACATGACAATTTGCATGACAATCGTTGCCCAAAATTCAATAATCGGCATAGCCCTAATTACAGTCACTCCACCCAGGCACCAATTACCCTGTTGGGTGCAACATTCCTGTCATCCAGGATGATTCCATGGGTTCCATGTGGGATAATCTTGGGAGTGCCCTTGGAGCAGTGGCCTTTCCTCCCACCAGATGACTCAGGGTTATCATTGAATACTCTGTTAGGAGGCGGGAAGTTGAAGCGTGTATTAACCACAACTGTTGTTACTGTTTGTGAACAGGGCCTGCAGGCCACTGCAGCCTGGAACCCCCTGCGGAAGTTCTCATTGAAGAAGCCATAGATGATGGGGTTAATCCCACTGTTAAAGAAGGCCAGCCAGTGGGCCACAGGGAATAGGTAGCTGCTGAGGAAGTCAATCTGCTGCGTGTCCAGATCCCTATAGTCAGTCAGCAGCATTAACGTCCACAGAGGTAGCCATGACACCATGAAGAGCACAGCCACCATGGTCAGCATCTTGATCACTTTAACACGGCGTTGGGAGCGGGCCCTTCGCACTTTTGCCAGCCTCACCTGCCTCAGGTTGATAGAGAGCTTGGCAGCGATGCAGCCATACATGATGCTGATGATGCCCAGGGGGGCCAAGTACACGTGCACAAAGATGACCATGGTGTAGACCCGACGCATCTCAGGTCGGGGCCAGTTCTCGAAGCAGACAAAGACAGGGTAGGTCTGGTTGTCCTGGAGCATGTAGGTGTCCTCCAGCTGGATAACAGTCAGGTTGGCGGCCGAGGGGCAGATGACAGCAAACGCCAGCACCCAGATGAAGAGGATGGTGAGGAGAGCAGTCACGGGACGTATCCGATGTCTAAAGGGGTACACAATACCTGTGAACCTGAGAAAGGAGGGAGAAGTAGAGAAAGAAAGAGAGACATCATCCTTCAGATGGCACCAGTGGCATTGTGAATATTACGCACTGATTATTTGTGCAAAATTATTATCACAAAATGCAATATAGTCCCTGTATTAGTAAAGCAATTAAACATTTATCTGTTAGCCATCACTAGATTCCCTCTTTTCTTCCAGTCCTTTACCATCATTGAGATGGTAATATACCATTATTTTGGTCATCCATTCTTTACCATCATTAAGGCTACCCAATCAGACTAGCCCACTGGGGTATTACCTGTCAACAGCTATGGCCACCAGAGTGAAGACTGATGCTGACACTGACATCCCCTGGACCAGGTTGCTCATGGTGCATGTAATCTGGCCAAATGGCCATCCTGAAAAGACAAACTTCATTACACAAGCAGTAGCCTGGTTGCCAGTCTGTTTCTGCTCTCCCTCGCCGACTCATTAAAGAATTGTCATGCCAAACATGTTTGGCTTAAGACAGCAATGGAGTCAGCACGAGCAGATCTGGGACCAGGCTACATATACATAGCTGGCAGGGATTAAGAAGGACACTATTGACTTGTTGTTTCACTGTGTATTTTTAGGTTTTCTTATATATGTGAAGGGAGCAAAGGGGTGAAAAGGTGGGAAAACGCATACATGTAATAGATATTCACTTTTTAAATCATATCAACACCAAGTTGATTGAAATTCAGCGTTTTCACTCCACTCCACAGGGAAGCCTTTGATAAATAAAAAGAAAGTCCCATTTGAATCAAAATATCAAGCACTATTCCAATATTATGCTCAATTCCCAAGAGGTTAAGAAAATGTTAAATCAAAGCAGACTGGGAATTTAGCTGGCTGGATTTAATGATGCAGACAAAAGGACTGCAGAACAGTTCTGAACACTCATTCCCAAAGCAACAAATGTATGCACCAGTAGTAACTATAATTTGTCACGACAAGTGTCCCAATAATGAGTCCAGGCTATAATAAGCAAAACTCCCCACCTGATATCAGGCTGTCAATCAAAGTCGTTGGAACACAGAACACTCCAATGAGCAGGTCACTGATGGCCAAGTTGAGGATGAAGAGGTTAGTGACAGAGCGCATGTTGCGGTTCCGGAGGACCACCAGGGAGACCAGCACGTTCCCCCCGACACAGAGCAGGAGAACCACCACATAGCATAGGATGTAGCTGATGGCCATGCTGGTGGAATGCAGGTAATAAGGCATATAGGTGCGGTTGGCGCTGTCCATAGCGACACTGTGCATTGTGCCGCTGTCCATAGCGACGCCGTGCGTGTTGCTGTTCACAGCAGTTTCATTCAGTGACGCAATCTCCATTTTCACAAGTCCCCTTCCAAGTGGAATCACATTAGGAAAATGAGGTATAGTGTACATTTTGCCATTACAAACTTTGCAGATACAGACAGATTTTTTTTAAAGAAAAGGAAAGAATAGAAAAGGAAAACGATCAGATCGGTGTTCAAATACTATTGAAGGTATTGGAAAGACATTTGGGAGTAAGTATTTAGATATTTTTTTATTTGTAAAGACAAATAGTTGAATATTAGAATGTATTTAGAAATACTCTGACTCAAATACACTCCCATGCATTTAACCCAGGTATTTGAAAATAGTATTTGAAATAAGTATTTGGTAGTTGGCTATTTATAGGAAATTATTTGAAAATCCTTAAAATCCTAACAAATAATCAAATACAGATGTATTTGAACACAGTTTGAAAATGATAAAGCCATACACAACAACATTCCCTCAAAAAAAATGTCATCATAACCATACTCATTCAGGAAAGGTTGACATTTGGACAAATCCCCCTCCATCATGATTTATTGTTATTATATTTTACTATAACTTTATCAAATGGCACTTATGTTCTTACTGAAACAATTGCTTTACTGAATAAGCTCAGCGAGAATGGTGAGTGAAATTCATATGACTGAGAAGACCAAAGTTCCCATTTCATAGAAATCTGCAGGATGACTATTGTCAGAGAGGGACTTACCTTTGGAAGAGCTCCACAATAGTTATTTTGTCCGGTCTTGTCTGTGCAGCAGGTACGCTCTACTGTGCCTCGTAATGACTCTAGTCTGTCTCTAGACCCGCATCAGCATCCCTCATACTTTACAATGATTAGGCTACTGTACCACATGATAGTGCAACCAATAAATGCAGCCTATACTACAGGATGAAAAAATGATATTTATGTAAATTCATGCTTTCCATTTGGATTTATAGTAAGCCTACAGAACAATTTAAATGAAATTTGATGATCAGACTATAGTTCCTTGAAATAGCCTAATCTATTTTCCCCACCACTATAAGACTGTTGCCTATTCATTATCCTGAATAATGACACAACAACAAGTGAATTACATTTACATTGAGTTATAAGGAAAGTCCCAAGAGACTTGAAATCAACAAGTAACAAAGTAGTTAGCAGATGTGACTGTACAGTATAGATACCAGCAGTGGTGTAAAGTACTTAATTCAGTTTTTTTAAACGTTTAAGTACTACTTAAGTCGTTTTTTGGGGTATCTGTACTTCACTATTTATATTTTTGACTACTTTTACTTTTACTGTCTACCAGTGGACATCTAAGAGGGTGGCGAAATCCTGTTCTATTTCAATTACTTGTTTGGTCTCTCACTTATGGGTAGTGTCTCCTTTTATGGGCAGAGTCAAGGAAGGTCCAATCACAAAACGTCTGTCGTAGAGAGACAGGAGCAACAGACAATAGTGGACCACTCCACTTTCTAAATGGGCCCGCAGTTCACTCCTATCTTCGCTTTACGGATTTGATCAACTTGGACATCTGCTTTCCTGCTAAACTGTTCACATGTGGACCGTCAAGGACCCCACCGAACATAAGAAAGCAACTTCTCATTGAGCTCACAATCAAGAAAACTTTTCAGTCTGTAGTTCATGGCTAGCTCTTGCCCACTTAGCTACCTACTTTGTGGCGCTTATTCCCACCTAGGTGGAAAAATAATTTTTTTGACAGCTATGAAAAACGCACATTCTTTTCCACTAACAACATGCTTGCTATAGCTTGGCTACCAAAGTGAACACTAGCTAGCTAACAACATGTTTGCTATAGCTAGGCTACCAAAGTGAACACTAGCTAGCTAACAACATGTTTGCTATAACTAGGCTAACAAAGTGAACACTAGCTGGCTAACAACAGTCTACTAGCTACACGGTTACAGTGTTGAAAAGTGTCAATACATCATACATACATCAACGGCATACATCAACCGCCAGGGTGGTGCCCGATTTCTGTGCCTGTGGGAGGTTTTCACTCAAAATCTCACAATACATGGCCCCATTCATTCTTTCCTTTACACGGATCAGTCGTCCTGGTCCCTTTACAAAAAAACAGCCCCAAAGCATGATGTTTCCACCCCCATGCTTCACAGTAGGTATGGTGTTCTTTGGATGCAACTCAGCATTCTTTGTCCTCCAAACACGACGAGTTGAGTTTTTACCAAAAAGTTATATTTTGGTTTCATCTGACCATATGACATTCTCCCAATCTTCTTCTGGATCATCCAAATGCTCTCTAGCAAACTTCAGACGGGCCTGGACATGTACTGGTTTAAGCAGGGGGACACGTCTGGCACTGCAGGATTTGAGTCCCTGGCGGCGTAGTGTGTTACTGATGGTAGGCTTTGTTACTTTGGTCCCAGCTCTCTGCAGGTCATTCACTAGGTCCCACCCGTCTGGTTCTGGGATTTTTGATCACTGTTCTTCTGATCAATTTGGCCCCAAGGGATGAGATCTTGCGTGGAGCCCCAGATCGAGGGAGATTATCAGTGGTCTTGTATGTCTTCCATTTCCTAATAATTGCTCCCACAGTTGATTTCTTCAAACCAAGCTGCTTACCTATTGCAGAGTCAGTCTTCCCAGCCTGGTGCGGGTCTACAATTTTGTTTCTGGTGTCCTTTGACAGCTCTTTGGTCTTGGCCATAGTGGAGTTTGGAGTGTGACTGTTTGAGGTTGTGGACAGGTGTCTTTTATACTGATAACAAGTTCAAACAGGTGCCATTAATACAGGTAAAGCGTGGAGGACAGAGGAGCCTCTTAAAGAATAAGTCACAGGTTCGTGAGAGCCAGAAATCTTGCTTGTTTGTATGTGACCAAATGCTTATTTTCCACCATATTTTGCAAATTCATTAAAAATCCTACAATGTTATTTTTCTGGGGGGTTTTTCTTCTCATTTTTTTCATCTCATCCTTTTAAGTGGGAGAACTCGCACAATTGGTGGCTGAATAAATACTTTTTTGCCCCACTGTATAGTAACCTACTCGCATGTATTCCTTATGTATATACAGTTAAAGTCGGAAGTTTACGTACACTTAGGTTGGCCTACCTTCAAACTCAGTGCCTCTTTGTTTGGCATCATGAGAAAATCCAAATATATCAGCCTCGGAAAAAATATTGTAGACCTCCACAAGTCTGGTTCATCCCTGGGAGCAATTTCCAAACACCCGAAGGTACCACGTTCATCTGTACAACCAATAGTACACAAGTATAAACACCATGGGACCACAAAGCTATCATACAGCTCAGGAAGGAGACACGTTCTGTCTCCTAGAGATGAACATACTTTGGTGGAAAAAGTGCAAATCAATCCCAGAACAACAGCAAAGGATGTTGTGAAAATGCTGGAGGAAACAGGTACAAACGTATCTATATCCACAGTAAAACGAGTCTTATATCGACATAACCTGAAAGGCCGCCCAGCAAGGAAGAAGCCACTGCTCCAAAACCGGCATAAAAAGCCAGACTACGGTTTGCAACTGCACATGGGGACAAAGTTCGTACTTTGTGGAGAAATGTCCTCTGGTCTGATGAACTGCTTGGCCATATTGACCATCTTTATGTTTGGAGGAAAGGGGGATGCTTGCAAGCTGAAGTACACCATCCCAACCGTTAAGCTTGGGGGTGGCAGCATCATGTTGTGGGGGTGTTTGCTGCAGGAGGGACTGGTGCACTTCACAAAATAGATGGCATCATGAGGAGGGACAATTATGTGGATATATTGAATCAACATCTCAAGACATCAGTCAGGAAGTTAAAGCTTGGTCGCAAATGGGTCTTCCAAATGGACAATGACCCCAAGCATACTTCCAAAGTTGTGGCAAAATGGCTTAAGGACAACAAAGTCAAGGTATTGGAGTGGCCTTCACAAAGCCCTGACCTCAATCCTATAGAACATTTGTAGGCAGAACTAAAAAAGTGTGTGCGAGCAAGGAGGCCTACAAACCTGATTCAGTTACACCAGCTCTGTCAGGAGTAATGGGCCAAAATTCACCCAATGTGTATTAAACTTCCGACTTCAACTGTATGTTGGATTATATGGTTTTATTTTATGTTGTGTATTTTCATATGTTTGTATGCTGCACTCAACATTTTTCGGGGACAATAAAGATATACAGAACTGAAAAAAAGACAATGGTCAGTATGACTCATGATGTGATTTACAATGCTGGTATTCATCAACCTCTGAAGACATAGAGGAGATTTATTGGTCATCGTGTTAAAACTGCTATGCAAACTGCTAAGCATTCTGGTCCCAGATCTGTTTGTGCTCTTGCCCACTACTGTACATTGCTGTCTATGGAAGCTCGTTCCCACCATGCAATACATGTAATCTGACCACGAGTTATGAGATAGTAAGTCCTAATTATGAAATAGTACGTCATTATTATGAGATAGCAAGTCATTATTATGAAATATGTAAGTCATAATCATGAGATACTAAGTCCTAATTATGAGATTTTAAGTCATTATTATGAGATACGTTTAGGCGATCTGTATCACATGAATTCAATGTGCACTTTGCATCAGGCCCTCCTCAACTTTCAAGGATAAACCTCATTGTGATCTCCAAAAGTATTGGGACAGTGGCAAAATTTGTTCTTATTTTGGGTTCTGTCGTCCAGCATTTTGGATTTTAAATTATATAATGACTATGAGGTTAAATGCAGATTGTCAGCTTTTCATCCATATCGGGTGAACCGTTTAGAGATTACTGCACTTTATGCACATAGTCTTCCCATTTTAGGGGACCAAAAGTATTAGGACAATTTCACTTATATATATATATATATATATGTATAAAAGTAGTAAAAGGTTAAGTATTTGGTCCCATATTTATTGCACACCATGACTACATGAAGTTTGTGACTCTTAACATTTTGTTGGATGCATTCGCTCTGTATTTTGGATGTGTTTCAGATTATTTTGTGCCCAATAGAAGTCAGTGCTGTCTTATTCAATAGAAATGAATGGTAAATGATGTATTTTATCATTTTGCAGTCACTTTAATTGTAAATAAGAATGGAATATGTTTCTAAACACTTCTGTATTCATGTGGATGCTATCATGATTACGGATAATCCAAATTGAATCATGCATTTAAAAAAACGCTAACCTCCTTTTGTTATTGTAATGGTGAGAGGTTATCATGTCTTGGGGGTGTGATGTGCTTCTTTAATTTTCTCTCTTATCACTATTCACAATTCATCAGGATGATCCGTAATCATAGTAGCATCCATATCAATGTAGAAGGGTTTAGAAACATATTGAACAACATAATTAGCACCCTTAGGTTAGTCAATGCATATGATTAAAATAACATTTATGTAGAAAATAAGATTATGTTCTTATTAATGATCTGTGTCTTTGAGTGTGTAACAAGTTAAACCTGTAATCACTACAACCTATTGGAAAGCAATGACTTTTACCAATTTAGCCAGATTTGATTGATTGTGACAGGTTTAAATTATACTGCTGCTACTGACTAGTTCCAGTGTACGGTAGATATGTTGCTTCAAAACATGTGAAGCAACAAATATGAAAGACTTATCCACTAAAACATTTGCACAATTTAACATATTGTACATCAGACAGGATTTGTTACAGGTTTTTGCTATTATAAACTTTACATAAAGTTTTTTGAAAAGTGTGCTAATGTGTTTTAAAATGAAAAGGAACAAGAGACTGAAGGGGAATCATGATCAATGTAGTCATATCACACCTTCCACTAAGTGGCGCTATTGGTGATGTAGGGAACAGTCAAAAACACATTTTTTTTAAAGAAAGACAAAATAAAGAGAGAAAGAAAAAAGTATTGAGGGACAAAAGTGTATCCCCTCTGCCAGTGTGTGTGTGTGTGTGTGTGTGTGTGTGTGTGTGTGTGTGTGTGTGTGTGTGTGTGTGTGTGTGTGTGTGTGTGTGTGTGTGTGTGTGTGTGTGTGTGTGTGTGTGTGTGTGTGTGTGTGTGTGTGTGTGTGTTTGAGAGAGGGAGTGTGTTTGTCCTGGAACAGCTCTTCCTGATTCAGGCCAAGCAGCTCCACTTCCCGTCTCCCAGCACAGGACCGCTGCTGTGGAGATGGGACGCTGATCCAGACTGGGAATATTTCATGCCTGGAATCTTACATTTTAGAGCATTGTGAGGTACTGGGGAACACAGGAACTACTTGAAACAATCTGAAAGGAGATCATTTGGACTTGTTCTGGATTTTTTTAATGTGTTAATTTTGTCGTTGCAGCCTTCTCCTGAAGCTGGAATAATGTCTCTGTGCAGTTGCAGGCAGGCCATGCTTGCAGCAGAGATCTGCACACTGATGGCCATTCTGGTGGCAGGCACTGCAGGACAAAGCCCTGACAGGAGGGAGGCAGGGTCCTCCTGCTATGGGGGGTTTGACCTTTACTTCGTTTTGGACAAGTGAGTGTGCTCCTCTGTCTTCTTGCAAGATCCCAGTCTCACCTTACTGTAGAAGCATCCATAGCGGCTCTGTAAGATTCTGCTTCCATTTAGTCCCAACAAGTCACCTACCACGTTGGCAGTTTCTCTGCATTCTTATCAATTTTACCCAGATAAATACACTGAGCAATTACACTTTTCTTTACAAACTTCTCTAAACAAAAGGTAGTCTAATATTAATGTTATGATAGCCAGATTAGCCATACTGTATCGCTCCAGGGCTAATTGGAAATGTATTAGTGTGTTAGGTGGAAGGGGAGGGGGGGGCTAAATCTGAGGAAGTAAATTAAGTTCCTCAGCTTCCTCACCTGCTCTATCACGAGGCTTCATAAATTTCTACAGGAAAGTGGAAAGTAGAAATGGAAAAAACTGCCAACTAAACATATCTATAAACTTGCCGTGCTCTTATTGGCCTTAGAATAAGTTAGTGCTGTCTTATTCAATAGGCATCCTCTTGTGAGCAGTCACACTATTCAGGATATAGGAAAGTTGCTTTGCAAACAAGATTGATTTTGGAACAAAATAGCCTCGCGAAACCATTAGTTCATATCTTTTTTTTACAAGTTATTTGGATGCATATGGTACTTACCATAAAGAGAACAATAAAAAAAAAAGTTAAAGTCAGCTCTTGAAACTGGAAAAGCAATCACATCAGTTAGGAAGTGGCAAAACAGTGCATTGGTACGTTAGATTTGCTTTACTACTTTACCGTTCATCTCTCAGAGCAAATTCAAATCATTCAGATGGAATGTTCTATAGATCACATGCAGTATTTCACACACTTGAATCATAATACAGTATGCATGTGTGTGACTGTGTTCATAGAGCATGCAGGACAATGAATGGTAGGCTCCTTCACTTCCCTTTCATAGTGTAATGTGGAGTGAGTTGGGAGAGCTCCTGTCTTTCTCCAGACCCCAACCCCCTCTCCAGGTCTGTCTGGTCTGCAGAACCCTTTCACCATTAGGCCCAGATGTTCCAAAGCTCCAGAGTTTCTGGCAGCTGTGTCAGGACTGGGACTCATATCGCAGTATGGAGGATGGAAAAGTGGGAGGGAAGCAAAGGGAGGAAGAGAAAGAGAGGTGGAGAGAGAGAGAAAAAAGGAGAGATCTTTTGATTAATCCTTTCCAATCAATGTATTCAGACTTTCAAGAAACAACATCTTTGAAGTATTCAATTAAACGGATCCAGAAAATATGTGGGACATTCTATAACTATTCATATCTGCTGTATTGCTATTGTGTCAGTCGGAATCGGCCAATCACTCAAAACCTCTGGCACATCTGTGGGCTTATAGAAAAAGGCACGTGTTGCGATCCATCCATCCATGCATTGCTCTATGTGCCATACTTTTCAAGTCTAAAGTGTTCACATCTCAAAGTCGCAGTGACATTATCCTATTTGACTGGTGTTTTGGAAAATAATGTGCTCACTTTGTGCTGCACCAGTGAATAATCATCTGAATAATATTTTTCCTTAATGCTGCCCAAACTACTCCCCATTTCAAAAGGTCCTTGCTTTTGTGACTGCACTAAAAAAACATATTTCTATGAAAACGTGTTACATTAGTGCACACTTTGTCTCATTCTCTTGCTCTCTTTCTCTCCCACACACACACACACACACACACACACACACACACACACACACACACACACACACACACACACACACACACACACACACACACACACACACACACACACACACACACACACACACACACACACACACACACACACACACACACACACACACACACACGATCCTCTTTCTGCTGGTTCTGCAGGGCAAAGATAATCTCTTCACTCAGACTAACGTTGATGTGATTCTGAAAAGATGCCTGATAGAAGTAAATCATAATGACATTTGTATAACATGGATTCAAATTAACACCCCAAAGAGGATAAAGGATTATTCCACCACGTCTCTTGTCGAAATGAAAAAAGCTAAGAAAGTACACAGTATTCTCAGAGGTGTCAGTAAAAGTCGGGGGGGAACAATATTGATTTGCTGTGTTTTTATCGGTAACATTGTCATTACAGAGTTTTTCTTGGTTTCTTTCTTTCTCTATCACCCCAGATATGGTATATAATTGTATATCATTTATTTTAATGCAGCTGTTTCTGCTCTCTGGCCAACTCCTTATGACATTAAGATGTTCTATCAACAAATATGGCTGAATAAGCAGTAAGCAGGCCCAGGTAGACTTGAAGATCAAATTATCCATGGCAAGTGTATCAACATGCTAACATGCTTAGATGCTTGTGACTACTACATGAGTTGAAATTGCATTAATCTCAGAATGCAGAATATTGAATGAACTGGCTTCTGGCCTGCTTAAAGGCCCAGAGCAGTCAACAACTAAATTGTCCTGTATTTTATATACATTTCCAACCTATGAGGTTGGAATAACACTGTGAAAATTGTGATAATGCCCTTTTAGTGTAAGAGCTGTTTGAAAATACGACCTTTACTCAAAGTAGGAGTTTACTTGGTGACTTTCACTTTTACTTGAGTAATTTTCTATTGAAGTATCTTTACTTTTACTCAAGTATGACAAGTATGGGAGTTGGTACTTTTTCCACCACTGGCCACAGTTATTGTAAAGTTTTACCCAGCAAATATACATTTTATGTGATTGAACTATGTGATATTTGGCTATTCTGTTTTCATACATCATCTGAGTGATCTAACCAAATATAGTTAGCTAAAAGAATACAATTTGACCCATTCTGAGACTTTGGCTTTTAGATGAACGTTAACCTAATTTACACAGACAAAGTAAATAGCAAAAAATCCTAGGTCTTTAAATATGTCATAACCAAGAATGCTAATGCTAGCTAGCTCGCTATCTTGTTCACTTGCTGACGTTAGCTTAGCTAATGTTGTTAGCTAACCCAGATCACAGACATTAAAACCAGTAGATACTGATAGCGCTGACGTTATCCATGTATTCCTATGGAAAACTCTCAATGGTGCAGAAGCCGGAAGTATTTCAATTTGAAGCGTGCCATATTGCTGAATGGCACCAAAACAATCGCTATGGATAATGGTTAAAATGTCTGTAACTAGCAGAGGATCATGGTCGATGTAGTCGTTTTCATGTTGCCTGAGAAAGTCTTGTTGTCTATGGATCCTCCTCTTAGCCTGCCAGCCCATGATTGGTCTGTGTCCTGCATGATTTTTTATTTTTTATTTTTTTATTTCACCTTTATTTAACCAGGTAGGCTAGTTGAGAACAAGTTCTCATTTGCAACTGCGACATGGCCAAGATAAAGCATAGCAGTGTGAACAGACAACACAGAGTTACACATGGAGTAAACAATTAACAAGTCAATAACACAGTAGAAAAAAAGGGGAGTCTATATACATTGTGTGCAAAAGGCATGAGGAGGTAGGCGAATAATTACAATTTTGCAGATTAACACTGGAGTGATAAATGATCAGATGGTCATGTACAGGTAGAGATATTGGTGTGCAAAAGAGCAGAAAAGTAAATAAATAAAAACAGTATGGGGATGAGGTAGGTAAAAATGGGTGGGCTATTTACCGATAGACTATGTACAGCTGCAGCGATCGGTTAGCTGCTCAGATAGCAGATGTTTGAAGTTGGTGAGGGAGATAAAACTCTCTAACTTGAGCTATTTTTGCAATTCATTCCAGTCACAGGCAGCAGAGAACTGGAACGAAAGGCGGCCAAATGAAGTGTTGGCTTTAGGGATGATCAGTGAGATACACCTGCTGGAGCGCGTGCTACGGATGGGTGTTGCCATCGTGACCAGTGAACTGAGATAAGGCGGAGCTTTACCGAGCATGGACTTGTAGATGACCTGGAGCCAGTGGGTCTGGCGACGAATATGTAGCGAGGGCCAGCCGACTAGAGCATACAGGTCGCAGTGGTGGTTGGTATATATTTAGTAACAAAACGGATGGCACTGTGATAAACTGCATCCAGTTTGCTGAGTAGAGTGTTGGAAGCAATTTTGTAGATGACATCGCCGAAGTCGAGGCTCGGTAGGATAGTCAGTTTTATTAGGGTAAGTTTGGCGGCGTGAGTGAAGGAGGCTTTGTTGCGGAATAGAAAGCCGACTCTAGATTTGATTTTCATTTACATTTACATTTAAGTCATTTAGCAGACGCTCTTATCCAGAGCGACTTACAAATTGGTGCATTCACCTTATGACATCCAGTGGGACAGTCACTTAACAATAGTGCATCTAAAACTTAGGGGGGGGGTGGGGTGAGAGGGATTACTTAACCTATCCTAGGTATTCCTTAAAGAGGTGGGGTTTCAGGTGTCTCCGGAAGGTGGTGATTGACTCCGCTGTCCTGGCGTCGTGAGGGAGTTTGTTCCACCATTGGGGGGGCCAGGGCAGCGAACAGTTTTGACTGGGCTGAGCGGGAGCTGTACTTCCTCAGTGGTAGGGAGGCGAGCAGGCCAGAGGTGGATGAACGCAGTGCCCTTGTTTGGGTGTAGGGCCTGATCAGAGCCTGGAGGTACTGAGGTGCCGTTCCCCTCACAGCTCCGTAGGCAAGCACCATGGTCTTGTAGCGGATGCGAGCTTCAACTGGAAGCCAGTGGAGAGAACGGAGGAGCGGGGTGACGTGAGAGAACTTGGGAAGGTTGAACACCAGACGGGCTGCGGCGTTCTGGATGAGTTGAAGGGGTTTAATGGCACAGGCAGGGAGCCCAGCCAACAGCGAGTTGCAGTAATCCAGACGGGAGATGACAAGTGCCTGGATTAGGACCTGCGCCGCTTCCTGTGTGAGGCAGGGTCGTACTCTGCGGATGTTGTAGAGCATGAACCTACAGGAACGGGCCACCGCCTTGATGTTAGTTGAGAACGACAGGGTGTTGTCCAGGATCACGCCAAGGTTCTTGGCGCTCTGGGAGGAGGACACAATGGAGTTGTCAACCGTGATGGCGAGATCATGGAACGGGCAGTCCTTCCCGGGAGGAAGAGCAGCTCCGTCTTGCCGAGGTTCAGCTTGAGGTGGTGATCCGTCATCCACACTGATATGTCTGCCAGACATGCAGAGATGCGATTCGCCACCTGGTCATCAGAAGGGGGAAAGGAGAAGATTAATTGTGTGTCGTCTGCATAGCAATGATAAGAGAGACCATGTGAGGTTATGACAGAGCCAAGTGACTTGGTGTATAGCGAGAATAGGAGAGGGCCAAGAACAGAGCCCTGGGGGACACCAGTGGTGAGAGCGCGTGGTGAGGAGACAGATTCTCGCCACGCCACCTGGTAGGAGCGACCTGTCAGGTAGGACGCAATCCAAGCGTGGGCCGCGCCGGAGATGCCCAACTCGGAGAGGGTGGAGAGGAGGATCTGATGGTTCACAGTATCGAAGGCAGCCGATAGATCTAGAAGGATGAGAGCAGAGGAGAGAGAGTTAGCTTTAGCAGTGCGGAGCGCCTCCGTGATACAGAGGAGAGCAGTCTCAGTTGAATGACTAGTCTTGAAACCTGACTGATTTGGATCAAGAAGGTCATTCAGAGAGAGATAGCGGGAGAGCTGGCCAAGGACGGCACGTTCAAGAGTTTTGGAGAGAAAAGAAAGAAGGGATACTGGTCTGTAATTGTTGACATCGGAGGGATCGAGTGTAGGTTTTTTCAGAAAGGGTGCAACTCTCGCTCTCTTGAAGACGGAAGGGACGTAGCCAACGGTCAGGGATGAGTTGATGAGCGAGGTGAGGTAAGGGAGAAGGTCTCCGGAAATGGTCTGGAGAAGAGAGGAGGGGATAGGGTCAAGCGGGCAGGTTGTTGGGCGGCCGGCCGTCACAAGACGCGAGATTTCATCTGGAGAGAGAGGGGAGAAAGAGGTCAGAGCACAGGGTAGGGCAGTGTGAGCAGAACCAGCGGTGTCGTTTGACTTAGCAAACGAGGATCGGATGTCGTCGACCTTCTTTTCAAAATGGTTGACGAAGTCATCTGCAGAGAGGGAGGAGGGGGGGGAGGGGGCGGAGGATTCAGGAGGGAGGAGAAGGTGGCAAAGAGCTTCCTAGGGTTAGAGGCAGATGCTTGGAATTTAGCGTGGTAGAAAGTGGCTTTAGCAGCAGAGACAGAGGAGGAAAATGTAGAGAGGAGGGAGTGAAAGGATGCCAGGTCCGCAGGGAGGCGAGTTTTCCTCCATTTCCGCTCGGCTGCCCGGAGCCCTGTTCTGTGAGCTCGCAATGAGTCATCGAGCCACGGAGCGGGAGGGGAGGACCGAGCCGGCCTGGAGGATAGGGGACATAGAGAGTCAAGGGATGCAGAGAGGGAGGAGAGGAGGGTTGAGGAGGCAGAATCAGGAGATAGGTGGGAGAAGGTTTGAGCGGAGGGAAGAGATGATAGGATGGAAGAGGAGAGAGTAGCGGGGGAGAGAGAGCGAAGGTTGGGACGGCGCGATACCATCCGAGTAGGGGCAGTGTGGGAGGTGTTGGATGAGAGCGAGAGGGAAAAGGATACAAGGCAGTGGTCGGAGACTTGGAGGGGAGTTGCAATGAGGTTAGTGGAAGAACAGCATCTAGTAAAGATGAGGTCGAGCGTATTGCCTGCCTTGTGAGTAGGGGGAAGGTGAGAGGGTGAGGTCAAAAGAGGAGAGGAGTGGAAAGAAGGAGGCAGAGAGGAAAGAGTCAAAGGTAGACGTGGGGAGGTTAAAGTCGCCCAGAACTGTGAGAGGTGAGCCGTCCTCAGGAAAGGAGCTTATCAAGGCATCAAGCTCATTGATGAACACTCCGAGGGAACCTGGAGGGCGATAAATGATAAGGATGTTAAGCTTGAAAGGGCTAGTAACTGTGACAGCATGGAATTCAAAGGAGGCGATAGACAGATGGGTAAGGGGAGAAAGAGAGAATGACCACTTGGGAGAGATGAGGATCCCGGTGCCACCACCCCGCTGACCAGACGCTCTCGGGGTGTGCGAGAACACGTGGGCGGACGAAGAGAGAGCAGTAGGAGTAGCAGTGTTGTCTGTGGTGATCCATGTTTCCGTCAGTGCCAAGAAGTCGAGGGACTGGAGGGAGGCATAGGCTGAGATGAACTCTGCCTTGTTGACCGCAGATTGGCAGTTCCAGAGGCTACCGGAGACCTGGAACTCCACGTGGGTCGTGCGCGCTGGGACCACCAGAGTAGGGTGGCCGCGGCCACGCGGTGAGGAGCGTTTGTATGGTCTGTGCAGAGAGGAGAGAACAGGGATAAACAGACACATAGTTGACAGGCTACAGAAGAGGCTACGCTAATGCAAAGGAGATTGGAATGACAAGTGGACTACACGTCTCGAATGTTCAGAAAGTTAAGCTACGTAGCAAGAATCTTATTGACTAAAATGATTAAAATGATACAGTACTGCTGAAGTAGGCCAGCTGGCAGTGGGTGCGTTGTTGACACTACACTAATCAAGTCGTTCCGTTGAGTGTAATAGTTTCTGCAGTGTTGCTATTCGGGGGCTAGCAGGCTAGCTAGCAGTGTTGTTTACGTTACGTTGCGTTAAAAGAACGACAATAGATGGCTAGCGAACCTAGAAAATCGCTCTAGACTACACAATTATCTTTGATACAAAGACGGCTATGTAGCTAGCTAAGTAGCTAGCTACGATCAAACAAATCAAACCGTTGTACTGTAATGAAATGAAGTGAAAATGTGATACTACCTGTGAGTGCGACCGGGTAGTTGAGTTCTATACAGAAGACGTTGGCTAGCGTTGGCTAGCTGTTGGCTAGCTAGCAGAGTCACCTACGTTAAGGACGACAAATAGCTGGCTAGCTAACCTCGGTAAATTAAGATAATCACTCTAAGACTACACACTCTAAACCTAAACAACACAATTATCTTGGATACGATGATACGAAGACAGCAAAGACAGCTATGTAGCTAGCTAACACTAAACTAATCATGTCGTTCAGTTGAGTGTAATAGTTTCTCCAGTGCAGCTAATCAGTGGACGTTAGCTAGCTGGCTAGTGAAGACTACGTTAGGACGGCGAAATACGATAATTACGCAATTATCTTTGATACAAAGACGGCTATGTAGCTAGCTGAGAAGAAATTGCTAAGATAAGACAAATCAAACCGTTGTGATATAATGAAATATAATGAAAAAGTTATACTACCCGTTGGAGCGACGTGCAGATGCGACCACTCGCTCCAACCGGAACCGGAAGTCCTTTTTCGATTGGAGATGTTTGATATGATTCTGGAAGGAGAGTTTACTGTCTAGCCAGACACCTAGGTACTTATAGATGTCCACATATTCAATGTCGGAACCATCCAGGGTGGTAATGCTGGTCAGGCGTGCGGGTGCAGGCAGCGAATGGTTGAAAAGCATGCATTTGGTTTTACTTGCGTTTAAGAGCAGTTGGAGGCCACGGAAGGAGTGTTGTATGGCATTGAAGCTCGTTTGGAGGTTAGATAGCACAGTGTCCAAGGACGGGCCGGAAGTATGTAGAATGGTTTCGTCTGCGTAGAGGTGGATCAGGGAATTGCCCGCAGCAAAAGCAACATCATTGATATATACAGAGAAAAGAGTTGGCCCAAGGTTTGAACCCTGTGGCACCCCCATAGAGACTGCCAGAGGACCGGACAGCATGCCCTCCGTTTTGACACACTGAACTCTTCCAAATAGTTGGTGAACCAGGCAAGGCAGTCATCCGAAAAACCGAGGCTACTGAGTCTGCCGATAAGAATATGGTGATTGACAGAGTCGAAAGCCTTGGCAAGGTCGATGAAGACGGCTGCACAGTACTGTCTTTTATCGATGGCGGTTATGATATCGTTTAGTACCTTGAGCGTGGCTGAGGTGCACCCGTGACCGGCTCGGAAACCAGATTGCACAGCGGAGAAGGTACGGTGGGATTCGAGATGGTCAGTGACCTGTTTGTTGACTTGGCTTTCGAAGACCTTAGATAGGCAGGGCAGGATGGATATAGGTCTGTAACAGTTTGGGTCCAGGGTGTCTCCCCCTTTGAAGAGGGGGATGACTGCGGCAGCTTTCCAATCCTTGGGGATCTCAGACGATGTGAAAGAGAGGTTGAACAGGCTGGTAATAGGGGTTGCGACAATGGCGGCGGATAGTTTCAGAAATAGAGGGTCCAGATTGTCAAGTCCAGCTGATTTGTACTTTTAAAGAATGACCAGGCATCCTCAACTGACGGGATGAGGTCAATGTCCTTCCAGGATACCCGGGCCAGGTCGATTAGAAAGGCCTGCTCACAGAAGTGTTTTAGGGAGCGTTTGACAGTGATGAACGCCCGAGATGGCATAGCAATTCAGACGTCTTTTGTCCTCGTCTTGTCGTGTCCTGTATATATATATATTTACAACTTTTTTTCACATACATTTTTTTTATTTTCCATCAACTCATCTTCAAAACACTCTCCTGCAACCCGCCTCACCAATTTATATTTATAAATAAGTATTATTTACCTCAAATCTGCAATCCTCCAAGAAGCTAGCCAGAAGCTAGCCAGATACTCCAAGAAGCTAGCCAGAAGGTAGCCAGGAGCTAGCTAGAAGCTAATCAGAAGCTAGTTCAGAAGCTAGTTAGCTTCTTTACTGGCAAATCGTTAGTATTCAGCTAACCACGGTTTGTGGTCATCAGCTATCCTTTAGCTTGAAAATCTATCGCCAGTTTTGTACGGCGCAGCGCGGCTCGGAACGGAACATACCGGACCAATTTTTCTCTCCATGTCCTTGGATTTCAACTGCTCTCTGGACATTCATTCCCGGATCTCACAGCTAGCCAGCTGCTATCCGTGTGTCTATCTGCTCTCGTCGATTCCGGAGCAAACATCAATTACTCCGGAGCTAGCCAGCTCCGTAAATCACTCCTGAGCTCCGTCAATCACTCCTGGGCTGCAGTCACCTATCCGGAACCGTTTTACTGCCTACGCGGAGCCCCACCGGGCCTTCACAACTGGACTGCCGACGTTGTCTACCCGAAGGAGATCCGGCTGGCTCCTCCGTCTCGACATTACCTGAACGCCCATCTGCGGCCTGCTAACCGTTAGCTGTCTTACCGGCAGCTCTCAGAATAGACAATCGGACAATTTATTTATTTTTTATTATTATTATTATGTTTATTCTTGGGCCTCTATAACTATATCTATTGTTTTTATTTTATTTTTGTTGTTGTGTGATTTGGACTAATTCCCTCTACCACACGGAACCCCACTAATCTACTGACGGAACGCAAGAGGTGGCTAACAACAGACCCCCTTCCTATGCTAGCTTGCTACCGATGTCCTGGCTAGCTGTCTAAATCGCCTTGACCCCGAAACCAACCACTCCACTCTCTGGACTCTTTTGATCACTCGACTAAGGATGCCTCTCCTTAATAATATAATAATAATATATGCCATTTAGCGGACGCTTTTATCCAAAGCGACTTACAGTCATGTGTGCATACATTAATGTCAATATGTCTTGTCCATTGCTGTTCTGGTTAGTGTTTATTGGCTTATTTCACTGTAGAGCCTCTAGTCCTGCTCACTATACATTATCCAATTTATTAGTTCCACCACCCACACATACAATGACATCTCCTAGTTTCAATGATGTTTCTAGAGACAATATCTCTCTCTTCATCACTCAATACCTAGGTCTACCTCCACTGTATTCACATCCTACCATACATTTGTCTGTACATTATACCTTGATGCTATTTTATCGCCCCCAGAAACCTCCTTTTACTCTCTGTTCCAGACGTTATAGACGACCAATTCTTATTGCTTTTAGCCGTACCCTTATTCTTCTCCTCCTATGTTCCTCTGGCGATGTAGAGGTGAATCCAGGCCCTGCAATGCCTAGCTCCACTCCTATTCCCCAGGCGCTCTCTTTTGATGACTTCTGTAACCGTAATAGCCTTGGTTTCATGCATGTTAACATTAGAAGCCTCCTCCCTAAGTTTGTTCTATTCACTGCTTTAGCACACTCTGCCAACCCGGATGTTCTAGCTGTGTCTGAATCCTGGCTTAGGAAGACCACCAAAAATTCTGAAATTGTAATTCCAAATTACAACATTTTCAGACAAGATAGAACTGCCAAAGGGGGCGGTGTTGCAATCTACTGCAAAGATAGCCTGCAGAGTTCTGTCCTACTATCCAGGTCTGTACCCAAACAATTTGAACTTCAACTTCTAAAAATCCACCTCTCTAAAAACAAGTCTCTCACCGTTGCCGCCTGCTATAGACCACCCTCTGCCCCCAGCTGTGCTCTGGACACCATATGTGAACTGATTGCCCCCCATCTATCTTCAGAGCTCGTGCTGCTAGGCGACCTAAACTGGAACATGCTTAACACCCCAGCCATCCTACAATCTAAACTTGATGCCCTCAATCTCACTCAAATTATCAATGAACCTACCAGGTACCCCCCCAAAGCCTTAAACACGGGCACCCTCATAGATATCATCCTAACCAACTTCCCCTCTAAATACACCTCTGCTGTCTTCAACCAAGATCTCAGCGATCACTGCCTCATTGCCTGCATCCGTAATGGGTCAGCGGTCAAACGACCTCCACTCATCACTGTAAAACGCTCCCTGAAACACTTCAGCGAGCAGGCCTTTCTAATCGACCTGGCCGGGGTATCCTGGAAGGATATTGATCTCATCCCGTCAGTAGAGGATGCCTGGATATTTTTTTAAAATGCCTTCCTAACCATCTTAAATAAACATGCCCCATTCAAGAAATTTAGAACCAGGAACAGATATAGCCCTTGGTTCTCCCCAGACCTGACTGCCCTTAACCAACACAAAAACATCCTATGGCGTTCTGCATTAGCATCGAACAGCCCCGTGATATGCAGCTATTCAGGGAAGCTAGAAACCATTATACACAGGCAGTTAGAAAAGCCAAGGCTAGCTTTTTCAAGCAGAAATTTGCTTCCTGCAACACTAACTCAAAAAGTTCTGGGACACTGTAAAGTCCATGGAGAATAAGAACACCTCCTCCCAGCTGCCCACTGCACTGAAGATAGGAAACACTGTCACCACTGATAAATCCACCATAATTGAGAATTTCAATAAGCATTTTTCTACGGCTGGCCATGCTTTCCACCTGGCTACTCCTACCCCGGTCAACAGCACTGCACCCCCAACAGCAACTCGCCCAAGCCTTCCCCATTTCTCCTTCTCCCAAATCCATTCAGCTGATGTTCTGAAAGAGCTGAAAAATCTGGACCCCTACAAATCAGCCGGGCTAGACAATCTGGACCCTTTCTTTCTAAAATTATCTGCCGAAATTGTTGCCACCCCTATTACTAGCCTGTTCAACCTCTCTTTCGTGTCGTCTGAGATTCCCAAAGATTGGAAAGCAGCTGCGGTCATCCCCCTCTTCAAAGGGGGGGACACTCTTGACCCAAACTGCTACAGACCTATATCTATCCTACCATGCCTTTCTAAGGTCTTCGAAAGCCAAGTCAACAAACAGATTACCGACCATTTCGAATCTAACCATACCTTCTCTGCTATGCAATCTGGTTTCAGAGCTGGTCATGGGTGCACCTCAGCCACGCTCAAGGTCCTAAACGATATCTTAACCGCCATCGATAAGAAACATTACTGTGCAGCCGTATTCATTGATCTGGCCAAGGCTTTCGATTCTGTCAACCACCACATCCTCATCGGCAGACTCGACAGCCTTGGTTTCTCAAATGATTGCCTCGCCTGGTTCACCAACTACTTCTCTGATAGAGTTCAGTGTGTCAAATCGGAGGGTCTGCTGTCCGGACCTCTGGCAGTCTCTATGGGGGTGCCACAGGGTTCAATTCTTGGACCGACTCTCTGCTCTGTATATATCAATGAGGTCGCTCTTGCTGCTGGTGAGTCCCTGATCCACCTCTACGCAGACGACACCATTCTGTATACTTCCGGCCCTTCTTTGGACACTGTGTTAACAACCCTCCAGGCAAGCTTCAATGCCATACAACTCTCCTTCCGTGGCCTCCAATTGATCTTAAATACAAGTACAACTAAATCCATGCTCTTCAACCGATCGCTACCTGCACCTACCCGCCTGTCCAACATCACTACTCTGGACGGCTCTGACTTAGAATACGTGGACAACTACAAATACTTAGGTGTCTGGTTAGACTGTAAACTCTCCTTCCAGACCCATATCAAACATCTCCAATCCAAAGTTAAATCTAGAATTGGCTTCCTATTTCGCAACAAAGCATCCTTCACTCATGCTGCCAAACATACCCTTGTAAAACTGACCATCCTACCAATCCTCGACTTTGGCGATGTCATTTACAAAATAGCCTCCAATACCCTACTCAACAAATTGGATGCAGTCTATCACAGTGCAATCCGTTTTGTCACCAAAGCCCCATATACTACCCACCATTGCGACCTGTACGCTCTCGTTGGCTGGCCCTCGCTTCATACTCGTCGCCAAACCCACTGGCTCCATGTCATCTACAAGACCCTGCTAGGTAAAGTCCCCCTTATCTCAGCTCGCTGGTCACCATAGCATCTCCCACCTGTAGCACACGCTCCAGCAGGTATATCTCTCTGGTCACCCCCAAAACCAATTCTTTCTTTGGCCGCCTCTCCTTCCAGTTCTCTGCTGCCAGTGACTGGAACAAACTGCAAAAATCTCTGAAACTGGAAACACTTATCTCCCTCACTAGCTTTAAGCACCAACTGTCAGAGCATCTTACAGATTACTGCACCTGTACATAGCCCACCTATAATTTAGCCCAAACAACTACCTCTTTCCCAACTGTATTTAATTTATTTATTTATTTTGCTCCTTTGCACCCCATTATTTTTATGTCTACTTTGCACATTCTTCCATTGCAAAACTACCATTCCAGTGTTTTACTTGCTATATTGTATTTACTTTGCCACCATGGCCTTTTTTGCCTTTACCTCCCTTCTCACCTCATTTGCGGAGGTGTATTTGGAGGGCCAGTTGGTCAGGATGACGTCTATGAGGGTGCCCTTGTTTACAGATTTAGGGTTGTACCTGGTGGGTTCCTTGATAATTTGCGTGAGATTGAGGGCATTTAGCTTAGATTGTAGGACTGCCGGGGTGTTAAGTATATCCCAGTTTAGGTCACCTAACAGAACAAACTCTGAAGCTAGATGGGGGGCGATCAATTCACAAATGGTGTCCAGGGCACAGCTGGGAGCTGAGGGCAAATAGTAGTAGTCAGAATGGATCACTATGTAATGAAATATCTTGATTTCTAGCAAAATTTTAAAATAATTTACTGTGGAGATCGAACTTGATCATAATAAACCAATTTTAAAGGGCAAAACGTGTGTATAAAACATTTTTGTTTGGCCGTTCTGGCCATTGTAATTTACATAGGCTTTCTATGGCAGACCATGGCTTTTGGCACTGCTAGGTTGCTATGTAGTAGCCGACCAGCAGAGTTCACGACTTCACGCTCCAGACTGCTAGACAACAAGGTTACTAGCTGCAACCTAAAACAAATATGTGTTTTATTTACACTTTCTTATCTTGTGAATGTAGCCTAATGCAAGTATTGCATCGAGACGGATGGCAAGTGCCTGTCAGGCTCAAAGGCTGCCCCTGAACTCCTGTCATGGACGATTTGCATAGCCACAAGTTTTTTTGTAATGCATCAGTGTGATAACTTCCCCGCAGGCTCATTGCCAACACTGTAGCCTATTTAATAGCAATTCGGCAAGAAAGAGGATCAATCGATGCTTCCCACCTCGAATAGGCCTATGCCTATTCTTATTTACAAATCGTTTCAAACTATGTCGCTGTTCTTGTCAATATATAGCTATAGGCGGCTCGTTTAAGAGCTAGAGAGAGGGGGAAGAGATAGGCGAGATGCCAGCGGAGATATGTGAATTATAAGAAAGGAACAGTGAAATATCCGTTGGAGTTTAGGCTACCCTTAAGTGGTTGCACAGATTTAGATTTTATCACAACTACAGTTGATGTCGGAAATTTACATACACTTAGGTTGGAGTCATTAAAACTAGTTTTTCAACCACTCCACAAATTTCTTGTTAACAAACTATAGTTTTGGCAAGTCGGTTAGGACATCTTCTTTGTGCATGACACAGTAATTTTTCCAACAAATGTTCACAGACAGATTATTTCACTTATAATTCACTGTATCACAATTCCAGTCGGTCAGAAGTTTACTTACACTAATTTGACTGTGCCTTTAAACAGCTTGGAAAATTCCAGAAAATAACATCATGGCTTTAGAAGCTTCTGATAGGCTAATTGACATCATTTGAGTCAATTCGAGGTGTACCTCAAGGCCTACCCTCAAACTCAGTGCCTCTTTGCTTGATATCGTGGGAAAATCAAAAGAAATCAGCCAAGACCTCTGTAAAAAATGCCGTCATACCACTCAGGAAGGAGACGCGTTCTGTCTCCTAGAGATGAACGTACTTTGGTGCAAAAAGTGCAAATCAACCCCAGAACAACAGCAAAGGACCATGAGAAGATGCTGGAGTAAACAGGTACAAAAGTATCTATATCCACAGTAAAAATGAGTCCTATTTCGACTTAACCTGAAAGGCCGCTCAGCAAGGAAGAAGCCACTGCTCCAAAACTGACATAAAAAAAGCCTGCACATGGGGACAAAGATTGTACTTTATGGAGAAATGTCATCTGGTCTGATGAAACAAAATTAGAATTGCTTGGCCAAAATGACCATCATTATGTTTGGAGGAGAAAGGGGGAGGCTTGCAAGCCGAAGAACACCATCCCAACCATGAAGCACGGGGTGGCAGCATCATGTTGTGGGGGTGCTTTGCTGCAGGAGGGACTTGTGTACTTCACAAAATAGATGGCATCATGAGGAGGGACCATTATGTGGATATATTGAAGCAACATCTCAAGACATCAGTCAGGAAGTTAAAGCTTAGTCGCAAATGGGTCTTCCAAATGGACAATGACCCCAAGCATACTTCCAGAGTTGTAGCAAAATGGCTTATGGACAACAAAGTCAAGGTATTGGAGTGGCCATCACAAAGCCCTGACCTCTATCCCATAGAATATTTGTGGGCAGAACTGAAAAAGCGTGTGTGAGAAAGGAGGCCTACAAACCTGTCTCAGTTACACCAGCTCTGTCAGAAGGAATGGGCCAAAATTCACCAAACTTATTGTGGGACGCTTGTGGAAGGCTACCTGAAACGTTTGACCCAGGTTAAACAATTTAAAGGCAATGCTACCAAATACTAATTGAGAGTATGAAAACTCCTGACCCACTGGGAATGTGATGAAAGAAATAAAAGCTGAAATAAATCATTCTTTCTGTTATTATTTTGACATTTCACAATCTTAAAATGAAGTGGTGATCCTAACTGACCTAAGACAGGGAATTATTTACTAGGATTAAATGTCAGGAATTGTGAAAACTGAGTTTAAATGTATTTGGCTAAGGTGTATGTAAACTTCCAACTTCAACTGTATAATATATAAGCTAGATGATTGTGATAATACATACATTCTTAGATAGAGTACTGGGGATTGATGCATGTTGCATATAATCACCGTTGGAGTGCATAATTGCCATGCGGTTTACATCAAATGCAACGGTGCCAAAAAAACAACTGCAGAATATAGGCTACAGTTGCCAGCAGAGGACTTCTTTGTTACCTAAAATAAAGAAAATATAACGGGCTTGGGGTAATGACTGGAGCGGAATCAGTGGAATAGTATCAAATACATCAAACACATGGTTTCCTGGTGTTTGATGCCATTCCATTTGCTCCGTTCTGGCCATTATTATGAGCCATCCTCCCCTCAGCATTCTCCTGTGTTTTAATGGTACGCGACAGTAGGTAGTTTGGCTCATTTTTGGCTCTTTTCACCCACCATATTCTAATTATTTTCACTTGCCCACTCTAACTATTCGCCTTCAGGTAATGGGTACTCCATCTAGTGGGCCACTGTAGGGTTATAATGGCCTGCAAAAAGGAGGTGTTGTTGCGAATTTGGAGGGCGGGTTGACATGAGACACACAGGCTACACAAGCACAGCCCCCAGTCTCCAGAATCCCAATATAATTAGTTTTATTGGGTCTGCTCATGTAGACTACTAACCTACAGTCATTAGAAAGATAGTTGTCATAAGGTTGGAAATACTACTGTTAGTAAAGGACCATGAATGAAGTTGTTAAAGTTGAATAAAGTTGTTATTATGAACTTCCCTTTGGTCATATAAACCTATAGATGTAGGGTCTTAATTTGAGACAGTTTTCAACAGCAGGAAAATAACCCTGCAGCGACAGGAAATGGTCATTATTATGTGGATTAGAATTCATATTTATTTTAGGGGTTGATACATCTTTCATTAGGGCAAATCAAGTCTGACATTTTAAAGTGGAAATTACACACATTAGAAGCCTTTTTAAACCTCATGCAGGAAAATTCTCAGCAACAAAAGAGTAATCAAATTAAGATTCTACATCTGTAGCTGTTAGACTCTCTAAGATACTGTAGGCTATGCAAGGTGTTCGCCTAGGCTAAGCAGCAGAACGTTGTAGCGAATTTGAATGGCAGTCACAAGGACTCAAATGTATGGAGCGAGATACCTCCCAAAAGTTGAACGTACGTATCGTTAGGATCGTAAGAAACTCCCCACGTAATTGTTAGGATCGTAAAAAAAACATGCGTGAAACATGAAACGTAACATTTAATCTGTGAATGTACAAACACCATGTTCCGATTACGGACTAACATTTTAGGCTCGAACATATCTTGTGTTTCAATTTTGACGTACAATAACACCTTATGGAGTTTCGGTAGTTTAATCTCACCAACAAACGCAAGTATAGGTAGCAATAACTGTATTATGCCTACAACAGTGAAGTTTCAGTTCACTAGGTGTGTCTCTATAGCATGGGCATAATTATCTCTGGGTGACGTGGACATCGCCATGCATGCACCGTATCAAAATATGACTAATTAAACATTGCACCATCCCATTCTCTGGGCTCTGTCTGCAATCATAAACAGTAGTATCTACCAGGAATAATGAAACTTATAATAGATGTTTGGTGAATCTATGAATTAGGTTTGACCACTGGATTCTTTGCCACTCAAAATGTTTTTTTTTTGTGTTTTTTTTTATAGATTATTTTCATATTTATTTCATCACTCAAAATCTTGCCAAAGCATATTCTGTAGGAGGGGTTAATAAGACTTTATATGAATCGGGTCATGAACATATGGACTTTGAAATTAACAAGGGAGAGGTTAAACATAGTGTCACACCCTGATCTGTTTCACCTGTCCTTGACTCCACCCCCTCCAGGTATCGCTCATCATCCCTGGTGTATTTATACTTGTGTTTTCTGTCTCTCTGTGCCAGTTTGTCTGGTTTGCCAAGTCAACCAGATGTCATCTCTTAGCTCCTATATCCCCTCCAATCTCTATTTTTCCTAGTCATCCTGGTTTTGACCCTTGCCTGTCCTGACACCGAACCCGCCTGCCTGACCATTCTTCCTGTCCTGACCTCGAGACTGTCTAACGCTCTGTACTGGTTGGACTCTGACCTGGTTTATGAACTCTCACCTGTATCCGACCTGCCTTTTGCCTACCACTTGTGTTATAATAGATACTGGAGCTCAACCTTCTGCCTCGTGTCTGCATATAGATCTCGCCTTGTGCCCTTATAAATCTGGCATACGCTTATTCCCACACTTTACAATAACTCTGTTGCAGTGGTCTTGGGTAGTCTCCGTATAGGCTCCATCACAACACTGTTGCCCAGCTGAAGAGCTTGTGATCTCCGTGCAGCAACACAGTACTATGAGCCTTCGAAACAGCACCCCTCAGCCTCAGAAGATGCCCATCTGGAGGCATGCACCAATAGAGTCATTATACTCTAATATTTGCCTACTAGCCAAATAAAGTGCAGAGCGTGCATGATGCGTGCAACTCGTCATTCCAACACATTTGAACATTTAATTCATCCTTCATTTAGTTCAGTCAGTCAGTACGTCAGTCATTTGTCTGAGTTGCAATAGGAACTCAATCAAAGAGAAATGAACAGACTTATCCATTTCTTTATTGAAATCCATGTGAGTATTCAAAATGATCAAGTTCTTTAGCCTGTCACTTTAATAATTCAATGTTAAATGTAAGCCTATTGTGGTGGAAATTCTAACCAAGTGAGAGATGCTTTAATATTGATTAATTATTGCAGTAATGGAGCTGGTCAACATTCACTCGAAGTTGATTGCTGAGAACCCAACGAGTAGAACTGAGCCACAGCATTTTATAGTTAAGACACATCCTCCTGAATACATGACTAACAACAGATGTGTGGAATGTGTCGTGAAAATGTCCTGTATTACCAAATCACAAGAGAGCAAACCACACACAATTCAGTTATCATAAAGTCCATCTTTAATTATATGAGCTCCATCACAACCCTGTGACTCTCAGATAACTTCAGTGTCTATAAATGAATTCTCTGAGAGTGCTTACACATTGCAACTGAGATCCTTTATAGCAAAGACACACATAGCCAGACAGCATTGGCTATAAATTATCGTTCAGCTTTGGTCTCCTAAACTATGTTCTTATCTCGCTCTTGGTACCACTCAGAACCAAAAACACTACCTCTTCCAATGGCATATATCAAATACACCCCTCCTGGACAAGATCACAGAGAGACAGTGACTGGCACACAGACATTGTGGAGCCAAGAGATAATTGGTTCCCCCTCAATCATCCCTTCACATGGTTTAAAAGATACGTTTACACATGACATATTCACAGATAAGATTAACCAGACCTCTCCCCTCTCTGGGCCCAAGCAACTTTTGCCCACATAAGCATGCTATTAAATGAAGAAGAAAAAACATCTTATTTATAAATGTTACCTAAAAAATTCTGATTCTGCCACTACAAATGAGTCAAAAGGTTAGGATTTGTATGTGAGAAAGGAGTATCCCCCAGCCAGATAGCATTTACTGTGAAGACTGTTCCAATTGTATAGAAATCAGCGTTCTTCTTCTTATCCGCTATCCATACCAAAGACATCTCCTCCCTGATACCTCAGTACACAAACACCAATTCAATCTAGGTTCCATCACCATAAATCAATTGCCAGCGCCAAGCCCCAGAGGCCCAACTCAGTCCACACAGACACAGATGACAGAGTACTCATCAAAGCTATTCGATGCATAAACAGTGTTAAAACAATCTTGTCATTTTCCACCATTATATCCAAATAAAAAATAGTCCTTCGACTTGTAGAAATGGCAATTTAGGCTATAATTTTGTGTGCTGGTATCTTGCAAAGTAATTTAGAACTCTTTGTGTTTTATAACTGTTTTTATCACAGGCCTATAAATATAGCCTCTAAATAAATGTTTAACAAACTATTTGAAGAAGCATGTGCAGTGGCCGATAGGGAAAACAGATCTGGCAAGACGAATAGGCTACAAATAGTCTTAATCATTTGGGACCCCGTGGATATTTCGCCCAGAACAGGTTATAGCCAAGATTTTATCAATATTTTGTTTTGTCTCATTTATTGATATGGATACAGAGGCTGTGCAATGGAATGTGCAATGCAAATGGCTATAACAAGCCAACATACAGAGTGGAATTTACTAATACAACAGTCAAAATGCCTAATATAAGTCCTACAGTCTGTGTGTCATGCTGGTGAATGAGGACCCAAAAGCGACTTGGCGAAAACAGAGTATTTAATCCAGAATAAACATTACAAAACAAAAAGCATAATACTACACGTAAAGACGAGAACAGACTGGAGACTTGATCGAGAACTGCAGGTTGCCTCGGGAAGGCACTTGAACCTAGCAGACTCAGACACCTGCTCACCACGCAGCATCTGAGGGAAACACGACACGACAGGGCAAAACATAGACACAGCACGGTGAATATAAATGAGGATCTGACAGGGCAGGTACGGGAAACAAGGAGAGAAATAGGGACTCTAATCAGGGAAAAGGATCGGGAACAGGTGTGGGAAGACTAAATGATGATTAGGGGAATAGGAACAGCTGGGAGCAGGAACGGAACGATAGAGAGAAGAGAGAGCGAGAGAGTGAGAGAGGGAGGGGGAGAGAGAGGGATAGAAAGAGGGAAAGAACCTAATAAGACCAGCAGAGGGAAACTAATAGAATGGGAAGCACAGGGACAAGACATGATAATTAATGACAAAACATAACAGTACCCCCCCACTCACCGAGCGCCTCCTGGCGCACTCGAGGAGGAATCCTGGCGGCAACGGAGGAAATCATCAATGAGTGAACGGTCCAGCACGTCCCGAGACGGAACCCAACTCCTCTCCTCAGGACCGTAACCCTCCCAATCCACTAAGTATTGGTGACCCCGTCCCGAGAACGCATGTCCATGATCTTATGTACCTTGTAAATAGGTGCGCTCTCGACAAGGACGGGAGGGGGGGAGGGAAGACGAACGGGGGTGCGAAGAAAGGGCTTAACACAGGAGACATGGAAGACAGGATGGACGCGACGAAGATGTCGCGGAAGAAGCAGTCGCACAGCGACAGGATTGACGACCTGGGAGACACGGAACGGACCAATGAACCGCAGAGTCAACTTACGAGAAGCTGTCGTAAGAGGAAGGTTGCGAGTGGAAAGCCACACTCTCTGGCCGCAACAATACCTTGGACTCTTAATCCTGCGTTTATTGGCGGCTCTCACAGTCTTCCTCGCAGACAAAGGCAGACCGGTAATGAAGTCTAGGGCGATGTGAGACCATGGTCGAGAAGGAATGGGGAGCGGTCTGAGACGACCGGCAGGAGGAGAGTTACCAGACTTAGTCTGCGCGCAGTCCGAACAAGCAGCCACGAAACGGCGCGTGTCACGCTCCTGAGTCGGCCACCAAAAGCGCTGGCGAATAGACGCAAGAGTGCCTCGAACACCGGGATGACCAGCTAACTTGGCAGAGTGAGCCCACTGAAGAACAGCCAGACGAGTGGCAACAGGAACGAAAAGGAGGTTACTAGGACAAGCGCGCGGCGACGCAGTGTGCGTGAGTGCTTGCTTAACCTGTCTTTCAATTCCCCAGACTGTCAACCCGACAACACGCCCATAAGGAAGAATCCCCTCGGGATCAGTAGAAGCCACAGAAGAACTAAACAGACGGGATAAAGCATCAGGCTTGGTGTTCTTGCTACCCGGACGGTAAGAAATCACAAACTCGAAACGAGCGAAAAACAACGCCCAACGAGCTTGACGGGCATTAAGTCGTTTGGCAGAACGGATGTACTCAAGGTTCTTATGGTCTGTCCAAACGACAAAAGGAACGGTCGCCCCCTCCAACCACTGTCGCCATTCGCCTAGGGCTAAGCGGATGGCGAGCAGTTCACGGTTACCCACATCATAGTTGCGCTCAGATGGCGACAGGCGATGAGAAAAATAAGCGCAAGGATGAACCTTATCGTCAGACTGGAAGCGCTGGGATAGAATGGCTCCCACGCCTACCTCTGAAGCGTCAACCTCGACAATGAATTGTCTAGTGACGTCAGGAGTAACGAGGATAGGAGCGGACGTAAAACGTTCTTTTAGAAGATCAAAAGCTCCCTGGGCGGAACCGGACCACTTAAAACACGTCTTGACAGAAGTAAGAGCTGTGAGAGGGGCAGCAACTTGACCGAAATTACGAATGAAACGCCGATAGAAATTAGCAAAACCTAAAAAGCGCTGCAACTCGACACGTGACCTTGGAACGGGCCAATCACTGACAGCTTGGACCTTAGCGGAATCCATCTGAATGCCTTCAGCGGAAATAACGGAACCGAGAAAAGTAACGGAGGAGACATGAAAAGAGCACTTCTCAGCCTTTACGTAGAGACAATTCTCTAAAAGGCGCTGTAGAACACGTCGAACGTGCTGAACATGAATCTCGAGTGACGGTGAAAAAATCAGGATATCGTCAAGATAGACAAAAACAAAGATGTTCAGCATGTCTCTCAGAACATCATTAACTAATGCCTGAAAAACAGCTGGCGCATTGGCGAGACCAAACGGCAGAACCCGGTACTCAAAATGCCCTAACGGAGTGTTAAACGCCGTTTTCCACTCGTCCCCCTCTCTGATGCGCACGAGATGGTAAGCGTTACGAAGGTCCAACTTAGTAAAGCACCTGGCTCCCTGCAGAATCTCGAAGGCTGATGACATAAGGGGAAGTGGATAACGATTCTTAACCGTTATGTCATTCAGCCCTCGATAATCCACGCAGGGGCGCAGAGTACCGTCCTTCTTCTTAACAAAAAGAACCCCGCCCCGGCCGGAGAGGAAGAAGGCACTATGGTACCGGCGTCAAGAGACACAGATAAATAATCCTCGAGAGCCTTACGTTCGGGAGCCGACAGAGAGTATAGTCTACCCCGAGGAGGAGTGGTCCCCGGAAGGAGATCAATACTACAATCATACGACCGGTGAGGAGGAAGGGAGTTGGCTCGGGACCGACTGAAGACCGTGCGCAGATCATGATATTCCTCCGGCACTCCTGTCAAATCGCCAGGTTCCTCCTGAGAAGTGGGGACAGAAGAAATGGGAGGGATGGCAGACATTAAGCACTTCACATGACAAGATACGTTCCAGGATAGGATAGAATTACAAGACCAATTAATAGAAGGATTATGACATACTAGCCAGGGATGACCCAAAACAACAGGTGTGAAAGGTGAACGAAAAATCAAAAAAGAAATAGTCTCACTGTGGTTACCAGATACCGTGAGAGTTAAAGGTAGTGTCTCAAATCTGATACTGGGAAGATGACTACCATCTAAGGCAAACATGGGCGTAGGCTTGTCTAACTGTCTGAAAGGAATGTTATGTTTCCGAACCCATGCTTCGTCCATGAAACAACCCTCAGCCCCAGAGTCAATCAAGGCACTGCATGTAGCACCCGAACCGGTCCAGCGTAGATGGACCGACATAGTAGTACAAGATCTAGATGAAGAGACCTGAGTAGTAGCGCTCACCAGTAGGCCTCCGCTTACTGATGGGCTCTGGCCTCTTACTGGACATGAATTAACAAAATGTCCATCAAATCCGCAATAGAGGCACAGGCGGTTGGTGATCCTCCGTTCCCTCTCCTTAGTCGAGATGCGAATCCCTCCCAGCTGCATGGGCTCAGTCTCAGAGCCAGAGGAGGGAGATGGTTGCGATGCGGAGCAGGGAAACACCGTTGATGCGAGCTCTCTTCCACGAGCCTGGTGACGAAGATCTACCCGTCGTTCTATGCGGATGGCGAGAGCAATCAAAGAGTCCACACTGGAAGGAACCTCCCGAGAGAGAATCTCATCTTTGACCACTGTGTGGAGTCCTCCAGAAAACGAGCGAGCAGCGCCGGCTCGTTCCAGTCACTAGAGGCAGCAAGAGTACGAAACTCTATAGAGTAATCCGTTATGGATCGATCACCTTGGCATAGGGAAGCCAGAACCCTAGAAGCCTCCCCACCAAAAACTGAATGGTCAAAAACCCGAATCATCTCCTCTTTAAAGTTCTGGTAATTGTTAGAACAATCAGCCCTTGCCTCCCAGATAGCTGTGCCCCACTCTCGGGCCCGGCCAGTAAGGAGTGAAATGACGTAAGCAACCCGAGCTCTCTCTCTAGAGTATGTGTTGGGTTGGAGAGAGAACACAATCTCACACTGGGTGAGAAAGGAGCGGCACTCAGTGGGCTGCCCGGAGTAGCAAGGTGGGTTATTAACCCTAGGTTCTGGAGGCTCGGCAGGCCAGGAAGTAACAGGTGGCACGAGACGAAGACTCTGGAACTGTCCAGAGAGGTCGGAAACCTGAGCGGCCAGGCTCTCCACGGCATGGCGAGCAGCAGACAATTCCTGCTCGTGTCTGCCGAGCATGGCTCCTTGGATCTCGACGGCAGTGTTACGAGCGTCTGTAGTCGCTGGGTCCATTCCTCGGTCGGATCCTTCTGTCATGCTGGTGAATGAGGACCCAAAAGCGACTTGGCGAAAACAGAGTATTTAATCCAGAATAAACATTACAAAACAAAAAGCATAATACTACACGTAAAGACGAGAACAGACTGGAGACTTGATCGAGAACTGCAGGTTGCCTCGGGAAGGCACTTGAACCTAGCAGACTCAGACACCTGCTCACCACGCAGCATCTGAGGGAAACACGACACGACAGGGCAAAACATAGACACAGCACGGTGAATATAAATGAGGATCTGACAGGGCAGGTACGGGAAACAAGGAGAGAAATAGGGACTCTAATCAGGGAAAAGGATCGGGAACAGGTGTGGGAAGACTAAATGATGATTAGGGGAATAGGAACAGCTGGGAGCAGGAACGGAACGATAGAGAGAAGAGAGAGCGAGAGAGTGAGAGAGGGAGGGGGAGAGAGAGGGATAGAAAGAGGGAAAGAACCTAATAAGACCAGCAGAGGGAAACTAATAGAATGGGAAGCACAGGGACAAGACATGATAATTAATGACAAAACATAACACTGTGCTCCCAAATACTGGAAAAAGTGTGATTCATTAGGTTACATGATCACCACAGTAGCCACACGCAGCTATAAAAATAAATAATGCAATTGTATGGCCATTAAATAACACAACAGCATGGCATATTTAGAGAGTGGAATAGGCCAAGCCTAAGTCATAAATACTTTCTCATTTGCAGCTCAAGCGTTTATTCTAGACAACGCTCTTCTGTACCGTTTATCATTCTCACAGAAGTCATTTGCTGAAGGCCCAAGCCTATACTCCGCTATCTACTGGTATCATGTCGTCATTGAATGCAGTTCTAAAACAAGCTCTAGACTTTTATTTTGGAAATGAAACCCGAAGATGCAAAGCAACTCTAATGTCTGGGCTAGAGTTGCTTGATTGACTAGCTAACTTCGACTAGATACATTCGGTTCATGTCCTTTACTGATGCCACATTACTGACAAAAGTTTGTACATATAAAAAAAGATCTGTAACCAAGTAAAGGGAGACGTAAGAAGTAAGAATTGAACGTGTAAATGTAAATTTATAGTTGTAACATAGGGTTTGTACGTTTACAGATCTAATTTCAAGTTTACGTTTCATGTTTCACGCATGGCTTTTCTTACGATCCTAACAATTTAGGTATGTTTTTTCTTACAATCCTAATGATACGTACGTTCAACCTTTTGGCAGCTATCTCACTCCATAAACATGTCTCTTTGCAGCAGACCAGGCGCCAGAATGAATCAGTTGGACGGGCCTTTGATTTCCATATTTCTGTTTATGTGTGCAGGTGCTTGCATTTTCCAATTTGTTTTATATGGCTGTAATAGTAAAGCCCTTAGGCAGCTCGTGAGTTTCAAGTTTGGCTGAAACTTACAATTGCATCCAACCATTTCTACCGATCTGCATGATAGTTTCATTTCAATAATAACGTTTTCATTTCTCTAAATCAATGTCTCGTGGTTAACAATCTAAAGTGAAATTATAAAAATCTAAAAGTTCAAATTGAACTATGACAAGAGCACTAACCTCTGCATATGGACACATTGATACACTGTGACCAATTGGCAGATAAAGAAATGAGAGCATAGAACTCAGAGAGAGCCTATAGGCCAATACAGCAGTAGGCCTAAAACTTCCATCGCCAACTAAGTAAAATACGTAGGCCTAAAGCCGACAAATATAAACAGTAGAAAATATCTTGATGAAATTGGCGGTTCTTTCAATCATATTCATCTCTCTCTCTGCCTCCCTTTCTATCTGTCTCAACTTGAGCTATTGCTAGTGTATCAAATCATCACTGGGTCCAGCCTGAAGCAGTGGTTAGCAAACTTGCAACATTGTATCAACCAGCCTATTCCGGGCCCTCAGAGTTTCCTGCACCAGTGAGCTCAGGACAGAAAACTGTTTTTTATTACATTTCCACTGGATATGTACAGTGCATCCGGAAAGTATTCAGACCCTTTGACCTTTTCCATATTTTGTTAGGTTACAGCCTTATTATAAAATGGATTGAATTGTTTTTTCTCCTCATCAATCTACAGTTGTGGCCAAAAGTTTGTGAAAATTAATGTGTGTAATTCTCAAAAGTCTGCTGCCTCAATGTCTTTAGATATCTTTGTCAGATGTTACTATGGAATACTGAAGTATAATTACAAGCATTTCATAAGTGCCAAAGGCTTTTATTGACAATTCCATGAAGTTGATGCAAAGAGTCAATATTTGCAGTGTTGACCCTTCTTTTTCAAGACCTCTGCAATCTGCCCTGGCATGATGTCAATTAACTTCTGGGCCACATCCTGACTGATGGCAGCCCATTCTTGCATAATCAAAGCTTGGAGTTTGTCAGAATTTGTGGGCTTTTGTTTGTCCACCCGCCTCTTGAGGATTGACCACAAGTTCTCAATGGGATTAAGGTCTGTGGAGATCCTGGCCATGGACCCAAAATATCGATGTTTTGTTCCCCGAGCCACTTAGTTATCACCTTTGCCTTATGGCAAGGTGCTTCTTCATGCTGGAAAAGGCATTGTTCGTCACCAAACTCTTCCTGGATGGTTGGGAGAAGTTACTCTCGGAGGATGTGTTGGTACCATTCTTTATTCATGGCTGTGTTCTTAGGTAAAATTGTGAGTGAGGCCACTCCCTTAGCTGAGAAGAAACCCCACACATGAATGGTCGCAGGATGCTTTATTGTTGGCATGACACAGGACTGATGGTAGCGCTCACCTTGTCTTCTGCGCACAAGCTTTTTTTCCGGATGCCCCAAACAATCGGAAAGGGGATTCATCAGAGAAAATTACTTTACCATAGTCCTCAGCAGTCCAATCCCTGTACCTTTTGCAGAATATCAGTCTGTCCCTGATGTTTTTCCTGGAGAGAAGTCGCTTCTTTGCTGCCCTTCTTGACACCAGGCCATCCTCCAAAAGTCTTCGCCTCACTGTGCGTGCAGATGCACTCACACCTGCCTGCTGCAATGCCTGAGCAAGCTTTGTACTGGTGGTGCCCCGGTCCCGCAGCTGAATCAACTTTAGGACACGGTCCTGGCGCTTGCTGGACTTTTTTGGGCGCCCTGAAGCCTTCTTCACAACAATTGAACTGCTCTCCTTGAAGTTCTTGATGATCTGATAAATGGTTGATTTAGGTTCAATCTTACTGGCAACAATATCCATGCCTGTGAAGCCCTTTTTGTGCAAAGCAATGATGAAGGCACGTGTTTCCTTGCAGGTAACCGTGGTTGACAGAGGAAGACCAATGATTCCAAGCACCACCCTCCTTTTGATGCTTCCAGTCTGTTATTCGAACTCAATCAGCGTGACAGAGTGATCTCCAGCCTTGTCCTCATTAACACTCAGACCTGTGTTAATGAAAGAATCACTGACATGATGTCAGCTGGTCCATTTGTGACAGGGCTGAAATGCAGTGGAAATGTTTTTGGGGGATTCAGTTCATTTGCATGGCAAAGAAGGACTTGGCAATGAATTTGATCACTCTTCATAACATTCTGGAGTATATGCAAATTGCCATCATACACACTGAGGCAGCAGACTTTGTGAAAATGAATATTTGTGTCATTCTCAAAACTTTTGGCCACAACTGTACACACAGTAGCCCATAATGACAAAGCAAAAGCAAATGTATACAAATATATAAACTAAAATCACACATTTACATAAGTATGGCACACCTGTATTTAGGGAGTTTCTCCCATTCTTTTCTGCAGATCCTCTCAAGCTCTGTCAGGTTGGATGGGGAGTGTCGCTGCACAGTTATTTTAATGTCTCTCCAGAGATATTCGATCGGGTGCAAGTCTGGTCTCTGGCTGGGCCACCGAAAGGCCATTGAGACTTGTCCCAAAGCCACTCCTGCGATGTCTTGGCTGTGTGCTCAAGGTCATTGTCCGAAGGTGAACCTTCGCCCCAGTCTGAGGTCCTGAGTGCATTGGAGCAGTTTTTCATCTAGGATCACTCTGTACTTTGCTCCCTTCATCTTCCACTTGATCCTAATTAGTCTCCCAGTCCCTGCCGCTGAGAAACTTCCCCACATTATGATGCTGCCACCACCATGTTTCACCATAGAGAGGGTGCCAGGTTTCCTGAAGCTTGAGTTCAATCTTGGTTTCTCCAGACTAGAGAATCTAGTTTATCATGGTCTGAGAGTTCTAGGTGCCTTTTGGCAAACTATAAGTGGGCTGGCATGTGACTTTTACTGAGGAGTGGCTTTCATCTGGTCACTCTACCATAAAGGCCTGATTGGTGGAGTGCTGTAGAGATGGTTGTCCTTCTGGAAGGTTCTCCCATCTCCACAGAGGAGCTCTGGAGCTCTGCCAGAGTGACCATTGGGTTCTTGGTCACCTCCCTGATCAAGGCCCTTCTCCCTCAATTGCACAGAAGGTTACAAAAAGTGCATTTACTGTTGGTGTAATTAAGCATGATCCAAGAGAATGATCGAATATCACTATGTCATGGATTTCTTTAACCCAGTTAATTGTAGAGCGCATTTTTTAAATAAAAGTGTAATAAATTCTTGAATAGCATTTCTTACTTGGAGAAAAAAATGTATTGTCTTTTGTAGTTGGGAATAGTAATCTCCAGGTGTCCTGTAAATTATTTGTAGAGATTAAATTTTTCAGTCTCCTTGGAGTTTCCTTGGATTTGCTTTTTTATTGCTACGTCTGTCGATTTTATCGACTGTATGACTTTGGTGCCATGTCATCGACTGTGCCGTCATGCACCAGATTGCTATAACATATGCTGTGGTTAGCTGAAACCTAAAATACCTATCCAGGATTTGTAATATCTGGCATGCATCAGAAACGTCTGAGCAGGGGAACACAACCTTTATCAAATTAGGTAATGCTCTGTAGGCGGGGCGCCAGTGAGCTGATTGGAGGACACACAGGAGCAGTGATTGGTTTGTGGATAGGTCAATCATGGTAGCTTTACAGCTCCACAATAATAGACATCTTCCAACCTTTCTTTCAGGTCAGGGAGTGTACAGCACCACTGGAATGAGATATATTACTTTGTTGATCATCTGGCTCATAAATTCATAAGGTATAGTATAGTGTTACCTGGATACACAACTACATGTCCCAGAGAGCTCAATTAATATACACTGGTCAAGTCCAGTAAGGATGTAAACAGACATGTTATTGAACAAACTATTTGGACAAAACAGCAAAACACAAAGAGATTATGTCAGTCAACTGTGGAAATAACCCCCCCCCCCCATCCTTCTCTCTCGCTAGTCCTCAGCTGCGGATGTCCTTCATTGTGTTTTCTACAGAGGGACGGATCCTGATGAAACTCACAGAAGACAGGCAAGGCATAATCCCTCAAACCGTTGTGCTTATGCTTTAACTACTCACAACGAACACAGGCAGGATTCACACAATACACCACCTTTAGTGACCTACTCATTTCCTTCATTGGTCAATATTTTTGTGGAAGGTACTGTGTGCCAATCTTTCTATTGTGGGGTACAGCCCACATGATACACTGACAGTACAAATAGCCTGTATTTTTTTTGTGTGTGTAAGCAGGGAGCAGATTCGAGCAGGCCTGGAGGAGCTCCGTATGGTGCACCCTGGGGGAGACACTTTCATGCACAAAGGGTTCCAAAGGGTGAGTAGTGGATTGGAAGCCAGTAGCTGAAGGGAACTAGGCAACAGCTTGACTTCCTACTGCAAAAATTAGAACAAGATATTGTTGTGTTCCAATAACCATTCTTATCTCTCTATATGGGTAAAAGCAGAAGACAAAATGCTGTCTCAATAAAGTGTTCGTCTAAAAGCCCTTCTATCTGCTCTTCCAGGCCAGTGAACAAATCTACTATGCTGGAGACAGTGAGTAAATTATTCTTGTTATTTGCACTTGGAAAAATGATTTGGGTAGAACTCTCATTATGCTCCCAGTCATAAGCAGACACGGATGAAAAGCTACCAGTACAATTCCAACCTATTGATCCTTGTTGAACCCTTTACAAAGAAACTATGGTGTCAGAAGTGTTAGAATTGAAGAGGTGTCCGATTGAATTATCCTATTATTTTCTTCCCCTTCAGTGTCAGTACAGTCTGTCCTCTGAGAAGTCTTCTGTTCTGCTCTGTTGTCTTGTTCTAACTGTTGTCTTGTTGTCTTGTCCTGGTCCATCAGGTTTCCGTACAGCCAGCGTCATCATTGCCTTGACAGATGGCGAACTGAGGGAGAATCAGTTCGATCTGGCAGAGAGGGAGGTGAGAGAAATGCTTGTTTTAGACCTGCAGTAATGGATGATCTATTGGCAATTGTAACGTTCGTCGTCTTCCTCTGATGAGGAGTAAGAGAGGTCGGACCAATTTGCAGCGTGGTACGTGTCCATTTTAATAAGACAAACTGAACACTACAAAAAAACAAAATAACAAAGTGAAACAAATGAAACGGTCCCGTGTGGTAACAAACACTAACACGGAAAATAATCACCCACAACTCAAAAGTGAAACCAGGCTACCTAAATATGGTTCTCAATCAGGGACAACGATAAACAGCTGCCTCTGATTGAGAATCATACCAGGCCAAACACAGAAATCCCAAAACATAGAAAAAGGAACATAGACAACCCACCCAACTCACACCTTGACCATACTAAAACAGAGACATAATAAAATAACTAAGGTCAGAACGTGACAGCAATATCTATCTATACACTCAGCGTGGGCCTAGTGGAAATAGTCAGCCACATTCCACAGGATATTCCAGTCCTGGAAGAGCAGAATGTCATACTCTACTCCCTGTCATCATATGTAATTATTATTATTAGAGTTGCCATTTCCATTTATCTATACAGCTGGTTACATCAGTTGTTTCAGCTGGTCATTTCAGTCGTTTAATTACCGGATGTTTCAATCTTGTTAATACATTGGCCGGTGGCCAGTAGTGCAGAACTTCCTAGACTTGATTAAATGTCATCAAGACCCAAGAAGTCATCATTGGCTGTGGAAGAACACTCTAAGCACTACATTTAACCATCAACAATCGATAGGGTGGACTGCTACAAAATCGCCTGCGCCATTATAGACAGCAAACGCCTGTGTCTCCAAACGTCAGTCACGACTTAAGGCTAAGTACCTGCACAAACCTGCAGTAAGTAAGCCTTGGACAAGTACGCGTTGTCCGAGTCAGAAAATGCCCATATGGCCAAGAGCCTATCTTTCTGTAGCGTAAGGCAGGCTCAATGTACATGAATACAATCCCTGGACAGGACGCTAGTCTGCCACAGGGCCTTACCCCGAATCGATCTCCTTAATGTTGAGTGCCAATCTAACCACCAGGCCACTGAGTTGGTTGCACAAACCTTCCATAGATGCTTCATAAAATCCATCCTCATCCTTTACGGATACACCTTTATACAGTGCATTGTATTGGTTTTCAAAGTATCTGACACCACAAATGAAGTTCTCTCTACTTTGGTCAATATAGAGTTATAAAAGAGCTTTCATGTCTTCTTGCGTGTCACTAGGCCGGCCGATCGCGTCAACTGGGTGCCTCTGTCTACTGTGTGGGAGTAAAAGACTTCAATGAAACCCAGGTGAGCCACATGTTTCTGTTGTGAGCAGGGGATTTAGCAGTTGGCTAGTCTCACATTACTGTTATTACACTGTTATTAAATAAAACTTCTTCTCCCTCCCCAGCTTTGGACAATAGCCGACAGTAAGGACCATGTTTTCCCTGTAAATGATGGTTTTGAGGCACTGCAAGGAGCCATTGATTCAGTAAGTAGGGCAACAATGTTAGGGGCCGGTAGAATGATGTAAACATCTGTTCACTATAGTAAGGTATAGTTTCAACATGGTTGAAAGTATACCAAGGCATACGTACTTTCAACAAATCTAACTAACATATTTACAGTTTGTGCTGTTCACCGCTGTCTCCATTATCCACATCCTTCTCTCTCTCTCTCTCTCTCTCTCTCTCTCTCTCTCTCTCTCTCTCTCTCTCTCTCTCTCTCTCTCTCTCTCTCTCTCTCTCTCTCTCTCTCTCTCTCTCTCTCTCTCTCTCTCTCTCTCTTTCTCTCCTAAGATCCTGAAGAGATCATGCATTGAGATATTGGCAGCAGAGCCCTCTAGTATCTGTGCAGGAGGTGAGTGGTGTATTGGAGTGGGTTTCATAATGGGCTCCAGCTGCATGACACTGCCACTTGTTTATTGATAAGCTGACGACACGGATCAATCCACTATGTGTTTCAACTGTGTCTAATGACACAGCAAGGGGGAAACAGATTGACTTAAATATGTGTTTGACTCTGTGTAAATGAAAAGTGCCAGCTGAAGATAAATAGGCACGGTTAAAACGTTACATCCTCTCTAGCTCAGCCTAGCCTGCATTTGGCCTGAATATTGTCCGATTTCAGATAATCACAGATCATTATGGATAATTGCTGAGCTTTTGGCCTCAGGAAATAAGGACTTGAAAATATTATTATCAACTGTAATTCCTCTTTACCAATGTTATCAAGGTGATCAAATGCCATTGATGATTCTCCCTGTTCCCTCCCTTTCATCCTGTCTTAGAGTCCTTCCAGGTGGTAGTGAAAGGAAATGGTTTCTCACATGCCCGCGAGGTGGGGAAGGTCCTTTGTAGCTTCCGCATCAATGACACTCTCACTTTGAGTAAGTGGAAGTTACGGTACCTACAATTTCCGACCATTAACCCTAATGAATCTCATCAGCAACACCCCTGTTTTTAATGAGCAGGAAACAATCTCTTTAACTTTCACACAGGATTCTAGGTGCAGGGTAATGAGGCTTAGAAATACATCTATTTCAGCAATGCCACAGTGAGTTGGCTGTTATTGACTGTGTCATCAGGCTGTGTGAGAAAAAGGCAAAGAGAAAGGATTTCAACCATCCTGAATGAAAGAGCTTAAAGGAATGAGCCTGAAAGAATACTCATTAGTTCAAGCAGGCACCAGTTGGCCTAGCTAGCAAATAACATTCTGAGAACCATATGTTTCCTGGAGCTTGGTGAGAGCCTGGTTGTCCTATGGTTATTTTGCATACAACCTTCCACAACTTTCTGGGAATGATGCAGGATAGTGGTTTGGCGTTGGAACATTCTCACCACATTTAATAATTAAGGAATTTTGTTATTTTCTTGGTAATTCATTACTTTACCAGAATGTTTACTTGGGAGTTGAAACATAGTTACATTTCATTTAAATTTTGGTAATGTTCTAGGAACGTTCTCCAACTAGTTTGACATTGGGAATGTTCTCAAATAGTTTAGAGAATGTTAAGAAACAACATTCTTCTGTTGGAATTTCAGTACTTCAGCATAACTTTTCCTACATGTTTCCTCATGGTTCAATTTAAGACGTTGTCAAATTGTTTTGAGAACGTTAAAACGTTCTATAAAAACACAAGAAACCTTGAGTAAAGTTCAGAGAATGTTCTAAGAATGTTATTTAATATGCAGTCCATTCTCAGCATCAACAAAACTCTATCCTCTATCTTGTTAAGTGTGTTCAGGTGTGTTGGCCGCACCCACTAATTGGCCACACCTGATCTTAATGAGTGCTTGTTTCCTATGAAATTAGGTCCGTTTGAATAGACTAAAATGAACAGCATTGTATGTCAAAAAATGGCATGCTAGCCCCATCCTGGTTCCTCAGTGGACTAATTCTATAGCTAAAGAACAGAAGATTATAGGTTTAAATCTCACTGATGCTGTGTCACAATAAAAAGAAAAACATGTTTTTGCATGATTAATATCTAAGGAAATGTATTTCTATGTGTTCTCTCTGTGCTTAGTTTTAAAAAGTTAACCCAAAACAAGGTAGCAGTATTGTTAAAAGTAAGAGCGTTAATTAAACCTCCCATGAAAACTTTAAAGGAACCAGAGTAAAAAGTTATCTGAACCTTGGGCCAATGTAGAGCAGCAGAATCCCACAAGGTGGCCTACACATGACAAAAAATGTGACTTTGGGCCACGAAATAACTTTTTTGCAACTGTGGTACAAACCTTTTGATGCAAGACCCTCACTGGCAGCAAATTACAACTAATGGAGTCTGCAGCAGTGCATTGGCAGATCTGAGTTAGCGATGTAATGTGGTTTCTTTGTTCCTTTGCATTCATCCACAACTAATATAGCACATCTGCTGTAGGCTGGGTGCCTCTGGGGATCAAGCCAGGTAAAAGGCTCTCAAAAGCTTCAAGAGCCAGGGTTTATTTTCAGAAAAAATTATAATTTCCATTAGATCAGGGACTTGCAATCACATCCTTTGATAAGCAATCTTAAGTATAGAGAGCAGTCCAATTCTTACACTGAAGTCTAATTTCTGCATTCTTCCCTCAGGCAGTAGGGGAAATTGGGCTATGTTTGCCTTGGCCACAAGTAAGAGCAACCTGGTCTCATATGATTCTGTATGTAAATCCGAGACACCCATTTAGTATGATACTGTATGTTACGTTTCCTATGGTATCTGGTCATTTGTGGATGTCCATCATCCATTTAGTATGATATGTTACGAATTACAATTCATATATGTAACGAATTTTCAAAAAGTACAATATGTTATGAATTTACAAAACGTTAAATAATGTTACGAATTTGCAAAATGTATGATATGTTATGAATTCTACTTTGGTTTGCTAACGTTAGCTAGCTGGCTAACATTAGCTAGGCTAGGGGTTAGGGTTAATGTTAGGAGTAAGGGGAAGGGTTAGGTAAAAGGGTTAAGGTTAGGGTTAGCTAACATGCTTGGTAGTTGCAAAGTAGCTAAAAAGTAGTAAGTAGTTCAAAAGTTACTAATTGGCTAAAATTGTCCGTGATGAGATTCGAACAAGCAAACTTTGGGTTGCTAGACCCTCCTTTCATTTTTGCCTTAAGCAACCTTCTGCCTTATGTACTGTAACCAGACCAAATGTAACATATCATACTCATTTGAGTGTCCTGGATTTACATTTACCATGTTACACCTAGTCTATGAGACCAGGCTGTCAAGAGGGGTTTAGCATGCCTACTGTTCTTACAAATCCTAATGACACACACACACACACACACACACACACACACACACACACACACACACACACACACACACACACACACACACACACACACACACACACACACACACACACACACACACACACACACACACACACACACACACACACACACACACACACACACAGAGAGCTTTCCTTCAGCTGGTTTAATACTTAAGGCTTCTCAGATGTACAGAGGGAATGTGGATCTCCTGACATTCTGTCAGCCAGGCTAAATAAACCATACTCACGCTGAAGGATTTCAGCTGATGTAAGGTCTAGAAAGACAATAACAAAGCAAGGAATTTTCACGATTTGTCTCAATGTATTTCAATTTGAACTATATTCTTTAAATCACTTTGAACTACAACTCGTTGGAATTATGCTAATTTAACTATGATTATTACGTTAATACTACAGTTTGTAAATGAACTCGCTCCAGTACTCTATTTTGCTTGTTTTTGTTTTTATTTCCATGCACCTCTTGCTGAATGCTTAGCTATAGGATTTCTAGTCTGGGGATTATCTATATACAGGTGACTTGTCTACTGTATACAGGATTAGGTATTCATATACACACATAATCTAAAGTGTTATCGTCTATAATTCCATAGTGAAAAGGCCATTGGTAGTGAGAGACACCTACCTTCTGTGCCCAGCTCCCGTATTGGAAGAAGAAGGAACGTAAGAGACTCTTTAACTCTCACATCCCCACTGCTTTAATTGATGCATGTCAAACCCAACTCATGAAATGCAACCCATCTCTCTTGCTCTCAAGTCAATACAGTATTTTCTCAGAAAAGCAGCTATCCTTGGTCTCTGGAATGAAAGAGGGATGTGTTGATTAGAGGAATACAAATAAACAGTGTAGGTAATTATACCCTCCCTCACCTCTCACTTCCTCTCACTTCCTCCATTTCACCTCTCCCCACCCTCTCACCTACTCCATCCCCCTTCTCCTCCCTCTCACCTCTCCCCTTCCCCTCCCTCTCACCTATCCCCTCCCTCCCTCTCACCTCCCCATCTCCTCTCTCCCTCCTTCTCAACTCCCCATCCCTTCTCTCTCACCTATCCCTCTCTCTGTCACGCACCTCTCCCCTCCCTCCCTCTCACCTCCCCATCCCTTCTCTCACCTCCCTCCCCCCTCCTCTCAATATCCTCTCTCACCTCTCCCTCCTCATCTCCCCATCCCCTCTCTCTCTCTCTCTCTCTCTCTCTCTCTCTCTCTCTCTCTCTCTCTCACCTCCCCATAACCTCTCACCTCCCCCATCCCCTCTCTCTCACCTCTCCCCTCACTCTCACCTCCCCATCCGCTCTTTCACCTCTCCCTCCCTCCCGCTCACCTCCCCTATCCCCTCTCACCTCCTTCAGTGAAGCTACCCTCCACGTCAGTATGAACAATGGCCTGAGTTTCATATCTAGCTCCGTCACCATCACCACAGTCAGCTGTGTAAGTACCAACCCTTCTCCACTTCTCTACACAGAAAATCTCTCAACCATGGTTACATGGAGTATTGTGCTTCTAATAGAATGGTTTATTTTAGTACTTTACTCTTCTGTATCTATTTCTAGGAGGTGATAGAGTTTGTGTTCTAACCTTATTTCCTCTCCCTGCCTCCCCTAGTCTGATGGCACGTTCTTGGCCATAGCTCTGCTCATCCTGCTGCTCCTGCTGACGCTGGCTCTGCTCTGGTGGTTCTGGCCTCTCTGCTGCACAGTGGTAACATCTCTCTCATTATCAACCTCTCACATTCAAAACAATTTCCTGTACCCAAGCAGAGACTCTGCCATGTTGTATGCATGTGTCAATAGGATAGTCATTAACTCCTGTGGAACAGAATATTAGGATTCCGTGTCTTTTCCATCTTTGCAGATCATTCACGAGCCTCCACCTCCAGTAATGGAGGACAGCTCAGTGAGTAAAGCTTTTTTTCTTATTATTTACTGTCTCTAGGCCCGTGCCTCCTGTAGAGTTGAAACGCCACTATCATACCATAAAATCAGACTCTCTGTGTCTCTCTCTGTCTCCTGTTGTCTGATCTGAAAACAGCCGGCAGCCTCTACCTCAAAGAGCTCTGAGAACCTGTAGAAGCATAATAGGAATTAGACTGAGTTATTGACTCACAGCTGACATTTTCCATTTTGACCCGACACAAGTTCCATTCAATGGTGCTGGATGTAGCCAGGACCAGACTGGGCAGATTGTCTGATCTTGTTTTTTTTTTATAAATATGTTTTTTTTCTGTCCGGTAAACTGGATAGCAGCCCAGCTCTTTAGGTAGAGAGGAGTTTAGTTATGCTACAAGTTTAGTTCCAACTATTTTCAGGCTCTCAGACGTGGTTGGAGCTTCTAACAGGATGACTCCCTGGCCACACCACACAGGGATGCCATGCTACCTACTTCTTTGTGAGACTTGGTTGAACTTGATCAGGACATCAAGTTTAGCGTGATGCCTGCCTTACTTGTTTGGCACAATACCACTGGTATTGTTGATTTGAACTTGCTAAATGGAGTAGTAGGCATCTGATATTATGAACATTTTAGGGCAAAGCTACCATCTGAGGGATCTATTTTTCCCCGTGTTAGGATGAGGATGAGGACGGGTGTCCCAAGAAGAGATGGCCCACTGTGGATGCTTCATACTACGGTGGCCGAGGTGTTGGTGGCATCAAGAGAATGGAGGTGAGAAAGACATTCACTGACTGTTGTACTCGGCCTGGTGTGCCCTTCATCCAACTACGGCTCAGCTCTGCTCATTATGATACCATTCCCCTGCCACTGACTGGCTGCTGTTGCTTGTCCTTGCTCAGGTCCGCTGGGGTGACAAGGGTTCCACTGAGGAGGGGGCCAAACTGGAAAAAGCCAAGAATGCCCGTGTCAGGATGCCAGAGCAGGAGTTTGACATGCCACTAACACACACTTTCAACAATGGCATTCACAAACCAATCAGTCCCCAGAAGTGGTACTCTCCTATAAAGGTATTGTATCCAGCTAGCATATTTGGTTCCTTGGAAGTTGTGTGAAGCTATGTTAATTATAGGTAATAAAATAATGTTCTGAGAACATGTTTCAATAAGACGTCTAATAACACTGCTAGCTGTTTTGAACTCCAGATAGGACACTTGGACATGTATTTGCTTAGGCATTAATCATGCAAACACATCCCTTTTTTAAATTGTGGCATGGCCTCAGTGAGATTCAAACCCATGATCTTCTGTTCTCTATCCATGGAATTAGTCCACTGCACCACCGGGATAGAGCTAGCATCTCATGTTTTTTTTTACACGTACAAAGCTTTTCATTTTAGTCTATTCAAACAGGCCCACTTTCAAAGGAAACATGACTCATTAAGATCCGGTGTGCCCAATTAGTGGGCGCGGCCAACACACCTGAACACGCTTAACAAGATAGAGGTTAGTGAGAGTTTTGTTGACGCTGAGGACAGGATGTATATATTTTAAAATAACATTCTTAGAATGTTAATGTTTTCTAGAACGTTGTGTCTTAATGTTATTGAAACAATTTGAGAACATTACTTTAAATAGAACCATAAGGAAACCTGTGGGAAATAAGCCTTATCCACATTACATGATCGAGCGTTCTGAACACACTTCCTATCGGTTTGGCAATTTCCGGTCAGTCTCGTTGTTATCGATGATATAACGTTACCACCACTATGTCGCAGTTTTTTACTAGGTGTCTTCAGGACTTGCCTCAAATTAATATTGTACATCGAATTGTTACATCGGCCTCCAAGACTCCAGCTAGCAAGATTGAAAAGGGGTTCAACATGTATATAGGAAGCTACATAGACAACTATGAAGGTAAGTACCAAGTCAGTGACATGTATAACGTTAGCAAGCTACACTCATTAGCTAGCTAATTTAACTATTAACTGTAGCTAACTAGTTAGTAAAATGGCGTGACTTTGACTGAATCTACCTGAGAATGTGTGTTTTCGTTAGCTTGGTTAAGTTATGCTTGCTAGCTAAAAATAATTGTTATTCATGTCTTCTACACAGTATCTAACAAATATACATTGACAGGGGAGATCACCGTGAGGGCTGCCTGCCACAGGTCCATGAGGATGAGTGAAAAGCCGCACAGCATGAGAGTAGGGAAAGGTTATAGATAGATACTAGGGACCTTGTTAAACATCTCCTGTGAGACACTGTCATCATGGTCAAAATGTGTTGGAGACAGTGTCAACGTTTAATCTTATCAGAAGATAGATATTAAGGATGGGTCCCAATCCCAATTTAGAATTGCTCACTTAACAGGTTATTTGGTAAAGATCTGTTGATGCAGTGTTTGGTAGTTTTGTTACTGAAACACAATGTATTCCTGTATAGTTAAATGAGCCCCTAGTTAAGAAGACTAGACACTACTATGTTTATTGTTATTCATTCTCACTTCAGTCTTTCATCACACTTATCTTCACAGATGGTGTTAAAGCACTCCGTACCAGTGATAGTGGTCCAAAGCCACTGCTCCTGTGTTGCAGGAAGTGTTCTGTGTATGCAGACCATGGAGATGAAGAGGGGGCTGGCCATGGAGCCAGTGGCTGTACAGGAGTACTGCACACTGAAGAATTTTAACTTCTTTCCGTGTGGCTTCGTAGTGCACCAAGATGCTCCGTGGTTAGGATACTCTCCAGATGGAATCATATTCGATCCCAGTGTGAGACCACACTGTCAGAGCAAAAACCAAGCCATGAGATCAAAGGAATTGTCCATAGAGCTCCGAGACAGAATTGTGTCCAGGCACAGATATGGGGAAGGGTACCAAAACATTTCTGCAGCATTGAAGGTCCAAGAACACAGTGGCCTCCATCATTCATAAATGGAAGACGTTTGGAACCACCAAGACTCTTTCTAGAGCTAGCCACCTGGCCAAACTGAGCAATCGGGGGAGAAGGGCCTTGGTCAGGGAGGTGACAAAGAACCCGATGGTCACTCTGACAGAGATCTAGAGTTCCTCTGTGGAGATGGGAGAATATTCGAGAAGGACAACCATCTCTGCAGCACTCCACCAATCAGGCCTTTATGGTAGAGTAGCCATACGGAAGCCACTCCTCAGTAAAAGCACATGACCGCCCTCTTGGAGTTTGCCAAAAGGCACCTAAAGACTCGCAGACCATGAGCAACAAGATTCTCTAGTCTGATGAAACCAAAATTGAAGTCTTTGGCCTGAATGCCAAGCATCACGTCTGGAGGAAACCTGACACCATACCTACGGTGAAGCATGGTGCTGGCAGCATCATGCTGTAGGGATGTTTTTCAGCGGCATGGACTGGTATACTAGTCAGGATCGAGGCCAAGCTCAACGGTGCAAAGTACATGAGATCCTTGATGAAAATCTTCCAACAGGACAATGACACTAAGCACACAACCAAGACAACATAGGAGTGGCTTCAGGACAAGTCTCTGAATGTCCTTGAGTGGCCCAGCCAGAGCCCGGCTTAAACACAATCTAATGTCTCTGGAATGACCTACAAATAGCTCCCCATCCAACCGGACAGAGTTTGAGAGGATCTGCAGAGAGGAATGGGAGAAACTCCCCAAATACAGATGTGCCAAGCTTGTAGCGTCATACCCAAGAAGACTAGGCTGTAATCGATGCCAAAGGTGCTATAACAAAGTACTGCGTAAAGGGTCCGAATAGTTATGTAAATGTAATATTTTATTTATTAAATTTGAAAAAAATTGCTTTGTCATTGAGATATTGTAAGTAGATTGATGAGGAAAAAATATAATTTATTACATTTTAGAATAAAGCTGTAATGTAACAAAATGTGGAAAAAGTCAAGGGGTCTGAATACTTTCTGAATGCACTCTATATATTAGACATAGATTATCAAGTGCAAACTATCTACCAATCAGGTTTGGGGTCGATTAGGAAAATTCTGAATTTGAATTGGCCACACCCCACAGGAAGCAGAATTTGAAATGAATTTCAATTAAATTAAATAGAATTCAAATCAAAGCAATTCAACTGAGAAGTGAAACCCGAGTCTCATTCCTTTGACAAATCTTTTATCATAAGGATATGCCACATACAGTACTAATTCAAGGAATACACATACCACTTGAAATATTAGTTTGATTGTAACTCAAAGACCTCAACCAGTATTTTTCTTTGTCATGAGATGTTGGGGCTCCCAAGTGGCGCAGCGGTCTAAGTCATCCCAGTGCTTGAGGCATCACTACAGATACTCTGGTTTAGATTCCATGCTGGATCACAACCGGCCGTCATTGGGAGTCCCATAGGGCGGCGCACAACTGGCCCATCGTTGGCCGGTGTAGGCCATCATTGTAAATAACAGATGTGTTCTTAAATGACTTGCTTAAATTTGAAAAAAGAATATATACAAATATTCTATTTTTCCCTTCCATACTACAATGTCTGATCGAATGCATCCTGGGAAATGTGTTTTTTTTATATTTAAAAACATTAAGGGAATTATTAATCATAGACAACCCACAACACAATCTTATAATATTTCCAGACCTGTAATTGTTTCTAATTTTTTTAGAATGTTTCAACCTTATGCTACCTGGTATAAACATTTTCATGGTGATGTGTAGTATAAATAAGCCATTTAAATGTAATTTAATTACATTCTACTTCCTCTAATTCAAATTATGCTTCCTGTGGGGTGTGGCCAATTCAAATTCAATTAAGATTTAAGAATTGAATTGGAATTAGAGAGATTTGCAAACTCAATTCAGAATTGACTCCAATCACTACCAAAACACAATCTATGATCAAAACACTTCTTAATTAGTTGCAGCCTTCCTGAAGTGTCATTGTTTCCAGGAAGTTTGCTTCAAAACATCCCAGTCAGCTGGATGAGTGGTTATATGAACCAGACATGAACTGAGCTGACCTCAGGAAGATGAAATCTGCAGAGCAGAGGGAAGCTGATACTAGTCCCAACACAATACATTCTTTGCCCTTTATCTCTACTTACTCTCCTCACTGACTATTATTATGTCATGGAGCTTAGCTTTTGATAGTCAGCCAGCCAGATACACACAGATAGTTGTTATACTGATCTAAAGACCTGTTTACTGGCATATACAGAATAGAAACAAACCAGAGCGGAGTAAAGCATCTGACAGGCATTCAGGCAGGTAATAGTGTTATCATATTGTCATCTACTATGTGACATTCTTCTCTTTCATTTATTGTGCCCATCTCTGTTCAGGGCAAGCTGGATGCTCTGTGGGTGTTTCTGAGGAAAGGCTATGATAGGGTGTCTCTGATGAGACCCTATCCTGGAGACAAGGTAAGACACAAACAAACGGCACAGAGAAAGACACGTCCCACACTTGCTACCAGCTGTCACTGCACTGGATGATACGAGGATATGCAGAGTCATGGAAGGCACTTTTAGCAACTCATTAAGAAAGCCAGTGTGTGACTGAGGCTTACATGTAGGTCAGAGAAGGATAGCTTCCAGGGGCTTTTCCTTCAGAGCTCTTCTAAGGGATGGTAAGGCCCACTGGCCCAGCACTTCATTATACTGTTATGTAAGAAAATTATTTTTTTAAATGCAATCAGATGAAACCGTTTAGGAGGTAGAGACCACAATATGTAATGCCTAGGCCCACTCCGTTGCAAATACTCAACAGAAAGAACTCAAACCCCTGGAAAATTGTGGGAAAGAAGGTCTGGAGCCAAGACCACAGTCAGAGGAGCAAAGCAGACAGAATGGAAAATAGAGAGGGGGAGGCTTCGGTACCATCTTTATTTTTTATTCTCTTTTTGCACATTACATTTTTTTTTCATTGGTTCTTCCAGCAGTTTTTTCAAAAAAAAATTCTCCATCAAAACTATTCCACCAGGCAGCTGAGGAGAGGGAATGTTGATGAACTCCTTAAACTCATCACGTTGGCAATTTTGGAAGCCAATTAAAGCTTTTAAATGCCTTCAATGCCCATTTCTTCATTAAATCATCTGCCCTGGCCAAATGCTTTAAACACTTCCAGCCAGGCAGTAAATAATCCACTAGAAAGGTTGCAGCTGATTGTAATAATAACGGTGTACAGACAGAGCGGCTGTGAGGAAGGCATAACGTATCCTGGCATATACAGGCTGAAGAAGCTGAGGTGCTAATATTGCTCCAACCTGAAGGAATGTGTTTAAATCTGCTGAAGCCATTAAGGACAGATGACTAGTCACTACCCACATCCCCACCTTCCCGTAACTCAAGCCTAGCTGGGAGTTTTGTTTTTATATGGCCTCAATGACAGCTGTGGATAGTAGGATAGGGTGAACCATCCACACAATTTCCTCCCTTCCCATCTTTCATAAGCTGTTGCTACCTCATTAAATCTCCTTGTTTTTGTATGACTGAATTGAACATTTACAGCCAAACAAAAGACAAGATGGAGTCAGCATAATATTCAGAAAGGAAAACAATGAAGATGATAATGAGAGATTGGTCATACTAATTTGAACATATTCTAAGATTCATCCACCCAGGACACATACATTAACATTGAGGAAAATACATGGTCAGTAACAGGCCTCATTAGGATATGTGTTGATGATAATGTATCCACGATAACAATCCGGACATACCCCAAACTAATGGAGATATCCGTACCATGCTAGAGCCTGTACTGCAGCATTCAATGTCAGCAGAATGAACCCCGATGACTCCATGGTGTGTGACATGTACAAGGCAAGCATGTACGAGCAGGCAAGCATGTACGAGCTCCGCAAATCCATTAAGGGATGCAAAAAGTTCATACAGACTCAACTGATGTTTGGACAACTCAGACTCTCAACACATCTGGCAAGGACTACAGACCATCTCGGACTACAAAGGCAAATCCAGCTGTGGTACCCACCGAAGTCTCCCTCCCAGACGAGCACAACACATTCTATGCTTGCTTCGAGGCAGACAATACCGAGCCATCCTGGAGGACTCTCGCTGCTCCGGACGACCAGGTGCTTTCGCTCTCCGAGGCTGATGTGAGGGAAAACTCTCAAAAGAGTGAACACCTAGATGGCAGCCCTGGCTGCTTCTTCAAAGTGTGTGCTGACCAGCTGGCGTACGTCTTCTCTGACATCTTCAACCTGTCCCTCTTCTAGGCTGTAGTCTCCACCTGCTTCAAGGAGACCATCATCCCAGTGCCAAAGAAAAACTAAGTGACATGCCCAAATGACTATCGCCCCCATCGCACTCACTCCATCATGAAGTGCCTCGAGAGGCTGGTCGTGGCCCACATCAAGGCCCAGGCACACTGGACCCACTCCAACTTACCTACTGTTCCAACAGATCCCTGGAAGATGCCATTTCCATCTCTATTCATATGGATGTTACACATCTGGACATAAGGAACCCTTATGTGAGAATGCTGTTCATTGACTACAGTTCAGCATTCAACACTATTGTTCCCTCCATGTCAGAGCCCTGGGTCTGGACACCACCCTCTGCAACTAGATCCTGGACTTCCTGATAGGCAGACCAGACTGCAGGTTGTGAGGATTGGCAACAACACCTCCTCCACACTGACTCTTAACACAGGGGCCCCCCAGGGGTGTGTCTTCAGCCCTCTACTGTACTCCCTGTTAGAGGTCTTCATTGATTCACCTGTACCCGAGGCACGATCCGGGACCTGAGCGGGTTCAGATCCAGAATTCTAAATAATGTCACAGGTCTGGGTCGGATCTGATATGATTGTCACAGGTCTTGGGGTAGGTGTAATTTTAACGGACTTGTTCAAAAGTTTGGGGTCACTTAGAAATATCCTTGTTTTTGAAAGAAAAGCAAAAAAATTGGTCCATTAAAATAACATAAAATTGATCAGAAATACAGTGTAGACGTTGTTAATGTTGTAAATGACTATTGTAGCTGGAAACAGCATAATAAGGCACGGTCCCATGTCGCAAGGATCTGTACACAGTTCTTGGAAGCTGAAAATGTCCCAGTTCTTCCATGGCCTGCATACTCACCAGACATGTCACCCATTGAGCATGTTTGGGATGCTCTGGATCAACGTGTACGACAGAGGGTTCCAGTTCCCACCAATATCCAGCAACTTCACACAGCCATTGAAGTGGAGTGAGACAACATTCCACAGGTCACAATCAACAGTCTGATCAACTCTATGCGAAGGAGATATGTCACGCTGCATGAGCCAAATGGTGGTCACACCAGATACTGACTGGTTTTCTGATCCACGGCCCTACTTATAGCTCAGTAAAATTGTTGCATGTTGCATTTAAATTTTTGTTCAGTGTGTAGTTCACTCATATCCATTCCCCTATGACAGTGTAGAAGTAGTAACATAACCTGTCCAATAAATGGCAAGGTGTAGGCCTGTTCAAAGCACAAACAAATCTGGATTCTGTGATCTTAATATTGTGGTATCTGGATCAGAATGATCTTATCTGATCCTTTTCTGAAAAACTTGATCAAAATCAATCAGATTGTATGGCAAAAAAAGGGGATTACAGTATCCAGGTCATTCTAAATTAAATCGAATGTTATTTGTCACATACACATGGTTAGCAGATGTTAATGCGAATGTAGCGAAATGCTTCTGCTTCTCGTTCCGACAATGCAGTAATATCCAATGAGTAATCTAACCTAACAATTTCACAACAACTACCTTATACACACATAAGTGTAAAGGAATGAATAAGAATATGTAAATGAAAAAAATATATGAGTGATGGTATAGAACGGCATAGGCAAGGTACAGTATATACATATGAGATGAGTAATGTAGGGTATGTAAACATTATATAAAGTGGCATTGTTTCTTGTCCTGATTAATTTTTTTTTTTTTTTTTAAGGCCCAGGTTGCACAGGTTATGTTTCTGCATTTATTTGACACTACTCAATATAACAACTGACTGGATACATTTACCCTACATTACCAAAAGTATGTGGACTCCTGCTCGTCAAATATCTCATTCCAAAATGATGAGCATTAATATAAAGTTGGTCCCCCCCTTTGCTGCTATAACAGCCTCCACTCTTCTGTCAAGGCTTTCCGCTAGATGTTGGAACATTGCTGCGGGGACTTGGTTCCATTCAGCCACGAGAGCATTAATGAGGTCGGGCACTGATGTTGAGCAATTAGGCTTGGCTCGCAGTCAGTGTTCCAATTCATCCCAAAGGTGTTCGATGGGGTTGAGGTCAGGGATTTGTGCAGGCCAGTCAAGTTCTTCCACACCAATCTTGACAAACCATTTCTGCATGGATCTTTCTGTGGGTTCAAGATTATCCTGATTTTCTGCATCAAAACTATATTAATCTCTGCCTTTAGAATTTTAAAAACGCAAAAATCAACATTTAATCATGATTCAAGGTCAGATTGGATTAATTCCGGAAGTTCAGAAAGAATTTATTTAAAAACGAAAAAATTAAACATTTAATCGAATTTGATTGCTAAAATAAACTGGGCCCTGATGACTGCCTCTTATTGCTCTCTTCCCTGTTTTTACCCCCCCTCTCCTAATTTATAGGGCAGGTGCATTAGCTTCACCCGGGTGAAATCCTACCCGGCTCCTCGTTATCCAATCTACCACCAGCCCTCAACGCCAATCTACAGTCTCCCTCACACCTACAGTCACGCTTCCTCACATGGCAACCTCTCCCACATGCCCCCCTCCCCCACCTCCACTCTTCCACCCCTGCCATCCACTCCCCCTCCGTCCTGCATCACCCCACCTCCTTACACCCCCCATCCAAACCAAGCTCTGCCCCCAACTTTTGTAAGTCCTCCCCTACCTGCTGCTCCACCCAACCCTCCACCTGTTTTTTCTCAGGCCCCACCCTCATGCAGAGCCCCTCCCCCCTTCCCGCCCTCCCCCACACCCATCTGACCAATTTCTCTGAGGAAAAAGGAAGGAAGGAAGGCCAATGCATCTTAAAGAACTGAGCTGCAAGGACCCTGAGGGCCCCTGAAAATGTCCCCCTGAAAATACTGTGCCTTTCTCTTCTCCACCAATCCAAACCACTATCAACAGATTGACAGGCATGACAGCAAGTCCAGCTCTACTTCACGCAACGGTTCAGAGAGAAGCTGAGCAATTGATCTGTAAAACAAAGTTCCATTAGATTTTCCATGTTCTCTATTCTAACTGATCAGGAAGTTGTATAATTTTGTACTGTAAGACTCACAAGACTACAGTGAAGTTAATACCAACTCTTTACTGCTTTGCTTAATCAATGGAAACAGAATATTGACATCTTTACCAGAAGCGATAAATAAAGTATTTCACAAGTTAAAAGATCAATGGCTCAGCTTTTAACTCTGTCTTTTATGTGTTATATAGATACATCTTACATGTTGATTGATACAAACCTATGTGTATTATGGATGAATCACTGAATGATAAAAAAAAAAAATCAATCACTAAGTATATTGCAAGGAATGACAAACATGTCAAACACATTAGCAATGAGGAAAACCTCTGACTGGGGAAGAACGGATTACTTTATTTGCTTGTTTACACAGAAATCATGTGAAGAGTTTTTAAAGCCAAAGGAATGAAAAGCATATCCTGAGGACTGTTAAATGCACAATATGTGATTTCAACAGCCGGATCCTGCTACTTGAGCTGATGGATGGAGCTTATTGATATTTTGAACCTTTACATTGTTACAAAAAACACTAGCAACCTTAGATATTGGGTTATGACAGTTGTACTGAGCTCATACGACATTATTGTAATATGTCATTAATTCAAATTACCATTGGAAATCTCCAAATCTGACAGATTATGCCTTTAAAATCAGCATGGCTGACCTACCATTGGCCAAATCAGGGACCAGCCAGAGCACACTGACCTTTTGACATGACCTTTGGCTGTTGTTAAATGGGGAATTTTAGTTGTGTAACCATTCCTACAGCAGAACTAGGAATGAGGATCTCTGTGAATCCACTAGGGTCTAATTCCATTTCCAATCCAGATAAGTGTGTATTGAATGTGCTTACTGAGTACCTCCAATTAATGTATAGAATGTACAGAATGTATCCAAAACCAGCCAGGCTTTTTTTTCAGATTGTAATAAAATTGAATTTCAGAACAACGATGGCCTGTTATGTCATTCATTATCACTTTTGCTGATAAGCTTCACCTATATTCTAGAACTAACCAAAATTACATACTGCTTGAGAGCAGAGTAGACAGATAAAGTTCAGGAAAAGTAAGGACGCTGTAGGCTATTTCATGCGGAGTACTTAACGTCAAACAGAATGCGTCTCAGAGGAAATAGCTAGACATGAATAATGCATTGAGAAGTCTGTACTGGGTTTGAGGTGAGACTGATAAATCAGTAAATAGCCCCTGTACAATGAGCTTTATGTGTTTGTAATATAATTTTAGATGAACTCTCATGTTCTCTCCCGCTGCTCTCCCAGTTAATCTTCCCTGGCCCAGATAGACACACAAGAGGTGCGTTCAGTACAACAAAACAGAAACGGTACTGTACTGATCGACCAGTTGAAAAACTGTGATTATGGTGGCTTAGAGGGTTAATGTGTATGTAGTGTGCTGCACACAAGTTTTGAAATTTCAAATGGTCACATCCATACGGATCAGGCCATACCCACCAAACAGAAGCAAACATATTTCAAAGACTGTTGAAGAATGGTGAGCACCGTTTGAAAGTGGTTTTCCTTTAACTTTCTACCTGGGCTTTGTCCCTTCATATTTATTTTGATCCTGACAAACTCCCCAGTTCCTGCCAATGACAAGCATATCCATAACATGATGCTGCCACCACAATATTTCAAAATAGAGAGGGCTTCACGTTGTGTTTTGTCGTATTTGATTTGACCCAAACCTGTAGTTTTTGATTTAGAATGGATAACAGAACGGAAAATTTGTAATGGAATTTTTAACACAGGCTCCTTCTTTTCACTTTATCATACAGGCCAGTAATGTGGAGTGAATGCAATGTTTTTGATCCCTTTGTATTTAAGTATTGTGGTGGCAGCATCATGTTATGGGTATGCTTGTCACTGGCATATACTGAAGTGTGATAAAATCAAAAGAAATATGAAATGAGAACAGAGCCCAGGTAAAAAGTTAAAAGCCTTCCTCTTCTGAAAATCAAACCCTGGGATAGAGTTTTATTTTTGAGCATGGAAATTACTCAAATTTGAATGCCAAAAACACACTAGAATGGCTTTCCAAGGGGTGTTGCGTGTTCGTGAATGGTCCAGTCTCAGTCCTGACTTAAATCAGCTTAAAAATCAGAACCAAAGCTTGAACATTGTTGTCCATCAATGATTCCCATCCAAATTTACTGAGCTTCAGCAATTTTGACCCCAAAAAAGTGATATGTATGTTGTACAAGTATGTTGTACAAGGTTGGAAGAATATTTTTCAAAAGTATTCTCAGCTGTTATGGCAGCCAAAGTGCGTATGTGAAGACATACGCAATTGATACATCCTAATTTTGTATTATGCTAGTCATTTAAAAAAAAGTTATATATTATTTTCCCATTAGTTTATGTAGATCGATAGGAATACAAAATGTAATTTAATCCATTTTATGATTACATTTTGAGGCAGCAACATGTGAAGACTGTGCAAGGGGTATGTAGACTTTCATTAGCGACTGTACTGTATATCCTTAATACCTCTGGATATAACCACCATCTGCCAAGACCCGGTGCAGTGTTCCTGCCAGCACAGAGACGATACACCTGCTCTATAAGATTCATGCCCCAAGCTACCTATTCTTAGAACACTTCCTGGATGCTGACCAAGTCATTTGCTTGAGTTAGCCACTTAACGCCTTAAGGCTAAATAGAAAATGCTTATCCAAATTTTTCCCAGACATGACACTGTGCAAATCTTATTAGTAACCCTAACATGTAATCCATATTGCTTTAGTCCTCAACTGGCAGCTTCATTAAATAGGACCCGCAAAACACCAATCTCAACGTCAACAGTGAAGAGGCGACTCCAGGATGATGGCCTTCTAGGTAGAGTTGTAAAGAAAAAGCCATATCTCAGACTGGCCAATAAAAAGAAAAGATTAAGATGGGCAAAAGAACACAGACACTGGACAGAGGAACTCTGCCTAGAAGGCCAGCATCCCGGAGTCGCCTCTTCACTGTTGACATTGAGACTGGTGTTTTGCGGGTACTATTTAATGAAGCTGCCAGTTGAGGACTTGTAAGGCGTGTGTTTCTCAAACTAGACACTAATGTACTTGTCCTCCAGCTCAGTTATTCACCAGGGCCTCACACTCCTCTCTCTATTCTGGTTAGAGCCCATTTGCCCTGTTCTGTGAAGTACACAGCATGGTGCGAGATCTTCAGTTTGTTGGCAATTTCTCACATGGAATAGCCTTCATTTCTCAGAACAAGAATAGACTGGCCAGTTTCAGAAGAAAGTACTTTGTTTCTAGCCATTTTGAGCCTGTAAATCGAACCCAACTCGTCTAAAGAAGGCACGTTTTATGGCTTCGTTAAATCAGTACAACAGTTTATCTGTGCTAACATAATTGCAAAAGTGTTTTCTAATGCTCAATTAGCCTTTTAAAATAATAAACTTGGATTAGCTAACGCAATGTGCAATTGGAACACAGGCGTGATGGTTGCTGATAATGGGCCTCTGTACGCCTATGTAGATATTCCATTAAAAATCAGCCATTTCCAGCTACAATAGTCATTTACAACATTAACAATGTCAACACTGTATTTCTGATTAATTTGATGTTATTTTAATGGACATAAAATGTGTGTGTGTGTAATATATATATATATACATACACTGTACATACAGTTGAGGTCGGAGGTTTACATACACTTCGTCATTTGGCAAATCGGTTAGGACATCTACTTTGTGCATAACACAAGTAATTTTTCTAACAATTGATAACAGACATAAGTGAAGTAATCTTTCACTGTAACGCAATTCCAGTGGGTCAGAAGTTTACCTACACTAAGTTGACTGTGCCTTTAAACAGCTTGGAAAATTCCAGAAACTGACGTCATGGCTTTAGAAGCTTCTGATAGGCTAATTGACATCATTTGAGTGAATTGGAGGTGTACCTGTGGATGTATTTCAAGGCCTACCTTCAAACTCAGTGCCTCTTTGCTTGACATTGCTTGACATCATGGGAAAATCCAAATATATCCGCCAGGACCTCAGAAACAAAATTGTAGACCTCCACAAGTCTGGTTCATCCTTGGGGGCAATTTCCAAACGCCTGAAGGGGTACCATGTTCATCTGTCCAAACAACAGTACGCAAGTATAAACACCATGGGACCACACAGCCGTCATACCGCTCAGGAAGGAAACACGTTCTGTCTCCTAGAGATGAACGTACTTTGGTGCGAAAAGTGCAAATCAATCCCAGAACAACAGCAAAGGACCTTATGAAGATGCTGGAGGAAACAGGTACAAAAGTATCTATATCCACAGTAAAACGAGTCCTATATCAACATAACCTAAAAGGCCGCTCAGCAAGGAAGAAGCCACTGTTCCAAAACCGCCATAAAAAAGCCAGACTACGGTTTGCAACTGCACATGGGGACAAAGATCGTACTTTGTGGAGAAATGTCCTCTGGTCTGATGAAACAAAAATAGAACCATTTGGCCATAATGACCATTGTTATGTTTGGAGGAAAAAGGGGGAGGGCTTGCAAGCCGAAGAACACCATCCCAAACGTGAAGCACGAGGGTGGCAGCAACATGTTGTGGGGGTGCTTTGCTGCAGGAGAGACTGGTGCACTTCACAAAATAGGTGGTATCATGAGGAAAATTATGTGGATATATTGAAGCAACATCTCCAGACATCAGTCAGGAAGTTAAAGCTTGGTTGAAAATGGGTCTTCAAATGGACAATGATCCCAAGCATACTTCCAAAGTTGTGGCAAAATGGCTTATGGACAACAAAGTCAAGGTAATGGAGTGACCATCACAAAACCCTCACCTCAATCCTATTGAAGATTTGTGGGCAGAACTGAAAAAGAGTGTGCAAGCAAGGAGGCCAACAAACCTGACTCAGTTACACCAGCTCTGTCAGGAGGAATGAGACAAAATTCACCCAACCTATTGTGGGAAGCTTGTGGAAGGCTACCCGAAACATTTGACCGAAGTTAAACAATTTAAAAGGCAATGCTACCAAATACTAATTGAGTTCATGTAAACTTCTGACCCACAGGGAATGTGATGAAAGAAATAAAAGCTGGAATAAATCACTCTCTACTATTATTTCACATTCTTAAAATAAAGTGGTGATCCTAACTGACCTAAGACACAGAATTTCTACTAGATTTAATATCAGGAATTGTGAAAAACTGAGTTTAAATGTAATTTGGCTAAGGTGTATGTAAACTTCCGACTTCATCTGTACAACTGGTCTACTGCTACATGTGAGCCCCAATTGTCATACAAATGTAATTCCACATATCAGTCCCAATTTATACACAGGTCTACACCTGTACTTCAGGGCCAAATTACACACAGTACCTAAAGTCTGCACCTGTGCTTGAATCCAATTAGTCAACTTAGCCTGGCCTGAGCTGGAATACTCAAACTGTAAACCAGGTCTACCCCTGCACCTCAGCTCAAGTACAAACCAGGTCTACACCTTTGTCTGAGCCCCAATACTAATTTAAACCAGATCTACACCTCCATATCTCAGCCCAAATACCCATAAAAACCAGGTGTACACCTGTGGCTATGTCCCAGTACTCTGATAAACCAGGTCTATCCTTGTGAAAGAGATACTAAACACACCTATTTACATGATATATTTCAGTTATATTACACTAATTGAGTGTATGGGTCTACACATGGCCAATTCTCCCTGAAATAACACAATATGACATTTACAATTAAAATCATTGATTTAAATGTGTTTGGCTAATGGATAATGGTAAAATCATCTACAAGATCATCTTGAACATGTATATCCATTATCTAACTCAACTTCAGTCTATTGAAAAATAAATAATCTGCTATGAATTTAGAGCCACTATATTTTCCCATTGGTCACAAATGTGACCACTAAGATATTTTCATATACCACGAGCATCAGGGGTGCAATGTATCAAAAATGAAGGCACATATGTAAACTAGACCCTTTAAAAATGACAGGTACAAGGACAATATTTGAACATTTCAACAATGTATTTGTTTTTTTAAACAGTTGAATACAGACTTCTAGTACCAAATGTTTCTGTAAAAGTACACCTTGTAGATGAATGCTTGTGGTCTTGTGACCATTTTGAAAAATCGTATGAAACATCTCTGAATCACACTAGACACATTCATAATATAATACTTATTTTTGATAAGTACAACTTTAACTTCTCTAGAGCCTGTAAAGTACAAAATTGCCCCCCCCCCTACTATTGTGACTGATGGGCTTAAAATGGGTTAAATGAGCTATTATAGAAGGACACAGAGACACAATCCTGTCGGGAGTGACCTCATATAGGCATGCCTGTGGCAAATCACAGCGCCAACGGCAACGAGCTAAAACTAGGTGGCAGAGGGGCTGGAGGCAGTAAAAGCAAAGGCCAACTATGATGCCATAGAGCCCTGGCAGAGAAGGTTAGGCACTAGACTCACACACCCAAGGGAGCGCTGAGCCTCTGGCCTGCCCTTGGATCAACTCCTTCTGTGTGACAGACAGGTAGATCTCTCTACTACAGCTATTTCTATTGCAATGTCCTACATGGCGAGGGTGATGCTGAGAACATCTGAAGCAATCAGAGATATAAAGACTCTTCGCTTCCATGGTGGAGAAGGACTACATTTGGTAAAATACCCTTCTGACCGATCACTCTGGATCCAAACAATGACCCAAACAATTGAGTCATTAGTGGTAAGAATGCCACTTGACAGTGAGTACAATCACAAATGTGTAAATAAGCACATTGTTAACATGAATGTTTAATTAGATTGGTAGACATGTAAAGCGACTGAATAATAAGAAACAAGCAGCCTACATCATTTCATGAAAAATCCTTCATTCTGTTTACAGCACAGTGTGGATGTTAACAAAGCATTGACCAGTGAGGGTGTTGTTGAACAGTAATCACAGGTGAGAGCATCAGACTGCTGTGCTGTCCTCAACAGCCCCTTCCTATGAATGGAACTTCATAGATCAATACCAGGAATAGACACACATCCAGAGTGAGAGATATAACGAGAGCATATTAAATCCGCACAGCATTCGTCCAAATGACGCACACAAAGTGAGAGAGAAAAAAATACGGCAACATACGCCATCCACACAGTATTAATGGAATGTGGAAAATGATAGGTCAGAGGTTCCTAATCTGAAGTGCAATGTAAGGCACAACAAGGAAGTCTTTCATTTACGTCATCAATATTATGTGGCATATTATTAAATGTTTTGCCTTTGGGTGGTACATAGAGACTTTTCCTATGGTCTGTAGGGTGAAAAGGTTTGAGAATCATTGCTGTAAGTAGGTTATTATGCATTAAAGGGAAATAGGCGTACAATATACACTGAGTGTACAAAACATTAGGAACATCTGCTCTTTCCATGACACAGGCTGACCAGGGGATTCCAGGTGAAAGCTATGATCCCTTATTGATGTCACATATTAAATCCACTTCAATCAGTGGGGAGGAGACAGGTTAAAGAAGGATTTTTAAACCTTGAGACAGGTGAGACATGGATTGTGTATGTGTGCCATTCAGAGGGTGAATGGGCAAGACAAAATATTTAAGTGCCTTTGAACGGGATATGATAGTAGGGTCCAGGTGCACCGGTTTGTGTCAAGAACTGCAATGCTGCTGGGCTTTTCACACAACAGTTTCCCATATGTATCGAGAATTGTCCACCACCCAAAGGACATCCAGCCAACTTGACAACTGTGGGAAGCATTGGAGTCAACATGGGCAGGCATCAATGTTCCCTCAAAAATGTTTCATCATTGAGCAAACTTCAATGTGCAAATTCTGTGCAACTTCCGGCACGCGTTTTCTGTGAACACTGACACTGTCCCCGCTTTAAAAGTTAGTTTTAACAGTGTTCAAGTAGGCTACTGTGGCTATTTAATCATAATGTAGTCCTACAAGAGTGGCCAACCATCAAAAACAATGGGGAAAATGCATCCCATAACATTTTAACATGGAAATAGCCTACAATTCAGCCTACAATAGCAGCCAATGTGTGGTGTTCACTTTGATATCAAAACAAGTGCATCTACCCATGACCGCTGATGCTGTAAACACAGTCCAGTTCAAAGGAATGGCACTGATACATATATGGCAATGGTCTATTTGCATATAGGCCTACTGCTGCTTTGATTGGTTATGCCGCACCGGTCTATGTAGAGTATGTGCCCGAGTCGTGCCTGTCAATGTAATAGAATCCTGCTCTGATGCGTTCTGCCAACAAACAAAATCTCTTGTAAAGTTAGTTTTGCATACTAAGTCTTACATATTTTGTTTTGTTTTGAGATGTTGCATTGAAAGTTGCTAATATTGTGCTGATTTGATCACAATTCCCACAGTAAAGGAAAACGGTGATTTTGTTAACAGGGAAAACTAGAAAGTTGCGTGAAGGGGAGGGGGGGTGCAACTCAATATTAGGAAGGTGTTCCTAATGTTTGGAATACTCAGTGTCAAGCTGCTGTCTGTTGGCCTCCATATAACATTACTGTATGTTAGAGTGCATTTTGATCCATAGTAACTTACCAAGACATTCAAATACAGCATAGAGACTCCTGCTATGGTTATGGACCAAAGCTAAGTATCCTTCACGATAAGCCTTTCCTCTTGCTGTTGACAACAGGTCTTTTTATAAAACATTTAAAGACCTGTTGACCTGTGAAGAAGGAAACTGCGTAAAACAACAGTTAAAAAGTATGGAGTAATAGAGGGAGAATATACACGTTTGACAGAGGTCAAATGTCACCAGCTCATCAGGCAAATACTCAACTGATGTAATTTAGAACTACCATAGTATATCAAGTCGAACCATATAAACCCAATGTGATTTACACAACATTAGTATATTATTAACATGGTGTTGAAAACAATGTAAAAAATATATATATATACAGTAAGTATACAAACACAAACCTTTTCCGTTTACACGGGAGATTTCTCAAATTCAGAAAGGGTAGATTGCCATTAGCACTTTTAAAGAGAAACGATCCTGGACAATCTGTATTTTCAATAAGGTTTTAGCAGTTTGATGTGTCCTGGAAATCCTCATGAAATGCAAATGAAGTGCCGCAATCTACCAGTGTTTCATCTGAAGGCAAATCAGAAAGCTGAGGTAGAACGAGCGTGTAAAAAAACAAGTTGAATATGGGCAAGGTGGAGCGAGTCATGATTAATACTGCAATTGCACAGAAAAACAGTCAGTCTACCTATTACATCCTCAACAGAGGGAGCCAGATTAATCTAGATTGCACACTTACAAGAGGGCTGCTGGGACTGGGTTATGCCCTCCACAGGGCGAAGAGCAGGGCTGGCCTGGGACAGACTTCCGCTGATAACCTCCCCCTTACGTGTAGACACTAGATGGAGGCCAGCTTTGGCATTTGGTGTGGGGCCAGATACTGAATTTGGGGAGAGGGAAGGGGGGTCCAGATATCAAGGCTTTCCCTGTTGGCATCTGGGGTGGAAGGGGGCCCTGATGAATGGATCCACTATAGCTCTGCCTCCAATGGTCCAGGAGTGCAGGGGGCCCACAGCCACCGAGCCCACAGCAGCCTGCTGCCCCACACTGGAGACCACTCGGTGGGCTGCGACAGGCTGCTGGGGCAGGGGGACCTCTGAGCACCGGGAGTACCTGGGCTGGGCCTGCCAGATGATGGGCCTAGGGGCAGCAACAGGCGTGAACAGGGCCGTCCCCTGGACACTGGGATGTAAAAGACTATGGGGATGGTGGGTGTTTGGCTGGACATGGCAGAGGGGCTGTTTGTTGGGCTGTGGAGGGTGGGAGACAGAGACAGCAGCCCCAGCTATCTCATTCCTCTTCCCAAAGGGGGCCTGGAGGAAAGGATCAGATGGCAGAGCAGGCTTGTGGGCCAGAGGGAAAGGGGAGTTGGTAAACACATCTCTCCCTTCTTTCCCTGCAATCCTGAAAGGGGCCTGCAGGAAGATATCAGGGGAGGGGACTGTGTGCTGCTGTGTAGGAGGTGAGAGACACTGGGACTGTTTCTGGCCAGGCTTGATTGGCTGGTCAGAGGACTTAGAAAGCAACGGGTGGGAGTTTGTCTCATCTGGATACAATGAGGGGGGAATGATGCTGCTGTGGGCAAAGGGAAGTCTCTGTCTGTGCTCCTCTTCAACAGCTGGTCCAGAGCTGTCGGTCCTGGAGGAACCTGGTAGTGTCTCACTGCTGCTAGGTTCCCTCTGCAGGTCTGTAGGGTACAGAGAACAACAGTCAGACTGACAGGCTGTTTAAATAAACCAGGATAGTCAACCAACATTCAAGTTCATTTCACATTGTAATGACTAGTTTTGTTATGGTGTGCACAGAATGTGACAGAAAATGATATACAATCTAAACATGATTTAACATACCATTCACATACACTAGTTACTTCTGTAATCGGCACTGAAAATCAAAATGTGTCAATTGAATTTCTGAATGGTAAGTCAAACAAGACCAGACAGGAGAGCAATCTGAAGCTGCCATTGCCCCTCAGAAAGTAGTGTGAGAACAGGGGAGTGGGGCAATCCTTTTCTGAGAACTAGCAGGCTCGAACAGATAAGATATTGATATTTAGAAATAAAACAAAATTGGGCAGGGAATGAACTCAGTAATACTTTAAAAGGCGTAAAACCAAATCGAAGGTGTCAATTTGATAATGGACATACAGTGCCTTCAGAAAGTATTCACACCACTTGACTTTTCACACATTTTGTTGTGTTACAGCCTGAATTTAAAATGGATTACATTTGGATTTTGTGTCACTGATCTACACACATTGTCTTGAGTCAATAAGTATTTGACACGTTTGTTATAGCAAATTCAGGAGTAAAGATGTTGTGCAATAATAGTGATTAACATGACCTTTGAATGACTACTTCATCTTTGTACCCCACACATACAGTTAACTGTAAGGTCCCTCCGTTGAGTAGTGAATTTCAAGCACAGATTCAACAACAAAAGACCAGGGAGGTTTTCCAATGTCTCGCAAAGAAGGTCACCTATTGGTAGATGGGTAAAATTAAAGAAGATACTGAATATCCATTGGAGCACGGTGAAGTTATTACTTACACTTTGGATGGTGTATCAATACACACAGTCACGACAAAGATACAGGCGTCCTTCCTAACTCAGTTGCCGGAGAGGAAGGAAATTACTCATTGATTTCCCCATGAGGCCAATGGTGATTTTAAAACAGTTACAGAGTTGAATGGTTGTGAAAGGAGAAAACTAAGGATGGATCAACAACATTGTAGTTACTCCACAATACTAACCTAAATGACAGAGAAGACGATTAAACTTGACTATCTAGAGGAAGTAAAAGTCGTAACAAGGTAGCCTGTACAGAAGAAAAAATATTCCAAAACATGCATCCTGTTTGACACTAAAGTAATACTGCAAAAAATGTGCCAAAGAAATTGTCTTTTTTTTCTTCTCCTGAATACAAAGCGTTATGTTTGGGGCAAATCCAACACATCACTGAGTACCAGTCTTAATATTTTCAAGTATGGTGGTGGCTACCTCATGTTATGGGTATGCTTGTCATCAAAAAAGACCAGGGAAGTGTTTTTTTGAGGACAAAAACTTAGAGCTAAGCACAGGCAAAATCCTAGGGGAAAACTTGTTTCACTCTGCTTTCCAACAGACATAGGAGCATACCAACCTGCATCACACTGCCTGCTGCTTCTGAAGCTAAGCAGGGTCGGTCCTGGTCAGTCCCTGGATGGGAGACCAGATGCTGCTGGAAGTGGTGTTCGAGGGCCAGTAGGAGGCACCCTTTCCTCTGGTCTAAAGAAATATCGCAATGCCCCAGGGTAGTGATTGGGGACGTTGCCCTGTGTAGGGTGCTGTCTTTTGGCTGGGACATTAAACGGGTGTCCTGACTCTGTGGTCACAAAAGATCCCATGGCACTTATCGTAGGGGCGTTAAACCCTGGCTAAATTCCCAATCTGGCCTTCATACCATCTTGGCCACCTAATCATCCCTGTAACTAATTGACTGTGTTCTCAGTCAAGACTAGAACACGAAGCCAAATATACACTTGAGTTGCTTGCCAAGATAACACTATGCCACTTAGGAACAATTACAGTTTTGCCTTGAAAATGGCTGTGTAGCAATGATCAAACCAAAAGATTCTTCCACTTTGACAAGACCGATTGTGTGTAGATCGATTACAAATCCATTTTAATCCCACTTTGTAAGACAAAATATGGAAAAAGTCAAGGAGTGTGACTTGACTGTGTCCACCTCACTAATAATCACCAACATAAAAGATTGACAGTCAGGAATCATAGAAAATATGGAGATGACTATTTTCTGCAAATTGTGATGGCAAGAAATGACACATTTTCAGTGCGGCCCTCCAGACCTCATTGAAGACTGAATGCAGCCCCCGGGGCAAAATGAGTTTGACCACCCTGGGATAGAGTATGATATTTACAACAAAACCTACTTGAAATGTATTTATACGGACTTGAAATACATTTAAAAAACAATACATGATAAACAAGAGTTATAGAATCAGATATAAATATGAACAGGATGGAGAAAAAAAAAACTAGTCGCATTGAACTCAGTGACATTTGATCAAAATATGTTTTGCAAAGGTACAAAATGAAAACAGATGGAAGGAAAATAATTCAATCATCCAAAGGCTTTGTAGGTTCTGTATGCAATTCTCCATGATAATAGTTATATTGATTGTGCCTCTCTTTAATAGTAGGATATAAAAGAAAACTAATTGGTCAGTAAGGAAGAGACAGAGGGGCAAGCAGGCAGGCAGGCATGCATGCATTTCCACAGAGGCAGTCTTACCTGTGCAGACAGGGAGCAGACAGAGAGCAGTGTTAGCTTGCAGTTCCAGAAGGGGAGGGTTAATGGGGTTAACCCCAATTTAAAAGAGTTAATATGACATGAGAGCCACCATGGTAATAAGTATGTGTGTGAGTTCTTGTATACGAGTTATCCCTATCAAAATTCCAAGTGTATGAATGTATTCAAAACAAGGATTAGGAATATTTTCCATCATATTTTCTCAAGAAACTTTGAAATCCACTCCGAATGTCATCTCCCAAACATGAGTAATTAAACCTCTGTGCATGTGTAAATAAGGTAAAAATAACTAGTGATTAATTTGCAGTACATGATTGAATTGATGGTACTTCAGTAGAAGCGTATTTTTTTTTGAAAGACAACATACAGTTCAAATGTGTCGTCCCTCTCCCTCTGAATCAATCTTTCTGCCAATCCTTTACGTTAACCACATGACTGCCACTGTGAGGGCGTCAAATTCCCAACACCCCCCCCCCCCCAGTCACTCAATCAATACTCCACACAACAGTACATTTACATGAATATGTTTATTCGACATCCCTTTCTTTGTAATTCTTTAGTTATCTCACAAAAATAGATTTGTGCACACAGAAATCACAGCTCTGACGCAGGATTGGGTGTCATAGAAACGGACAGGGATCCAGAACAACAGCTTTTTCCACTTTTTGCAAAAACAACAGGGTAACATGAAGGTTCTCGGTTTTTTACAACAAGAAATGTAACTACCTGGAGGGCAAGACCTTTACAACAGCACAGTGGTGTCTACAGGAAGAAGCAAGGATTGCATAGGTCAATAGCCACATGAGTATCTATCTATCTATCTGCAGATGGTGTGTGGAGGGGGGGCTAAGATGTGAACTTAAGCCTTCCATTGGTTGCACATGTCTACAAAAGCCTGAGAAAGATGGGACACAACATTGGATTTCAGAATACTGTCAATAAGTGTTGTTGCTTGGCATGCCTTGTTTTCGAATACTGCAGTAGAGCAATTATCTGTAATTCCTTAAATGCCCAACAGCATAACAGCATAGTTATGCAGTCCTATCAGGGCGTGTATGTGGTGGTCGTGGAGTCCTGTGTAGTGCTTGCCCCTATGTCTGATACACAACCACTTCATTACGCACTTTGCAGTAGTGACAACATGATATGACCAGTCATTATTTCTTTCCGTTCACCATATTCAAATCAGATCACGGACTCCAGTGGTCCCACTCAAAAAGACAGATGCTCTACTCTCAGATACAGTGGCCTGCTTCCTCTATAGGCAACAGAGTGACTCGGCGCAATTCAAGACGGCCTGTGCTTTTCAATATGACGAACACCAACACCACTGTCGATGTCACTGTTTTTGCAGCGAGTTCAAACAACAACACAACCGCATCACATCCAACAACTCAGACTGGCTAGGAGTTACATTACTCTATGTCCACACACACACACACACACACACACACACCAATGACAACACTGTCTACCAACAAACCAGAACATTCAACAACACGGTCATGCTTCGATATGCATCTTTTTGATCATGTCAAATCTGTGCGGAGAAGCACTATTTCAGCGAAGACTGTAGTTCTGCCTTTGTACAGCGTGAGTAAGTATGGTACAGTATAAGACATGGTAAAGTTCCCTGTGTCGTGGTCCCATTGCACAACAAACTAGTTTGTTTATAATACAATCCTCCTTAGGTGAAGGCAAGTAAACAGATGCTACTTGGAGAAATCCTACCCAACCCTCAACAGATCAAAGCTAAGATTGTCATAACTGTATGTTTTTACTAATGTCACAATAGCAATCTGGGGAGAAAATATGGCGAGAAACACATTCTCAAACACAGCTGCACAAACAGGAAAAACATAATCAATTTCTTCTATAATAGTCATCTTAAGAATTCTATTTTTATATATATTATCCATCTTTATTTATAGACTAATATTCAGTTCATACATTCATTCTCTAACACTATTCATACTCACATTTAATATTAGTTACATATGAAATAAATTTTTCTATATATATATTTTTCTTTTCACAATGTAACGCTATGATGACAGATGAAGAACAGAGCACATTTGACCAATTACTTTTTGAGGAACCACAACGTAAAGACCACTGGGTCCGTGGGTATTGCAGGTAAACATACATTTACAGTATGTAGGGCCGATAAATGACTATGATATAGGACCTATGTACATGCAGGAATGCACGTTTGCAGGGAATGATTGCGTGGGCACATACAGCCTGAAATGAAAGGGATGATATGGACTGTCTGTATACATGTAGTCAGACTAAAGAGGGCAAGAAAAGAAAAACGAGCAAATAAATGCTTTCGAAAAGCATCAACGTTGTCAACGTGTAGCCGACTCCCGAGCCAAGCTCGTGCTTTCACATCTTAGCTTCTTTCTTTGGGAATGTTAACTCCACATTTCTGTTATTGTAGGCTTAAAGCCTTATGTTGGTGCGAACGTATTCCCTTTTTGAGAAGAACTTACTCGCTCATTTACACATATAAGGAAGGCTCAACCTCTGGAACAGCTGGTGGACTGTTCCAGTCATTTTAGATCTGACATCCCATCCATTCCCCCTGCAGACTATGATACCTCATGCTAAGTGCTAAAACACAAGCCCTGGCAACACGGCCACTGAACAGGTAGATAATTAAATTGGCAGATATACCCTTGAAATAATTCTGTCTACAATATACAATAAATCAACGGTGTGATATTAGTGTTACCAAATGTGCGCAAACAAATAATAATCCAAGTGAAACAACAGTGGAAAAAGGAGACAACACATCTACTTGTGCACCATAACAACGAGCCAACAACTACAAGAGTGGAGTTCTCTGGTTCCTTATAGGACACAATGCCGTGTGACTGGACACTGTTCCTAGACATACCAGAGACAGGAATAAAACATGGTGAAACATTCTACAGAAAGAAGAACTCTTGGATGAAGTTAGTGTGTCGTGAACACAAAAAAAGGTAGAAGCTGCATGCCGTGACCTTGTTTGCCATGATGACCCCAGAAGGGCAAGAGAATATAAATGCTGTGAAAGCATGAAATGAGAGGGCAGAGGGGAGAAGAAGAAAAGTGGTGGGCATGATGGGAATCAATACCAGAGGCTTGATGGGAATCAATACCAGAGGCATGGTGGGAATCAATACCAGAGGCACGGTGGGAATCAATACCAGAGGCACGGTGGGAATCAATACCAGGGGCACGGTGGGAATCAATACCAGGGGCACGGTGGGAATCAATACCAGGGGCACGGTGGGAATCAATACCAGGGGCACGATGGGAATCAATACCAGGGGCACGATGGGAATCAATACCAGGGGCACGAATGGAATCAATACCAGGGGCACGATGGGAATCGATACCAGAGGCACGATGGGAATCGATACCAGAGGCACGATGGGAATCAATACCAGAGGCACGATGGGAATAAATACCAGAGGCATGATGGGAATAAATACCAGAGGCATGATGGGAATAAATACCAGAGGCATGATGGGAATAAATACCAGAGGCATGATGGGAATAAATACCAGAGGCATGATGGGAATAAATACCAGAGGCATGATGGGAATAAATACCAGAGGCATGGGACAAACACGAACAGGACAATGGCCCAGTGTGTTTGGAAACACAGATGGAGTTTACATGGAACAAGCGTTAGTCACGGGAACGAATAGTGGAACGGGGGTGTAACAATTAATGGTGGGGTCTACTCTCCCCTCGAGCGTCACTACTTCTACCCCCCCACTCCACTCTCTCTCTATTTAGTTTCCCGGCTCCCCAGCGCCCCCTACAGGTCGATGAGCTGGTCCACCATGAGCAGGGAGCGGGCCAGGCTGGGCAGGCTGGATTCAGAGCTGCCACTGTTACTGCGAGAGTGGCCTCCTGAAACTGGCCGGACAGAGACGAGGGGGGCAGGGGGTGGGCCAGGGCAAAGCAGGGGGGAGGAAGGACAGGGAGAGAAAGCAGGGGAAGGAATAAAGAACAGACAGAGAAGCCAGGGAAAAGAGGAAGAGAAGATGCAGTTACAGAAGACAGAGAAAGACAGGAAGTAAGCGGAATTGCTCTCCACATACAATCTATGAGCGTCGTTAGAAGAAGGAATAACTACACACAGGGAGAATGGCTACTCAGATTAATCTAAGAGGGGAAGAGGAGCAGGGTTCAATTACACTACTGAGGACACTGACTGAAATCAATCCCAGAATTCGTCTGACCATGGCTGAGGAACAGTAGGACATCATCATCTCAGAGTGTGGGACAAGGCCCACAAACCCATTCTCTGCCCTTCCTCCTGGCCCTGCATGAAGGCTGCCTTGAACACCACCCTGTCCTTACCTTGAGAGGAGTTTTTGGAGCCCATGACAGGGATGGGGTCAAACTCATCCTCGTTGCCCGTATCTGCACTTGGCACAGGCTCAAAGCCTGAGATCAGGAGATCAGAGGAGTCTGCAGCGGAGGAAGCTGGAGAAAGGAGGAAGGGGAGGTTAAGGTGTTTGGGAGAGGAATAAGAAATGGCTGAAATAGAGATAAAGGAGGAATAGGCGGTGACGCGCAGCTACAGAGGTTCAGAGTTAGAATGCAAGTCAGTAGAGCCTGCTAGCGTAGTTGTGACTGGAGCTAGCCTCTTAACAGGGATAACCTAATCAGTTGTTCCTACGGGACACATCACGTTTAAACGGGAGCACACTCGCCTCTCCAATTGTAAGCCTAAATGGCACAGTTCGGGCTTGTGGGTGTGCCTTACCTGCCAGCAGCTGGGTGCAACTCGCAGATACCAGGTCAAAGTCATCCAGAACAGACCCAGTGCCAGCGGGAGCAGAGGAGAGAGAGGAGGCTCCAGAGGGGGGAGAGATGAGAGAGCAGCCCAGCAGAGTGTCTTCCCCAAGCAGGGGGTCTGGGGGAGGGAGGGCAGAGGAGGTGAGAGTTAGACAAGGTAACAGGAATTGTTAGTTCAGGATAAATTAATCGCTGTATAATGTTTAGTAAAACATTTTAAAGCACCAAGGACAAAGTATGAATAATACTATACATGTTCCTAGTAGCACTTATTAAAGGCTCAGCGCAGTCTAAATTCTGTTTTGCCTGTGTTTTGTATCATATTCTACAACAGCTGATGAAACGAACACTGTAAAAGTGTGAGCAAATTTGATCAGTGTTATTCCGGAGGGTTGCTGGTTGTGTACAGTCCACATAGGACCTTCTAACCAGCAGGTTTGCATGGGCGGGAGTTTTGGCTTTCCCATGGTGATGTCACCATGTGATAAATTGGTTAATAGACAGATAACAAAGAATGTTCTAAACCTCTCTGCCAAGAACAGCTAGTTTTCAGTTTTCCCTTCCCCACCCACACCATTCACAGACAGTCCTAGCAAAATTCTTGCTTGAGATTTTTTGGGGGCAAAAAAAGCTACTTTCGCCCTTGCTACTGATATGAAAATAGAATATATGGTAATAGAGGCACTACACATCAAAGTCTCCAACCGTAAGTGAGTCATTGTACTTTGTCCTGTCCAGTAATGAGCAGACACCGATGTGATGTGTATTTTTGCTTGCATCATCAAATCATTCAACAAAGCCCCTGGTGATGCAATTACAGAGCCCTGCATGACATACACAGCACAATAAACGTCCCAATTCTCAAAGAAACAGGACAACGTCATCTGTTTTTCACAGAGTTGAAGTGGGCCTATGCTTTTTCATTTCAATTAGCCATTTTATTTCATGTCAGTTTGAATCAGAACATTGGTTGTGAATGACATGTTAGTAACTGGACTAACCAGGCTAATAATAGACAAACACTCCAAATATCAATCAACTGTGGTCATTGTACTAAATGGCTTCATTCCATCCTCTGAAAACCTTACACAATGACCCAATACCATTGTGGAGCTGGTATTATCAGTAAAAATTTCAACCTAAACCTTTTTGTTTCCTCGGATCTAAATCATCATCTTCCACTGTTGCATTGTATTCTGGGAACATCTAGATTGTGTGTCGTCTTGCCTGTGAGACAGAAACTAACCAGGAAGCAGTGCAGAGTCTGTCTCAGACTGGGACACAGGAGCTTCCAGACCAGGGATGAGAAAGTCCAGACTCACCAGAGACTCCTCTATTGGACCCACTACTGTACACGTAGAGAGAGCGAGAGAGGGAAGAGAAGGCGAGCGGGAAGCAGAGAAAGGGAGGAGGAGAACAAGGAAGGGAGGAGACAGGGAGAAGGAGAACAAGGAAGGGAGGCGGAGACAGGGAGAAAGGGAGGAGGAGAACAAGGAAGGGAGGAGGAGACAAGGAGAAAGTGAGGGATTAAGAGGACACCCACAAGAGAACAAAATAAGATAAACACAGGGCAGAAAGAGGACATTGCCCATGGAGCATTCAATGGAAAACCTTGACTTTTTGAGAGCAATGTAAAAGTGGGTACAGTTGTGAAATCTCCAGGAGAGGCTGAAAGACAAAGTACTTTTACCATTGACAGCCTCCTCCATAGTTCCACTAAAAGGATCAGCCATGGACAGGAGGTCAGGGAGCAGGAGGTGTGTATCTGGGGACTTCAGTCCCTCAATAAGCTTCTCTATAGGCCCAGAGAGAAAATAATAGAGAGGAGGAGAAAATGGAGAGAGAGAGAACAGAAAGAAAAAGTGAGAGGCAGTATTACTCCATCTAGCGAGTACAGCATTACATTTAGTCATGGCCAGGACAGCAAACACCATCAAATTGAGCAGTGCAAGTGAGGATGGAGAAAAGGGCTGAAGAGAGAGAGAGAGAGAGATGAGAAGAGGGTGAAGGACAAGTGATGAATAGAAAGGAAGAAATGCTGTAGGGAATGTGGGAGGATGGGTGTTCAATGAGGACAAATGAAGGCACAGCTCCAGCACATCATGTGATGGAAGTATAGAGACCACAATATCGTATTTACATGTTTTTATTTTTTATATAGGCCTATATAGTTTAGTTCCAGAAAATGTACATGAGCCAATCTACTCCAAAGATGCACTCCGTGGATCCTCCAAGCCTGCGTCACCCATTATTTGCAGAGAATTTACAGAACAACATCATTTATCGCTTATGTATATGCCTATACAACTATGACCACACTCAATCCACGCATATCGTTAAGGGCCATTTCCTGGTATAGTGTCAACGGTAGCACCGCAGTTCATGGGGAGCCAACGAAGGAACATTGCTGATTAATTCATATTTACATTTGAGTAATTTAGGAGACGCTCTAATCCAGAGTGATTTACAGTAGCGAGGGCATAGTTTTTAAAAACATTTTTTGTACTGGTAACCCGTGGGAATCAAACCCCCAACCCTGGTGTGACATGTTTGGGGCGGCAGGTACCCTAGTGGTTAGGGCGTTGGGTCAGTAACCGAAAGGTTGCTTGATCGAGTCCCCGAGCTGACAAGATAAAAATCCGTCCTTCTGCCACTGAACGAGGCAGTTAACCCACTGTTTCTAGGCCGTCATTGTAAATAAGAATTTGTTCTTCACCGACTTGCCTAGTTAAATTTAAAAAATGTGCCATGCTCTACCAACTGGGTCACACGGGTGGCCACTAGTGTCCCCTCGCTCCAAATATGAGATGTAATGATATGACAATCTATTCCAGTCAGTAGTGAGAGCCCCCATGGAGATTGTCTACCATGGTATTTACTGTACATTATCAACATTGATGTTGTTTTAATCAATAGAAGCCCTAAAAAACTGAAAAAGTTTTCAATTGTTAAATTAAGCTATTGACTTTTTCATTAGCTTTGAAGGGTTTTGTAAATCGATTATGTTGATAAATAAATGCAACAAAAATAGTAGAAAATTGTTTTTTTAACATACCAGTGGCTTAAACAAAAAAGAGAAAAAAATGAGAAAATTGATCAAATAGGTTGGGGATGATTTCATTGATTACAGATGGATAAGACAAAGGTGATAACAGAATGACATATTAGGACAAAGAAGCAAGAGACCGAGCTAAATAGAGGAAATATTCTCTCCCTACAGGAGAGCAAGAGGTTCTTCTAGGGCAAAGAAACGGTTTGCTTGAGGAACCGCTCACATTGAAAAAATGTTTTTATATCGTCTTTCTTTCCACCACATTCCATCAGGCCAGTTAAAATGCATTTAGAATTAGTACTCTCAAAGCAAAAGAGATGTTTGTTCACATAGCCACAAAACCCAAAAGGTTACTTTCACACCAGATGAATAAAACGGTCACACAGGGAGCGCTAGCTAGTAGCTACATCCACTAGCTGGGGTTAACCCTAAAGACCACTCTGCACACCAGGTTCTCACAACACAACCCACACCTATCTCTCTACTATGTACTTACAGCTGAGCCAGTGGACTGTCACGGACCAAGGTACAGGAAACAAGTCCACTACAGCCCCTTAAACTGGGGAGGGGGGGAGCACTGTACATCAGTGCTAGCAACGTGACTAGCAGTACTTTGGCTTCCTTAGAACAAAATGCCACGTTACAATTTGAAGTGCTGCAATATTTGGGGCTTTATTTCAGGCTGAATCAAGAAAAGAGGTGGCTTTGAAAGGTTTTTGAGAACCACTAAGTAGAACAGTCCAGGGTTGCCATGACCACTAATTGTGTGCGGATACCTAGGGTGCCTTCGTAAATTAACTCAAGGCCGTTTGTAAATTCAGAGCGTTTTGCTCTCGGAGCGTTCAGGGTGCATACTGGAGACACTGGCCCGAGGAGTAGGGTTGATCAGAGCGTTCTGACCTCACAACAGCAGTCAAGCACCGAAGCTAACTAGCGAACATTGGCTAGATTGCTAGCTACTTTTAAACACACAGAGAGAGATCACTCTAACCATACTTTTTTTTTTTTTACTCACCATAGCAGAGCTGGTTAGACTGTTTTCATGTAATTATTATTATTATTATTATTTTTTTTAAATGTAAGTCAGTTAAGAACTAGTCCGTTAAGAACAAATTCTTATTTACAATTCCGGCCTACCGGGGAATAGTGGGTTACCTGCCTGTTTCAGGGGCGATTACTGGCCCAACGCTCTAACCACTAGGCTACCAGCCGCCCCCCTAGAGGGTTATTCCTTGTAACGGTGTCACTGGCAACAATTTAATAAAGTTTTTAGTCAATGTTTACTGGCACCTGTCCTAACAGACACGTTGTTCATAAATTCATTAACTATTCTGTACTCTAGCACTCTCAAACCAGAGAGCTCTGAACTTAAAGTAGATTCCCAGATTGAATTTACGAACGCACCCTAATTCTGGACTTAACGTTGACAATAGATTGCCAGCATCACAGTATGTCATGTTGATACACGAGTTAAGTGATTTGGAGTACAGAAAAGGACACTTCCTTACCTGGAGTGTCTGAGAGTGCTAGGATGCTGAACGGGACCGGAACAGTCAAAGACTCTCCTGTATCCAGGCCAAGGAGGTCTTCAGATTGCTCTACTTGTACAGTAAGTAGCAAGGCGGGGGAAAACAGACACACTAATGAACACTTCAGAAGTACACAAAGTACGGCATGTCCATCTCCGTCTGATTAGAAGAAGATATGAAGGAGCATGGAGAGCTCAAGGCAAAGAGACAGTGTTGACTTGGAAAGTTATTCAGTGAAGAACATCCCATTAAATGGCTAGCTAGGGATTTGAAAGCTTTCAGATTGAACGCTAAGACATTTCTGAGGGCCATTGATGAGGTCACAGAGAGGACCATTCACTCAGCAGGAATATAGAAGCACTTATCAACTTCTACTGTCCTCCAAGAGCTGCTGAATTTTCTCTTCAGTTTGCTCCTCATTTCATGAGAGTTGGGTAGCAACAGAGTTCTCTTCCCTTATGGCCATAGAATGACATAGAACAGTGTTTTATAGGATTTCTATGGGTATGTCACCGTAGCTGTTTAATGGAGGATAGAGGACGTGATTGCGATAGGAAGAACAAAGGAGCTATGGGAATATCTGAGAGATATACAGTAGGGAGATATGAGTGATGGAGATGAGAAGGGTCTCACCAGCAGGTAGGTGGGCTGTTTCCCCAGGGGAGGAGACCTCCAGCAGGCCAGGTATCAGGTCCTCAATGGGGGCCGTCTCCACCTCTGCAGACACGTCTAACAACGAAAAAGACAAAGTAACTTGTACTGCAGCTTTATCTGGTTGGAAATACTATTACAGCAGAGGATATATTACAAATTAGGTATAATAATGTACTTTTAGCTCCCATCTCTTAGAATTATGAACACATTATTTCACACACACGCGCACAGCCTTACCATCAGCCTGTTCGTCAACCAAGTCTTTGTTAATCAGATGCTCCGCACTGAGATTGGAGAAGTCATCATCACCAAAAGGGTTCCAGGCGGGCTGACTGAGGGAGCCGATGGGAGGGCCAGGGGCAGAGGCAGGGGAAGGGGAAAAGGCAGCAAAGTTGCCATCCTGGGCTGGTTCACACATACTCTGCTGAAGGGACTGGGTAGAATTGGGTGGAATTGTACCAACAGATCTGGAAAAACACAAAAAAAGGTCGGAACAGGTCATCTTGTTGTTACACATTCAAAAATAAATATATTTAATTAAGGCTGATATTTCAGGTGATGATGTAATTTCTCCATATCTTACATTAACTGGTTGAGGCCATCTTCTGCTGTGGCCTCTTGCAGTGGCTGGGTGGAGTCACTTCCAGGTAGCCCACCGACCGAATTCTGGGTAAAGTCACTCGGGGTGTGCTCTGCAGCCTTTGGAGAGTGGGGCGGAGTCTTGGACAAAGCAGGAAGAGAAGTCTGGAGTGACAGAGAGAGAGAGAGAGGAAGAAACAGATCATCTAAACAACACAAATAGGGGGAAGAAGAGGATACTCATTTTAAAGAGCTAAATCCAATAACACTCACTAATGAATAACTGTCAATGCCAAATACATACAACACAAAAGAAAATGAGGCGAACAAAGTAAAATAATAACAATTAAAGTGAAAATAATGGACTTGCAAAAAGGTCAAACAGAAGTCTATCACACCAAAATGAGGATAATTCAAACATTCGCAAGGATCACAATGGATTTCGCAGGGGGTTTTAAAGAACTAAGAGAACAACACTCAAATGAGCAAAACCGAAAAGACAGGAAAACGATGAAGGCTGATGGTATTGCCATGACGATGGATGGCTGGGTGAAACAACGGATGGCCTGATGTCACTTTCAAGCAAGCTTGGAGTGTGTCTGACTGCTCAGGGAGCAGACTCGTTGCAGGCTGCAGGTATGTTACCGTCTCTGTCTCAGCTGTGTTCTGACTGGTTTTAGCAGGGATGGACTGGGCCTGGACAGGTGGCTGCTGGGCCACTGGTTGTAGAGGAACAGGTTGTAGAGGAACTGGTTGCTGCTGAGCTGTAGGCTGCTGTGCAGCCGGAGGTTGGACTGGAGTGGGCTGAGCGGTTGGCTGCTGCTGGGTCTGGCTCTGGCCGGCCTGCTTACGACGTGCTGGGGCTTTGGGTGGGGCTGGGCTAGATGGGACCTGGGCCTTCTGAGGGGTGGGACTGGCCAGCGAGGGAGGCACGGCCTGTAGTGGGGCGCTCGGGGCCTCCGTCTTGGCCTGCACAGGTGGGACTCCTCCCCCTGCTGCGGTGACTGCTGCCGCGATTGGCTGCTGCTGCAGTTGCCCTGGCTACCACACAAAGACGGACGACAGCACACAGCGTCAACAAACCATGACAATGAAGACAAAGCTGCAAAGCACAGACAACACAGCGTGCCACTAAGAATACATGTGGCTGTTATCGTGGGTTCAGAACGATACATATAACATCGGAGAACTGCCTTCCCTACCTAAAAACTAAGGACACCATACGCCATTGCTTGTGTCTTTGTTATAAAATCGGAGACTGTAAAACATGTCATCTCATAAAAATGTAAAGGGGAACCATTGTGTGGTACCGTCTTTGGTCCATTTTCCTCTTTAATGTTCACTTCTTCTCTGTTTGGTCAACAGTTTGGTCAACAGCACTTGACTCTCCTTTCCTAAGCTTGTTCCATGACACAGTCTACACAAAGGGCGACTGAACAATAACCCAACCCTGAGCAGCAACTCGCCTTACAGATGGTATAAGTGTCCTGAATTCACTAAGCAACAAAATCCTACACATTTTCTACATTTCTTTGAAATATTTTTTTTCTGACCCATTAGAGTGTAAAGAGGAACATTTTCATTCAAATTGTTTTTTAGCAATTATATTAACACATTTGTGTAAAAAAATAAAATAAAACTGTGATTTGTACTGTAATTCTTTAAAAACTTCCAGATCTTCAGAGCACTATGGAGGAATCTCACATCATCCACCACCAACATGGAAGCACCCACCTGGTGATGGCAGTTATTTTTGGACCAGAAAGCTTACAACTATCACAACGCAAATTAGAAATCTTCAGTACCTGTGGTCGCTTCTCAGAGCAGGAATGCTGATTTGAGACCAGTTTTTCCTTTTCAATAACAATAAATAAGATTACGTAATAGACAGGGGGGACCTGATCCTAGATAAGCACTCATTCTGAAACATTGTATCCCTGAGAATAGTCAACATCCACTTTCTGCCAACGCTGCTAAGAGTGGGATCGACCAGACCCAACACTGCTTGACTTCAGAGACAAGCCAGCAGTGGGATGCAGAGTGGTATGGCTGTGGGCTTGGGTGGCTGCCTGACTTTACCTGCTTCTGCTGAGCACCAGCTTGGGGCTTTCCACCCAGCTGAAGTGTGGCCTGACTAGGAGGGTTCTGTGAACGGCCGGTCACTGGCTGAGGCGGAGCTGTGATCTGTGCCTTCTGTGATTGGAGGGCTGCCGCTTGCTGGGCAAGGTTTAAGTTGACTCCTGCAAGGAGTACAGAATCTGGTTACTATACAAGCGATGAAACAATTAAAATATATTTTTCATGCTATATACATACATAAAATGTCATGGTCACACATATTAAAGGACAGAAATATAAAATGCATTTCCATTGGTTTATTTAATGGTACACAGACAAGACAACAGTTAGGACAAAAGACTAAAAACTAGACTAAACACCCACCCATCCCCACAGGACCCCGTTTACTGCAGATATTATAGCAGTCATCTTATTTGTTCAATAACAGTACTCCACAGCTCAACATTGGTCTCTTTAGCACCAAGCACACGGGACAGAGAAAGTGCCATGTAAGCAATTTCCAAAGCGCCCCCATTGATACCATGGCAGAGAGGGAAGCTCTTGCCAATGTAACGCAACCATCTTTTTGGTTGCCATATACGCTTCCCGCAAACCATAAGGTTCATGGAAGAGTTGTCATTGAGAAGAAGTGTAATTGGTGAAAGGGATTCTTTTTTTCTCGCAACAATGACAGTTCATGTCCTATAGGATTTATAGGGAATTAGCTTAGCCTATGTCCCATCTGCATAATGCTGCTACCATGGTAATGTGGTCTAATAGATACGGAAATTAATTGGCTGCTAAGTGTTATTTTGTTTGTTAACCGCATTACCTCCCTGTTGAGAAATACAGTAACATAATTAGACAATGAAGGTGCCACAAGCAGTGAGTGGCTTGGCTCTGCTTGGTTAAATAATAGAGTGAAGGTGATTCCCCATCAAAATGCAAACAAGTACACAACTCTCCAGTGTCCTGTCGATCACTGGCGGAAAAGCAGCACAAAAACAACGTGACGTCATTCTGCTCAAGAGCAGTCAGTCTGGTTAGAGGCGGGAAAAATAATCAGAGCACGGCAACTCTCTGGCAAGACCTCATTAGATGAGACTGTTGAGAGACAGACCAGCCAAGTGTTCTCTCCATTGGTTTCTAATGAGAGCCCAATCATTTTTTTAGTCAAATATAACTTGGATCTAATTTGATAAATAATTCAACCAAATTTGGCAGAATGTTCTGAGCAGTTTGAGCCTTAAGAGAATATTTTTGATTCATCAAAACTGGGGGGAAAACAAGTATGTTTCAGGTCAGTTCAGGTTCAGCTCTGTGAGCTACCTAGCTTCTTCTGGTACATGCCCACTTATGCAGACATGTATTTATCGTGGCTAATACTCAATGTCCTCCATCTACTTAAATTCTGTCCAACTTAGCATGCTACCATTAGGGTAGAGCAGGGTTCTGAGCAAAAACAAACAGGGTGAGGAGGATTTGTTTTGTAATAGAAACATCAACATGAAGATATTTGTAAATATGTATGCATTAATATACAGTATTATAGGTCCCTAGTTGTATTGTTTGTATAAGTAGTTATATCTGTAGTTTTTATTTGTTTTAGGCCTAGTAGTTGTTTAACTTTATGCTGTTTATGGAACGTTACATTATTCTTTTATTGTTATTATACAGTAGCTGCCATATTATTCTTGTTACCAAGTATTTGTTTTTTCTTCTTCATTTGGACACTATTGAAAACAAGATGGTGCATCTGAAGAGATTTCTTCCTGCAAAATAAATAGAGGTACATGTGATCGTATGCTGATGTAAGGAAGGTTTTTAATTATTATTTTTTTAGTCAAATAATGTATCCGTTTGGGCTTCTTGCGGTCAATTTGCAGTCTACAAATGATTAGTAAGTAAGTTCCGGCCTGGGGTAGAGGATCTACCTCAGTCGCTTCTGTGTACGTATTGAGTACATAACATGCCTCCAAATAAACCAATGTTAGCCTAGTTGCAGTACAACAGCAGAGTGGCCGGTTGGTATATACCTAGAGGAAGTGCAGGGAGATTGGCCCGTTTGCGAGGGGTGAGGGCAGCCGGTTGAATTGGCAGGATGCCAGTGCTGGGCTGGGCATGGCCAGCTTTGGGCCTCTGCCGTGGCGTGATGGAGGTCTCAGTGGTGGGGACAGGATCTGTCAACCTGGGGGACAAAGGTAAGAGTTGGTGGTCAACTTGTCAATGGTACGAAATTACCTTATGAATGATGGCAAAACAGAACAGAGAACACACAACTGACAAAAAAATAAGGATACTAGCCTCAATACTGGCGTGTATAACCAGAAGATTACTCAGGCAGCCCCCCTGTATGACAAACACCAGCACACAGACTTACCTGGCCTTACTCTGTGTCTGGCTCTGGCTCTTCTTCGCTGCAGCTGCCTCACTGGCTTTGATTGGCTCAGGGAGTTGAGCAGGAATTGGAGAGTTCTATATGGGGGTAGATTAGAGATGAAAGTATTGCACATTTATATTTAGGAGGGAATGGAACCACATGACAACAGATGACAAGCACATTCAATAGCATCAGGGCATGGACTGAATAGACCATTGGTAGGTATGGCTCTGAGCCCATTAGAGACCAATCCACAGACTATTCCCCAAACGGAGAGAGAGACAGACATACAGACTAGAAAAGGTCACCCCCCTACAGATGTCACCCTGACCACAGAGCAGAGAGAGACTGACCTTCACATTCTGAACAGGGCAGTCCCGACGAGCCAATTTAAAAGCAAAGTAGGACACCTGGTAGATGTCAGGCCTTTTGTCAGGGTCGGGCTCCAGCATGTACCCTGACAAACACCAACAGAGTGAGGAGGAGAGGTGGAAATGTGAGAGAAAAAGTGAGCCCATTTGAACCACACCAGAAGAGAGAAAAGCGACACACTGACTATCCCACAACCTATAGATTAAGCATGGTTAGATAAGGAGGTAACATGTAGCACAGGGCTCATAAAACACGTAATGGCGTTGTAGAATCTACACTAATTTCCATAACAGATATAGTGAGTGGTGGAATACTGACGGATGAGGCAGTGCAGGTTGTAGGAGTAGCGGGAATTGTCAGGAATGGTGAAGCTGGCATCACAGATGGCCACCTGACTCTCCCCGAAGGGTAGAGTGAAGTAGCACAGCTTATACAGCAAACAGCCCATCGCCTGGAGAGAACACACACACAATAATAAAGTTACATAGCATTTCGAGCCAACACCCAAATGCCCCGAGAAGCCTGAAGGGAAAAGGATTCTCCACACAAATATGGCTCTTCTAACTTCCTACTGTACTAACTAAACCAAATATTAGCTTGACGTTTTCATTTAGTTTCATGAGCATTCTGTGACAGATACGCTACAACGTGGACTGTAAAAAAAAAGCCCCATACAAATCAGTAGCTGGCACTGATACCATGCCTAAAGCCTAGATCTAAAAAAACAACGTCCACTCACCCATATGTCAGCTTTAGTAGTGATAATCTTGCTATTGTAGAGGTTTACCATCTCAGGGGCACGATATGACAGAGTGGTATACCTGAGAGAGAATAGGAAAAGGCCACAAAAAGGAGGATAAAGAACACCATGATGTTGAACTAACACAGGGCTAACCTCTGACGAGGCTCGGCTGAAAAGGCCTATATACCTCTGAACTGTATTCTTCTACAGCTATAAAAAATAAAATTAAAATAAAAAAAAGCTAAATTCAAAGGAAATAAAATGGCAGCATATTGTATGTATTAAGCTACGCAAGTTCACAAACTTTTTTATTTCATCATCGACTATTGGCACTCCTTCAATCTGTGGGTTCTGGAACTTATTGGTAGCGCTGCCAAAGTCACACAGCACATAGTGGCCTTTATCATGTAACAGGATGTTCTCCACCTGCAGAGATACAAAATAGAAGCAAAGCCAGAGAAGGATAAAATATGAGTCACATAATGTGAATTGGATGAAAGTGTCTGCTGAACATATACAGTGCATTTGGAAAGTATTCAGACCCCTTGACTATTCCACATTTTATTATGATACAGCCTTATTCTAAAATTGATTAAATTGTTTTTTCCCCCTCATCGATATACACACAATACCCCATACATTTTTGCAAATGTATAAAATAAATCATTAAAAAAAATATCACATAAGTATTCAGAAGAAGATTGGAACCACCAAGACTCTTCCTAGAGCTGGCCGCCCGACCAAATTGAGCAATCGAGGGAGAAGGGCCTTGGTCAGGGAGGTGACCAAGAAGCCGGTGGTCACGCTGACAGAGCTCTAGAATTCTTCTGTGGAGATGGGAGAATCTTCCAGAAAGACAACCATCTATGTAGCACTCCACCAATCAGGGCTTTATGGTAGAGTGGTTAGACGGAAGCCGTTCCTCAGTAAAGAGGCACATGACAGCATGCTTGGAGTTTGCCAAAATGCAAACAAGATTCTCTGGTCTGATGAAACCAAGATTGAACTCTGGCCTGAATGCCAAGCATCACGTCTGGAGGACACCTGGCACCATCCCTACAGTGAAGCATGGTGGTGGCAGCATCACGCTGTGGGGATGTTTATCAGAGGCAGGGACTGGGAGACTAATAAGGATTGAGGGAAAGATGAACGGAGCAAAGTACAGAGAGATCCTTGATGAAAACCTACTCCAGAACCTGCTCCAGAACGCTCAGGACTTCAGACTGGGGTGAATTTACACCTTCCAACAGGACAATGACCCTAAGCACAACAGAGGCAACACAACGCAGGAGTGGCTTCAGGACAAGTCTCTGAATATCCTTGAGTGGCCCAGCCAGAGCCCGGACTTGAACCCGATCAAACATCTCTGGAGAAACCTTAAAATAGCTGTGCAGCAATGCTCCCCATCCAACCTGACAGAGCTTGAGATGATATGTAGAGAATAATGGGAGAAACTCCCCAAATACAGGTGTGCCAAGCTCGTAGCGTCATACCAAAGAAGACTCTATGCTGTAATCGCTGCCAAAGGTGCTTCAACAAAGTACTGCGTAAAAGGTCTGAATTATGTAAATGTGATATTTCCATTTGTATTTTTTTTAAATAAATTACCAAATATTTCTAAAAACCTGTTTTCGCTTTGTCATTATTGGGTATTGTGTGTAGATTGATGGAAAAAAACAAACAATTGAATCAATGTTAGAATAAGGCTGTCACCTAACAAAATGTAAAAGAAAATCAAGGGGTCTGAATACTTTCCCGAAGACACCGTGTGTGTGTGTGTGTGTGTGTGTGTGTGTGTGTGTGTGTGTGTGTGTGTGTGTGTGTGTGTGTGTGTGTGTGTGTGTGTGTGTGTGTGTGTGTGTGTGTGTGTGTGTGTGTGTGTGTGTGTGTGTGTGTGTGTGTGTTATATATAATTTATATGAAAGGAAAACTTAGCCAAGAACGAGATGAGACAGAGGGAGTGGGAGCAGAGTAAGGAGGTGAGAGAAAACACAGGAGAAGGATTCTACTCCTCCGCACCTTGAGGTCCCTGTGGATGATGGGTGTCTTGCCCTGGTGCAGTCGAGACACGGCGTCACATGTGTCACAGAAGATCTGCAGCACCTCTGCCTCTGTGAAGCCTGTCTGCAGACGTTGGTTCATCAGGTTCACCACCTGGCCCCCTGCAGAGATACATCGCTCAGTCTCATTACTGAACACACACACACGAGGTATGGAGCTAGCAAGGTTCCTCAGTACACCCATCTCGCACTCAGACACTCAGTCTCTTGATCATGTAAAACAGTGGTGCTCACTTTTTCAGCAGGGACGCCATTTTTCCCCCCACCATTTTCTTTCTAAAAGAGTTTCTCGTGACCAAACCTCACCCCAAATCTAAATGACAGGCATAAAATCGGTAAATTCATATTTTCACATCAACAAATAACCTTCAATTGATTACATTTTCAAGAACCCCTCCCCCATTACTGAATAATCTTCTTCTAAAACTTGTGTATATTGTCCTACAAAACAACATGTATTCTTAATGTTTTTTGGGGGTGACCCCACGGCAGTTCCCCCGCCCGCACTAGTGGTCATGACCCCAACTTTGAATACCACTGATTGAAAATGCCCACTTCGCAATAGGGGCCTTTATAAAAGAAATAGGAACACCTTACTAATATTGAGTTGCACCCCCTTTGCCTTCAGAACAGCCTCAATTCAACAGGGTATGGACTCTACAAGGTGTCAAAAGCGTTCTACAGGAATGCTGGCCTATGTTGACTCAAATGCTTCCCACAGTTGTGTCAAGTTGGCTTGATATCCTTTAGGTGGTAGACCATTCTTGATACACACAGGAAACAGTTGAACGTGAAAAATCCAGCACGTTGCAGTTCTTGACACACTCAAACCAGTACGCCTGGCACCTACTACCATACCCCGTTCAAAGCCACTTCAATCTTTTGTCTTGCCCATTCTCCCTCTGAATGGCACATGTATACAATCGATGTCTCAATTGTCTCAAGGCTTAAAAATCATTCTTCAACATGTCTCCTCCCCTTAGTCTACACTGATTGAAGTCAATTTAACAAGTGACATCAATAAGGGATCATAGCTTTCACCTGGTCAGTCTGTGCCATGGAACGAGCAGGAGTTCCTATGTTTTCTACACTTTTTGTACATCTACTATGCCTATAACATACAATCACATCATGGAAGAAAACCTGGTGCAACGCAGAACTCAAATGATATGCAAAGACAAGTACATCAACAAAGTCCCCACACCAGTGGTAGGCCCAGATCACATGTCAAACTCATTCCATGGAGAGTCGAGTGTCGAGTTTTCACTCCTCTCTTGTACTTGATTGAGGAATTAAGGCCACTAATTAGTAAAGAACTCCCCTCACCTGGTTGTCTAGGTCTTAATTGAAATGAACAAAAAAAAATAAACAAGCAGACACTAGGTTCTCCATGGACTGAGTTCGACACCCGTGGCCTAGATGGAAGTTAGACTAATAGTTAAACAGAGAGCGCCCTCATGTGGAGTGACAGTTGTCTGGCTTTATTCTTGTCTTTCAACTACACTTGATTGAACACAGACCCTTCAGTAAGCACTCACCTTTACAGTAGTCCATGAGGATGAGCACTTCCCACACATCTCCTCCTCCACAAGTGGTGATACTAGAGTCCAGATAGCCAACGATGTTCTTATGGCCGACCAGGTCCTTCTGCAAGAGCACATGCACAACCAGATTACATTAACAGACAAAGTGAACATTATCATGCCATTTAAGTTCAAGTTCAACTTGATTGTCCCCAGAAGGGAAATATAACTGATAAACAATGTAGTGCAGAGTTCACGGGCCTTCCCGTGTTTTCATGTAAGCAGAAGAGAATAATAAACAGAATAGCTCCCCTCCAAGCATGCCGTGGGAGTGGGGTAATCTCACAGCTACTCACCATGATCTGGATCTCTCGCTTGCACACCTGCAGGTCGTGCTCATTGTTGACATACATCCTCTTGAGGGCACAGCGGAGTCCTTGGCTGGTTCGTACCAGGAACACGATGGCAAAACCCCCTGTAAGAAAGAGAGAGAGTGTGATTGAGACCGAATTAAGGTTCAGTGTTTGGAGGCAAGCAACCATTGGAAAGTCTGAAGTGTTGACAACACCACTCTGTGCTAGGGCTGGCACAATTACATTTTTAAAATAGTTTTAAAAATATATTTTTTATTTTAAATAACAGCTGATTAAAGACAGTACAGCTGGTTGAGTCTGTTTGTGTGGTAACAAAAATGGACTCGTTACAACATGAAACTTTGTTGCTCCTTGCTGAAATAAGCAGGGTGTTGTAGCAAACAAGTCTTCGGTTGCCTAGGCAACACCCCCCTCCCTGCAGCAACAGCAAACATAGAAATAGAATGAATTTAACAGGCATGGAATCTCTAGCCCTGGCAATATGACTGTTAAACTCGCAATGGCTGCCTGGTATAGAATGTTCATTCAGGTTATGTTAACTGATGTGGCACATGCAATGGAATGTATTTTTTATAATGTCAGTTGAGTTCAACATCAACAAATCACAGCACATATTGATGGGTACACCTCTGAATCAGAGGGGTTGGGGTAAATGCGGAAGACACATTTCATTTGAATGCATTCAGTTGTACAATTGACTAGGTATCCCCCTTTCCCTTTACTCCTAGGAGTTCACCCTTCTTCACCTGCTTTTAAATGATATCAAACTAGAGGGTTCATATTTCCCAGTGATGAAGACATGTCTCATGGTATGGTGGGGTATGCTAAATGGGTCAACATTCCTGAATGTTTTGGCTTTCAGGTCCAAAAAGTTACTTTCTGACCACTACCAATGGACCAATATTTATGGCATTTTTTGTTCAAATCCAAAGGGGTGTGGTCAAAATGTGATTGCAATCAAATGGAACGACCCAGTAGTGCTAGTGATGGCAGTAGTAATGGTGGTAGTTGTAGTAATGGTATTGTAGCAATGGGGTTTTCATAGGATCTGGTTTAGTTATAGTGACCTACTTTTGGTGGTTTGTAGGTGTGGAGTTATTACAGCGGATTATAGTGGGTTAGCATAGTAGGCTAGATTGAGTAGTACAACATCATAATCCATATAAATGTGTCTTTAAACTCTCTAAATGTTTCCGTTTGAACATTCTGAAAGTTGTGTGGCAGTGATTTCAGTGTAGTATGTTGAAGCCTGTATTCCACCATTGAAATGAATGAGGATACAAGAGTGAAAGGTTGAGAATGTGACTGCTGAAGCAAGTCACACAAAATATTAAATAAATACTCTTATAAAATGGTGATTCGCGTCCCATTAAAAAACAATATGATTAGAAGACAATGCAAGATATTTGAGTAAAGAAATCGAATAGGCCTAACCATTCGGTAAAATGTAGCATCCATAATAGTGTGCGTAGCACATAGAATTACATAAAGAAACCCTGGAGTAGCATCCATAACAGCATCATTAGTCATCTTTTGCCAACTGCCTTAGTGGCATCATGTTTAATTCCTGACTTTCAGTGCAACTCAAGCCTCCATGATGGCATTGCCCCAGGGAAACTGAAGGCCTGTCTAGCCTAACGGTCTTAGCATGGAATCCACTGTCTTTAGCTAATGTTGATAACCTATCTAGGCTATATGTTATACCATACTGGTGTTCAATTTCAGTGTGTTGAAACTGCAGTGTACATGAGATCTATACAGTGTTGCAGTGCAAGTTGCTGAAATAAGACTTGGGCAGGGATAGGCTACTTCAACAATATGCAAGACACTGACTCTCTCTCTATTCAGCATGTTTTAGACTCAATTCCTGAACAGTGTACACCGCAAAGCAGCACTTCAGAAGGATGGACAGAATAGGCAGAAATCATGAGATGCAATTTGCCTTCGAAACCAACAAAAGCGTTGAATGTGTACCAGGGGTTGGGATAAATTTGAGAATTGAGATGTGCAATTATTGTAATGTATATTGTGTTTATTTAGGCTAGGCTATGCATTTGGCATTTTTAAAGGCTATTTCATTTTTCTATTCTTGAATTATTTCATTTCAAGAACTGATTAAATTTACATAAACTTGAACAAGATGGCTGCTTAAGTTTAAAAATTTGCTGTTTTGAGAGGCGATTTTACCATTTGCACAGGGAGTCAGGAATTAGCCTAATATTACGTCACTTCCTCACATCAAGGCATTATCTGCAGGTTCTTTGGACTTCACTACCAAGTACCCAAGTGATATCCAAACGATCAGCAACTTGATCTGTATGGTCTTGGGTTGTCAAAAGGACACAGATACCAGATTTAAGGTCCCCAATGGACTTTAGTTTAAGAGTAGGCCTACAGATACATCCACACCCCAGACATCTCTCAGTGCTCTTCAGTACCTGAAAATGAGCCTCTTCTCATGTCCATGGTCACACGTTTTAATAAACCATACAACACCCAAAACAGACTGTCCCTGAGTACATTTAATCAGCGCCTCATATGTAAGGGGATTTCCTGCCAACAGATTTACCAAATTAAGCTGCTGCTCAAACAACGACAGAGCTGTCAGTCAAGAGACATAAATCACTGGCAGGCAGCAGCCCTTACACTTGATCATCAAAACTGGAAAACTACAAACAGCATAGCACCTTTGAATTGCTTATCCACCTACATTGAAATGGTAATTGGGCTGGGTGTGTCCGATATTCAAATGTCAGGAATAGGATTACATCATGGCATTGAGTGAAAAATTGACAAATATGTGTCTGCCAATGACATAGCCTACTGTAATGTAGCCATATCATTCTGAAACCTAGGCCTGCCTCTGGTTTAAGCAGTACTGAATGTCATCATGCGTGTAGCAGCTACCTGACTGGCAATGACTGTTCAATGTTCAAACATTGTGGCAGTTTGCGGTCTGACTGAAATGTCACATTTCATGTTCTCAGTCAGCATGGGCATCAAAACATTTCCAAAAGACAAGCCTCGATTCCTCCATCTCACTCACCTTCGGCCACTGTTTCTTCAATAGTGACTTGGTGCCGCCCTATGGTACATGAACGTCCAATTAAATTGCCACCTACATGGCTGGATCCACTGCTACCTCCTCCAGAACCAGGTCCTGAACTGACCAACTCCCGACGAGATGAATCAAAGAACTTCCTCATGATAACTATCAGTCAGATGATGAGGAAATATTATCCTCACTTCAATCAAAACGACGCAGAATGCTCAAATGACGATGCAGAAAGCTCAAATGTCCTTATTTCCAGCGATGTCAGTTTCACAAATGAACTTTGTTTTCTGGACAAGGCCTAAGGTTTGTCTGACAAAGCCAGTCTTGTTGTTTGCAGATGCCAAAAACAGCAGTGATTTATTCACCAGCAGCTAACGTTAGCTGTCAATTATGAGCTATGCCCGAATAACCAGTCTCCCATTTGCTTGACAGACTAATATAGCTATAGAGATAAGATAGACGCTAATATAATTCCGCTAAACCTTGTGCAGTATTCGACTTGCTCATCTTGGAGGAGGACATTTCTCCATCAGTGCAGCTATTCAGGGGGTTGTGGGTCCCTCCATCTCCGCGGCTATCTTAACGTTATGACATTTCATGTAGCTAAGGTTATCCTGTAAAAATTATGTCCGTTGTAATATATCCCCGGTAAAACGTGCCAATATTACACGATACTTCCATATTCAATGTCGTTCAGCAAATAATGATTATTTCCAAGTATGCTACAATTCATCATCTAGCCAGCTAGGCTACCAATTAGCCAACGTCAGCTAGCTTACTGCCACGAACCGCTACCTAGCTATTTCGCAACAGGAAATGCCTATCAAAATGACAGGAAATGGTAATTCCGAAAATGTACCAATTGTAGCTACTTTCGATCTCAGTTTGGTTTGATAGCTCCCTTAGAAAATATAGATAAGATATAGCTAGCTAGTCAGTTAGTATATGTTAGATGTACGCAAGATATACAAGCTTCGGCTACTTCGACCACACCAACATATCAGCAGCTGCCTGCTACAGCCCTTAGCCTACAGCTTTACTGCAGTGGAGTCATGGGATCTGTAGTCATGAGGTCTGTAGTGAGGGGGGCACACTGGTGGCATTGACTGGTGGGGGCGCGGGTGAGCAGCCACTAGGGAGCATCTCTCAAATGAATTCATTTAATTAACTTTTTTCATTAGTATACTAGAATATGAGAATGGAATAACAGGCTATTTTCCTCTTGAAGCATAATAATACAATCAATACGTTTGTGGTGGAGAGAGAGAACAAACAATATGGTACACGAATCACAATTATCTACAATCACAATTAAGAATTGTAAAACATTTTTTTATAATAATTAAAAGAGAGAGAGAGAGTGTGTGTTCTTCACTGCAAAATATAATGTAGCCTGCCCTAGTGTAACCACAAAGGGGTGGGACCGAAAACTCCTCTTTATGCCATCCACTGTTGCGTTTTAACGACCGACGTTCGCAGAAGAGAGCTTCCTTTCGGTCTTCCTCATTTGAAAAGATAGGTCGTTTTTACTGTCTATAGGGTAAGTAAACATTTGTACGTAATTTTATAGGTTGAGGTTAAACGAGAAATATAGGCTCGATGTGTATTGTGTTGTTTTTAGCTAGAAGCTTTAGAATACCTACTATCTGACACATTCAAGGGTGTGTCTCGAACAGAAAATGAACTTCAAAAGTTATTATTCCGTTGCTGGCCGCCAGCAGACAGACATACATCGCCTCCTGCAAACTATATACTTATTGAATTGGGCCATAAGTTACAATCACAAGCGGGGCAACTTGGAAACTAACAATTAACTTTAAGAACTGCGTTGCGTAACAATGTCTCCATATTTACCAAAGGTTTGTAGAGTCTGCGCAGTTGTTACTTTGAAAACTGCATTTCATTGATTGCATTTACTTCAGTGGGCTAATGTAGGTTACTAATATAGGCCTATTGATGTAAAAAACTGATTCAGAAAGGTGTGACTTTAGATCTAGTAATGTTTTGATATGGCAGTGTGACAGAGGCAGGGGTCAAAAGGGTTCTTCTTGTGCCAGGTATTTCCACCCCAAACTGAGCAGATGTAGACAGTACATTTCTGAATGAGTTGTCATCCTTGGCTAATGAAGAGGCACAATATGGACAACACCCCTGGACTAAAAGGGACAACACCCCAGACTATAAAGAGGCTGTCTCCTATTAATATAATAATTAAGGACATAAACTATATTGAGTGACACCATGAAGTAAATAAGCTCTGACCAGAGATGCATTTTGTCCGATTTGGATTTTGGGGGAAGTGTTTGTCGGCTAATTGTTTCAGTTGGTAGAGGTGATTTTTTTTTTTTTTTTTTGGGGGGGGGGGGGCGTGTGTGTATGGTAATGAAACATTAATGAGGGTAATGAGTATTTAACCCAGTCTTTCCTACTGTGAAAGCCCACCACATTGTTATTCTCCACAGAGCTGGTTTAGGTAATGTAGAAACAGGACCATTTGCTTTTGATCAACTGACCAAAGTAGGAATTAACAAATGTATGTAGATGGTCTGTTTTGTTAGCCCATCTTTATTTGTTACTCAAGGGTCAGCGGTATTGTATGGATAATGGTAACATAATGCGCATCTCAGGAAAAATGCGGTATGTGCATTTCTGAGAAATAATATAACTGTTTTTCTTTCGATAGCTTTTCCCATCTCTCTTGCTCACGTTTGGAAACTCTATCTCACTGGCATAATGGCAGCGGTAAGTCTCAGCTCCCAAACGTGTCTACTGTAGTGTGAGTGAACTAAATGATTGTAGTGTTCAACATTTTCATACATTTGCATGATCAGATTTACATTTGTTTGTTTTCGTCGCTTAGTATTGGAAAGGATTTACTTATCAACAGTATGTTCATTGTAGCTTGCATAAAACATGTATGATGTACTCTACCAATGAAATTGTCCAATTCAATTTTTACTGCTGTAATCCTACTGACAGCACAGACGAGAGCTTTTTGAAAGTAGCAGCCACAGTATACTACTGAGGCAGTCTGACATATAGGCTACACCTGTACATAATAAATGTGCGTTGCTGTTACTGAACAAACACACACGGATCTGTTGAGATGTGCATGTGTGTACGTATAGCCCAGGGGTACTCAACTCTTACCCTACGAGGTCCAGAGCCTGCTGGTTTTCTGTTATTACACACGCACCTGGTGTCCCAGGTCAAAATCATTCACTGATTAGAGGTGAACAATGAAAAAAATGCAGTGGAACTTCAAGGTCCAGAGTTGAGTTTGAGGGCGATGGCCTACGACTCAAAGTACAATATCCAAATGGTGTTGGATAGTGACTGGATAAATGCCAGCTGCTGAATTCATAGAGAGTTATATGTATGCCATTTTAATATTTGCCACTGCAGATTGGCAACCGTGGAACTGTGACTGAAGCCGCTGGCTTCAAGGTAGAGGAGGATGTAAACAGACTGAGAGGAGCCATGAAGGGGGCTGGTGAGTGATCCCAACATTCTAAGCGATGACTAGCTGTTTGTTTCTATGAACAATTCAGACATTACGAAAACAATTTTGGATGAGTATGGTAGGATCACCTTTCTACTGATAAATAGGTCTTTATTCTAAAATAGTTGTACGTCTTTCCTTTCAATGAAAGCTTCAAAAAGACCTTCCTGTTGAACAGTATGCTACCAGTACTTTCACATCAGTTGCAATTATTCTAGAACTCTCTACAGGCCCTCTACACGGGACTGTAGTTACTTTCCATTTCTAAGACCTCATTCATTCCTCTGTGTGGCCTGGGAGTCATTTCTTTCCTTCTCCAGTATACTTGACTCATCATTTTTTCCACCTCCATTTTCCTGATTATTTTTGCCTTCTGTTCTAGTCAAAAGTTACTGTAGGATTGCATAATCTTTGCACCTGTGTTATATTTTGTGTCTATGCTTTTTACACGTCTATGCTGTAGGGATACAACGCAGAAAATACAATGAGCATTGTAAGAAGACAAGTTACATGCCGTTAAACACAAGCCTAAAAGATAGTATACAGCCTGTGCAATTTGTTTCTGAATGGGTGAATCTTAGCTCCACATTCGGGAATGCTGATGCTGTTAGCTAGACGTAATAGGTTTCACCTGATTCTAGTGTGAGATGCATTAGAAACAGATGGCACATACACTGAGAACCAACTGTGCCTGTGGGACCAGAGTTTTTCCCAGGGTGAGAGAGGAGCTTGGAAGCCAGAAGTACAGTGCCTTGCGAAAGTATTCGGCCCCCTTGAACTTTGCGACCTTTTGCCACATTTCAGGCTTCAAACATAAAGATATAAAACTATTTTTTTTGTGAAGAATCAACAACAAGTGGGACACAATCATGAAGTGGAACAACATTCATTGGATATTTCAAACTTTTTTAACGAATCAAAAACTTAAATTGGGCGTGCAAAATTATTCAGCCCCCTTAAGTTAATACTTTGTAGCGCCACCTTTTGCTGCGATTACAGCTGTAAGTCGCTTGGGGTATGTCTCTATCAGTTTTGCACATCGAGAGACTGAATTCTTTTTCCCATTCCTCCTTGCAAAACAGCTTGAGCTCAGTGAGGTTGGATGGAGAGCATTTGTGAACAGCAGTTTTCAGTTCTTTCCACAGATTCTCGATTGGATTCAGGTCTGGACTTTGACTTGGCCATTCTAACACCTGGATATTGGTAGAGCATGGCGCTTGTAACGCCAGGGTAGTGGGTTCGATCCCCGGGACCACCCATACGTAGAATGTATGCACACATGACTGTAAGTCGCTTTGGATAAAAGCGTCTGCTAAATGGCATATATTATTATTATTATTATATTATATGTTTATTTTTGAACCATTCCATTGTAGATTTTGCTTTATGTTTTGGATCATTGTCTTGTTGGAAGACAAATCTCCGTCCCAGTCTCAGGGACAGAGATCTTTGTGTAGCGTAGCCTAGTGGTTAGAGCGTTGGACTAGTAACCGGAAGGTTGCGAGTTCAAACCCCCCGAGCTGACGAGGTACAAATCTGTCGTTCTGCCCCTGAACAGGCAGTTAACCCACTGTTCCCAGGCCGTCATTGAAAATAAGAATGTGTTCTTAACTGACTTGCCTAGTTAAATAAAGGTTAAAAAAAGAAAAAAAAGTATTTTGCAGACTCCATCAGGTTTTCTTCCAGAATGGTCCTGTATTTGCCTCCATCCATCTTCCCATCAATTTTAACCATCTTCCCTGTCCCTGCTGAAGAAAAGCAGGCCCAAACCATGATGCTGCCACCACTATGTTTGACAGTGGGGATGGTGTGTTCAGGGTGATGGGCTGTGTTGCTTTTACGCCAAACATAACGTTTTGCATTGTTGCCAAAAAAGTTCAATTTTGGTTTCATCTGACCAGAGCACCTTCTTCCACATGTTTGGTGTGGCTTGTGGCAAACTTTAAACAACACTTTTTATGGATATCTTTAAGAAATGGCTTTCTTCTTGCCACTCTTCCATAAAGGCCAGATTTGTGTAATATACGACTGATTGTTGTCATATGGACAGAGTCTCCCACCTCAGCTGTAGATCTCTGCAGTTCATCCAGAGTGATCATGGGCCTCTTGGCTGCATCTCTGATCAGTTTTCTCCTTGTATGAGCTGAAAGTTTAGAGGGACGGCCAGGTCTTGGTAGATTTGCAGTGGTCTGATACTCCTTCCATTTCAATATTACCGCTTGCACAGTGCTTCTTGGGATGTTTAAAGCTTGGGAAATCTTTTTGTATCCAAATCCGGCTTTAAACGTCTTCACAACAGTATCTCGGACCTGCCTGGTGTGTTCCTTGTTCTTCATGATGCTCTCTGCGCTTTTAACGGACCTCTGAGACTATCACAGTGCAGGTGCATTTATACGGAGACTTGATTACACACAGGTGGATTGTATTTATAATCATTAGTCATTTAGGTCAACATTGGATCATTCAGAGATCCTCACTGAACTTCTGGAGAGAGTTTGCTGCACTGAAAGTAAAGGGGCTGAATAATGTTGCACGCCCAATTTTTCAGTTTTTGATTTGTTAAAAAAGTTTGAAATATCCTATAAATGTCGTTCCACTTCAGGATTGTGTTCCACTTGTTATTGATTCTTCACAAAAAAATACAGTTTTATATCTTTATGTTTGAATCCTGAAATGTGGCAAAAGGTCGCAAAGTTCAAGGGGGCCGAATACTTTTGCAAGGCACAAGTATGTATGTCCAACATCCAGGTTGAAATCTGGAGTTCTTTGTAACTGTGTGATATCGGGGAGATATTTAGGATATTTCAATGGTGATTGATGCCGTTTTATCAACAGCAAGTTATTTTACCTAATGGATCAGTATAATGTGAAGGTATACAGTAATGTAACCCTGTGATGGTTTCTTATAGGCACGGACGAGGCAGCTGTCATTGAGGTCCTGGCACGTCGTAGCATTGCTCAGAGGCAACGCATCAAGGAGGCTTACAAGCAGACCGTGGGGAAGGTAAGTGTTCTACTGACTTATGCTTGTCTTATTACATTTCTCATATCACCGTTTGAATTATCAGACTATTCTCAAAACCTTCCAAAATCTACACACCACCAGCTCCAGTAATTGGGGGGGGGGGTGTGTATTTAATAGTTCATAGTGACAGGAGAGTGCAGGGGTTGTGTAAATGGTAATATTTATCATGTGATCAGTCATGGATGGATATACTACAAAGCAGGATCATGGAGTTAGCCAGCTAACTGGCCTAAATATTCTGAAATAACTTGTGCTTTTTTTAAAGATAAGCTTGAAATGGGCATTCTCTAATTGACTCAACAACCAAAAACACATGTCTAAGTTTTACTTTCTTAATGAAGTGGAAAATCAACAAATATTTCTGGCTATTTAAAAAACATTTTTAGCTGGCTAACATATTGATGTTATAGTATACCCTTCTGGTGTGTGGCTTTGTGTGTGTGTTTTTATGGGTGTGGTGGTGTCTGGTGTTATTGGTGACATTGTGCAGACAGTTGGTGCCTCAGGTTGATCATTAACTCTTATACAAAGATGGTTATGTGTTTCAGAGAATAGAGAGAAGCTTGTCTACATGAGGGTTGAGGTTAACCTGATTTTTGTCAGTCAGGACACTGCACTTTGTGTTTAAGTGAAGTAGGGAGATTATAGAATGACAGGCCCCATGTCAAACGACAACTAAACTTGACATTTTAAAACTAAAAGGGAAGTCTGATCAATGTCTACTCTATTGACACTGTTAGATAGGAGCTGGCACAGTCTGGCATACAATAAATCATTGATAAAGTTATCTAAAAGGTCCCATGAATGAGGAAGCTTGCCACAGGGAAGGACAAAGATTGCTAGTGGAATCCTCCTGGTCAGAAACAGTGAGTCATACAGTGCACGGGGACGCCCACAGGCAGGCTCATAAAGAAGCTAAATGTGTCTACTACAAACCTTCTGTGTACAGCTCTTTCGCAGCCACGCCCTTCTGGAAGCAGACTCGTATCTGGAAAGTCTGAAGCATTTAGTCTGACAGATTAAACATTTTGAAAGCTTTGTTTATCACCTCTGAGATACGAGTGTAATGAGAGAAGTAGTGTATGCTTACTTGAGCACTAGGCAGGAGATTGTGTCAGTCGGGGCCCATTTTAAATGTCTGTGTCTCTGTCCCTGTAGGACCTGACCGATGATCTGCAGGGAGAGCTGACGGGGAACTTTGAGAACGTGGTACTGGGCCTCCTGATGACCGCTCCTGTGTATGATGCCTACGAGCTGAAGAACGCTATGAAGGTCAGAGGTTATTACTGCTAGAGACACCATCACAATGGGGATTGATGTAACGCTTTTCAATAGCTATTGACATTGTATCGGGCTATTCACCTCATCCACAACCCATAAATGTGTTGCATCACACTACTCTTTGAGGTACTTACATAGCTCTCCACATCTCTATTTTACTGAATGCTAGGGTGCTGGAACAGAGGAGGCTGCTCTCATTGATATCCTTGCCTCAAGGACGAACGCTGAAATTAGAGCCATCACAGCGGTGTACATCAAAGGTAGTAGCTACACACACAGCCTTCCTGTGCCATGTATTGAGTCTCCACCTGTAGAAGAGGTATCGCATACGGTGTATGGTACAAGTCAATACTTTAGTATTGATCACTGTATATGAAGAGGAAATCTGATCCAGGATATCAGTGTCTCGCCCTCTTGAGAGTGTACGGGCAAACGATGAATCACATAACATGAACACAATGCATGATATGAATGATTTATTAGTGTCTTCTATAGAGCAATATTCAACTTTTGTTGCCGGCCATAGCTTTTGACAGGGTGTTCACAAACCGTTTCAAGTGTTGTGTGTTATAATTGCAGAGTCAGATCACTGACTGGGTCTAAGGTCATTCTTAACTCCTACTTTTTGCTTAATTGTGTGTGATGGCAGATTATGGAAAGAACCTGGAGGAAGATATCGATGGTGATACTTCCGGAATGTTCCAGAGGGTTCTGGTCTCTTTGCTCACGGTGAGAATAGACCGTGACAATATTGAACTCTCTGAATACACACCTGGTTGACCTTCATATTCCAACAATCAAAGGAAAGCCAACCGAACTACAGTACATGAATTGTTGTAAAGGAAATAGTCACTCTCCCTTCACTTCATCACTTGGGTACAATTTAACACATAATGGATGTTTGTAGTTTTCAGAGGCCTCTTATGGCAAGGTAATGGTCATGTCATTGTCTGACTCTTTGCTAACATGGCCTCTGTGTCTGTCCTGTGACTGACAGGCGGGGCGAGATGAGAGCAACACTGTGGATGAGGCCCAGGCTGTGAAGGATGCTAAGGTGAGAATATGGACCCAGAGAGGAGGTGACCTGGCTCTGTCTATCTCGCATAGTAGCACATGCTGGGGTATCAGGATCACCCCACGGTTAGGAAGATGAACAGTAAGATCAACTTTAGACATAGTTTTAAAAACATAATCTCACATCAAATATGTCCCAAAACAGTCAGTGTTGGGAGATTTTCTGTTTGGGTTTGTGAAGTACTTTTGCCGTGGGTTCTCAGGATATCTACGAGGCTGGGGAGGCTCGTTGGGGAACAGATGAGGTCAAGTTCCTCACTGTGCTCTGTGTGAGGAACAGAAATCACCTACTCCAAGGTATTGTCCCCACAAATATTTCAGTGTGTATTCATTTAGCAGCGGGACACCCCAGTGGTACACTCCCAAAATATTTTATCATAATAAAAAAAGAGATATTTTTACATTTCTGTCGAGACTCACGTTTAAGATCCGAGTAACAAGTTACACATCACCAGAAGTGACCTTCTCACAGTGTACTTGTTTGTTTATTATGCTTTACACTTCTCTTCAGTTAAGATACTTACTTCCACACTGACTTTGGCACAAAATGTAATGCACAAACACTGTTCTGCTGACCTGTTCTGGTTATTTCAGGAACCAACATTGTCATGTGCTTCTTACTCACTACAACAGTATGATTGATTCCATATCTCTCTCTCTCACCTCATTGTCTCAGTGTTTAAGGAGTATCAGAAGATCTCTGGGAGGGACATCGAGGACAGCATTAAGAGGGAGATGTCTGGCTCTCTGGAGAATGTCTTTCTGGCAATAGGTCAGACGGATCCAATTTGTTTCAGTGCCTCTTGTAATAATGTACCGAAGACTGATAAGACAGAGTCCAATCAGTTCTGATGAAAATAAGCAAAACTTAAGCTTGCTGAGCTATCATGCCTGATGTATCAATCTGATTTATTTTTTTGCAGTGAAATGCCTTAAAAACAAGCCAGCATTCTTTGCAGAGCGGTTATATAAATCCATGAAGGTAAAGATTTTGAAATTGAGACTTTTATTAACACACCTCCCATGGAGGTGTTATATCTGTTTACACTTGTGGGTTATCAGACTGAATTCATCAGAATGTTGACCGCTCCTTCCCTCCTGTCTTTTCAGGGTCTGGGAACTACAGACAGCGTACTGATTAGAATCATGGTGGCCCGGGCTGAGATTGACATGTTGGACATCAAGGCCGAGTTCTTGAAAGCGTACGGCAAGACTCTCCATTCCTTCATCAAGGTGAGACCCTGGTCACGAGAGATGAAGTACTGGTTTGTCTCAGTAAAAGTTAGATTTGTCCCCATTTCTTTCTGTTATTTTGATGTAATCTGAGTGTTTCTGTATTGTTTAGGGAGACACATCTGGAGATTACCGCAAAATCCTGCTGGAGCTATGTGGAGAGTAGGACGTTGAACATCTAGGACATCGTTCAGCGACGACTTCACTCTGCAACAACACCATTGGTGCCTCTACTATCTTCTGTTTCCTTTGCTTAAAGGTCTCTCAATATCCTCTGCTCTTCTGTAGCCAGAGCATTTTAGACTGACCATGATGCCTTTTTTCACAGTTTGTAATACTGATTAAACCAAAGACAGGTGACATTTTACACCTGCTTGCATTCTCTTTATTGATCCCCTGTTGCCACATCTTAGGAAGCATAAAAGATGGACCTTTTGGACCTCTGCCTCTCAACCCCCATCTCAGCAGAAAGCCATCTTCATCTCTTACTGTTTGAAGTCCATTTAATGAATTCGTTTGGATGGCTTGTTCGTTGAGTCAGCTCAGTCATTTGATTCAATTACCTTAATTGGATGTTAGTCTGATTTGGAAGGCAAAGTATGTCGTCATCGTTGTGCCTAGACCCTGTCCTCGCATTTCAAGGCTGCGCTGAGACTTTCACTCAGGTAATCCCAACCATAAATGATCCGCATTCTCATTCTACCGCAGGCCCGTAACAGGTGACCCTCATTGACTTGTTTTAATCCACAATCTACTTTAATCCACTTGTTTTAATCCATCCGATCTTGTATCTATAACAATTCAAACTATCCCTGTGGTATTTTCAGATAAGGGGTTACCAACTGAGCAAAGTAGGTCTATGCCAGAAGTTTCAACTCTTGCTTCTTAAGCCAACATGGACATTCTGGTAATATCTGAAACTTAATAAGACTATGCCGGATGTGTATCTGGCTGGTTATGTTGTTTTTTAGATCTGACAGTTGGTGGATGTGTTGCCATATTTACAAAGGACAACTTAAATGTTTAAATGCCAGCTTCTGATAGGCTGAAAGAGATTTAGCTCAATGCAGATATAACTCGGTTGATAAATTAACCAACCCGCCCCAACTTTAAACATCCTGAAAAATCTATTCTTTTAGATATTATTTTGACAAATGCCTCAAATGGAACTTTTGGTAATTAGTGGCCATTGTCTCGTTGCCTGCATAAGAGATGCAAAGCTACCTATATCTCACTCTTGTATTATTACAAAGATAAATTATAGGCAACAATTATTTTCTGATCTGGGATTGTGTGAATGGAAGGTTGTGTCAGATATCTCAGACTTGGATCGGGGCCCTACATTTTTTTTACTTCTTTGCTCAACTCTATTACAGATAAGCCTGATCCGTTCAAGAAACTAAGGGTAAGGGATAGTTAATGAACCAGGCATTAGATCATTCAGAGACATTTCAGAAGATCCATTTAGCTTGGGTTAAGGCTAGACTGACTGATTCTATGTCTGACTGGCAGTCCTTCAGACGCTTAAGAAATAGATGTCTATCCCTGGTTAGAAAATTAAAATCGACATAATTACTGAACTGTGTTTCTACTAATGGTGGGAATCCAACTGCCTTCTGCAAGGTAGTGAAATCTCTGAAACAAAACTCCAATCCCTCATTACCCCAGCAGGTTATGACAGCCTCTGGTCTCATAACAGATAAGATGGACATTTGTGGTGATTTATTTTAATAACCACTTTGCCTCAGCAGGCCATCTAGCTTCTGCAAACTTTGATTCCAGCCGAGGGAGTCCATTACTCACCTCGAGCCAGGTTGCAGAGAACGATACATTCCTCATTTTCATTTTGACATTTGATGTCTATGATGTACTAAGTACCTTATTGAAGATTGATGTAAAACAAATCCACTGGTGCTGACTCACTTCAAATCAAAATGGATTTGTCACATTACACATGTTTGTTTATTTTACTAGGCAAGTCAGTTAAGAACAAATTCTTATTTTCAATGACAGCCTAGGAACAGTGGGTTAACTGCCTGTTCAGGGGCAGAACGACAGATTTGTACCTAGTCAGCTCGGGGGTTTGAACTTCCGGTTCCTAGTCCAACGCTCTAACCACTAGGCTACCCTGCCGCCCCAGGGTAGGCAGGGTTTAGAAGATTATTGTGGGTGTATTGAAATGCTTGATCCTTTTTTGCTGCATCTTTCAGTCCCACGTATTGCAGAATCATTAACCTATATTTTTAACTTGACAGTTGTTTCTGGGTTTATCCCTAAAATCTGGAAAACAGCACAAGTCCTCCCCCTACACAAAGACTGAGATCCTTCTGACTTGGATAACAACTGTCCAATTTCCAAGCTATCTTGCCTTGCCAAAATGTTAGTCTCTGGCCAACTCTCAACTTAGAACTTTTTAAACTTCTCATTCTGTTTTTAATGAGCACCAATCTGGTTTTAGACTGGGTCATAGCACTGTTTCAGCAGCTACATGTGTCTTAGATGATGTGCTATAGTTTAGACTATAAAAATCATTGTGCTGCCTTATTTATTGACCTGTCGAAGGCATTTGATACGGTTGACCATTTATTACTTGTTCAAAGGTTGTCTGAAATGCAATTGGTTCAAGAACTATCTAACTGACAGAACACAATGTGTGCTTACTGACGGTATCAAATCTAGTTTCCTCAATATTGCAAAAGGTGTGCCGCAGGGGTCAAATTTGGGCCCTGTTCTCTTCACAAGTTATGTAAATAATATTGGTCTGTTAAAACCTGTAACATTCATTTCTATGTGGATAATACAGTTATTTACTTCTGTGCCTCCTCAGTACACCAGGTCATTCATTATTCATGGTTCAGCATGGTAAATGCAAGTTAAATAAAAAAATAAACAAATGTAGCTGATCAACTTAGTCAGGCCCCCATACCTCATACACCTACAGCCTAATCACAGAGTTGTGAGATTCAAACCTTGAAATGTTAAATCCTTTATAGGGAATAAATATGTGGTAGTACCTTGTAAAACCATGGGGAGGAGCCCTTACCATTCTCTGGAATGGTAAACTCAGAAACAAGTTATGAGTTCTGATAAAGTGCAGCTTCATTTAGTGCAATGTTAGGTGGCTGGAAACATGATTTGTAGTTTTTGGTAGGTCTAAACTAAAGATTTTTCCATAAGCTTTACAGTTAGTGGACCACTTCAGCTGGAACAGGAACTTCGTCAGTACACACATTCTATAAGCATATTTCCATGGGAATGTACTGTTTTGTTTGGGTTGTAAATTGCATCAAACTTGGTTTCTAGTGCTCTGTGTCAGGTTCGTATATATCAGGTTCCAGGTTCAGGCCGTTATACAAGCTATTATAGTGAAACTGATCAGAACACTTCACTTTAGCACACCAACAGACAAGATCCTGGTGAAATGGAGCCAGCACAGCACACTTCAAACAGGGTTTCATGTCTGCAGTTGGATGAGTCTGTGTTTTTGAAAAAAAAAAAAAAAACACTGGTAATTACACCATGTCGTGTCTCCACTTCACACAACATGGCGTGATCCTGTATGTCCATCTTTATACCAGGTGATGGATACCCAGGTTGGCGTTCAGTGCCAGGTTCCATGTCGGGGTACAATTACCACTAAGACAAAACATGGCACAGAAACGGAAGCCCTGTTGTTTTAATACTGTACACTGTTAGAAAGAAAGGTGCTATCTAGAACACAAAAGGGTTTCGACGTGGAACCAAAAAGGCTTCTTCCTGCTTTAAACACTAAGACGGAGAGAGCTGACACACTATTGATTTTAGTTCCTTCACAGAGGAGACTCTGAGCATGAAGCCGCAAAAAACTGATGTGTCCAAATACCCATACCAGCGTACTGCATACTTAAATGACATACTATGTACTGATTGTGACATACTATTTAGCACGTATCATTTAGTCAAAACTATGCAGTATGCATGGCCGCAACGCAGTAGCAGATCCTGACTGGCTGAGTAGGTAGGCCGGGGCCGAGTGCAGATTCAACAGACATGCATCGCATTAACCAGCCTAATATTAGCTCATTTCTAATTCAATTAATTTCTCTCAACTCTGAATAGAATAGGAATGGAGTGATAGGCCTACTCAAGCTGGTTATAGGCAGACGATCACATTTGACCTATACTGTAGGCCATATAACCCATCTAGTCCATCTAGCCATTTAGAAGGGATTTACTAGAAACAGATCATTTGGTTCCATTAAAACATATTTATTAGCGCTGTAACATACAGTACCAGTCAAAAGTTTGGACACATCTACTCAATCAAGGGTTTTTCAAAGCTATGAAATAACACATATGGAATCATGTAGTAACCAAACAAGTGATAAATCAAAATATATTTGAGATTCTTCAAAGTAGACACCCTTTGCCTTGATGACAGCTTTGCACACTCTTGGCATTCTCTCAACCAGTTTCATGAGGTAGTCCCCTGGAATACATTTCAATTAACAGGTGTGCCTTGTTAAAAGTACATTTGTGGAATTTCTTTCCTTCTTAATGTATTTGAGCCAATTAGTTGTGTTTTGTCAAGGTAGGGGTGGTATACAGAAGATAGCCCTATTTGGTAAAAGACCAAGTCCATATTATGGCAAGAACAGCTCAAATAAGCAAAGAGAAATGACAGTACATCATTACTTTAAGACATAAAGGTCAGTCAATCCGGAAAATTTCAAGAACTTTGAAAGTGCAGTTGCAAAAACCATCAAGCTCAATGATAAAACTGGCACTCATGAGGACCGCCACAGGAAAGGAAGACCCAGAGTTACCTCTGCTGCAGAGGATAAGTTCATTAAAGTTACCAGCCTCAGAAGTTGCAGCCCAAATAAACTCAAGCAATGGACATTAGACCAGTGGAAATCTGTCCTTTGGTCTGACGAGTCCAAACTTTGAGATGCACGTGTCTTTATGAGACACAGAATAGGTGAACGGATGATCTCTGCATGTGTGGTTCCCACCGTGAAGCATGGAAGAGGAGGTGTGAGGGTGGGGGGGGGGGCTTTGCTGGTGACACTGTCAGTGTTTATTTAGAATTCAAGGCACTGTCGATGTATTTAACATGGCTACCACAGCATTTTGCAGGAATATGCCATCCCATCTGGTTTGCGCTTAGTGGGACTATCATTTGTTTTTCAACAGGACAATGATCTAACACCTCCACACTGTGTAAGGGCTATTTGACCAAGAAGGAGAGTGATGGAGTGCTGCATCAGATGACCTGGACTCCACAATCACCTGACCTCAAACTAATTGAGATGGTTTGGGATGAGTTGAACCGCAGAGCGAAGGAAAAGCAGCCAACAAGTGCTCAAGATATGTGAGAACTCCTTCAAGATTGTTGGAAAAGCATTCCAGGTGAAGCTGGTTGAGAGAATGGCAAGAGTGCGCAAAGCTGGCAAAGGGTATATTATTTTGATTTGTTTAAGACTTTTTTGGTTACTACGTGATTCCATGTGTGTTTTATCATAGTTTTGATGTATACGGTGTTATTCTACAAATGTAGAAAATAGTTTTTTTTTAAAACCTGGAATGAGTAGGTGTGTCCAAACTTTAAATTGGTACTGTATGTAAATGAGATATTTCAACAACCAAAAATTCACTGTCATTATGGGGTGTTGTGTGTCGATGGGTGAGGAAAAAAAAACATCTGTTCATCAATGTTGAATGCCAGCTGTAAACACAAAAACATTTGGAATAAGTTGAAGGGTATGAAAACTTTCTGCATATTTTGTTTATGGTTTATAATTGTGTAGACAAGTAGAAATGCTCATTCTTCGCACTTGGCTTGGCAAGAGGAACTAAAGTAAATTGTCAACTATTCTGAGCACACAGAACCTGTGACAAAATATTTGCCTGTGTTTAAGAATGCAATAACCAGGGTAATTTTTGGAAAAATCTAATTACTGCTATCCAAGAAAAACTTGAGAGGAACAAATAAATACATTTTAGGAAAAGAATATTAACTGTGAATTTAGGAAAAGAGTATTAACTGTATTAACTACTAATCTTAGTTAAAGTTATTTCTTTAGGACAGGGTCAGACAGACCTTTTCCACATATCTTTCATTCTATGCATGACCTCCATGGAGACAGAGAATGGCCCAGTCAAAATGAAATCTGCTAATTATGTGCAAATGGAACGCTCCATCTAAGATGATGACCTGCCACAGGAAGACATATGGCACACAAGGTTGTATGCATTATTTTTACCAGCCAGAGGGAGTAAATCAGTGATGGGCATTCCGAGTCTTTCCAGTGAGTCGTATCATTTGGCTCCGTTCAGCTAAAAGAGATGTTAATTTGGCTCCCAAGCGTGCTCCCAATCAGCTCTTTGTTCAGTAGTACTTAAAAATGTCAAATCTCTAATGTAAAGTCTACAAAGTTGCCTGCCATTATGTCAGATCGTGACGTGTGAGTTAATACACATTTTACCTGACCAAATTATTAGATGGCTTGCAAAAACAAATGAAAATAACGCACTGTAAAAATGTGTGTGGCACATAAAAAGTATCTCTCCTCACTACCTATTGTTCCTGGAGTGAGGAATCACAATCGTCAGAGAATGTTTTTAGAACTTAAGCAGTAGTAACAGTATGTCACTCAGAGTCAAATGAACAGCTCTTTCACAAATGAGATTCGGTTCTCAATGTTCAACAAAAAGAGACGTTCAAAAAGAGCTGTTCGTTCTGAAAAGACCCATCAGAGTGAATGACAGCAGCAGAATTCAACTCTTCTCCTTTCACAGAGGTTTTCCATCAAATAGGAAATGATCTGAGCGCGTGACTCAGAAATAATCACGTTTCACATCATCTGATTTACAATTTCAATATTTCCAATCTCTCGTGACTCCATTCACACCTCTAATGTTCACATGGATATATCAACCCGCTGTCGCATTGGGGAAAGTAATATTCTCCTTCCACCAAGATCATGTTCTCAATCAGAGTGAATTGAAGTGAATTGGCTGGGCTGGATAAAAACATTTATTCTTATCCCTCTGCTTCTGATGACTGCAAAGCAGTGGTTCTGCTGGTTGTGTCATTATTTGCACATTGCTGGCTGCTCAGAGGGAAGGAAAGTTCTGTTTACTCACAATCGGTATCTGAGCTCTGCTCTTGTCCGTAAGGTGGAACCCAAGAGAGATAATCCCTCTGAGTGCTGCCAGATGTTTCACAATTGAGGTGTCATGATAAGTCATAAGAACTTCCACATGATGTGAGGTGACTTAGCACAGCAACAGGAAATAAGGATTAGGGGGGTGAGTGCTGGAGATACAGGAGAGGAATGAGCAAGCAAGCCTCATATAATGAGCTCTGTGATCAATAATCTTTGCTGCTTCTCCAGTGATTTTCAGCCAGGTCTGAAGGTGAAAACATTTCAAAATGTTCTATTATATCAAACTGAAAGTCTTGAAATAGGAGATGACATTAGATCATACATAGTTTGGTCATTAGTTGGGCATGTTCCTATACAGTCTATTTCGTTCAATCAATTTCAGATGCTCTTGAGTTGGCCTGCTTCTTGACAACGTAATTGAACAAAAAGCATTGACCAACATGCAAGAATTTCAAAGATTTTACTGAGTTCATTTAAGGAAATCAGTCAATTGAGATAAATTCATAAGGCCCTAATCTGTGGATTTCACATGACTGGGAATACAGATATGCATTTGTTGGTCCCAAATACCTTTAAAAAAGCTAGGGGCGTGGATCAGAAAACCAGTCCGTATCTGGTGTGACCACCATTTGCCTCATGCAGTGTAACACATCTCCTTCGCATTGTGTTGATCAGTCTGTTGATTGTGGCCTGTGGAATGTTGTCCAGCTACTCTTTATTGGCTGTGCGAAGTTGCTGGATATTGGTGGGAACTGGAACATGCTGTTGTACACGTCAATCCAGAGCATCCCAAACAGGCTCAATGGGTGACATGTCTGGTGAGTACGCAGGCCATGGAAGAACTGGGACATTTTCAGCTTCCGGGAATTGTGTACAGACATGGGGCTGTGCATTATCATGCTGAAACATGAGGTGATGGAAGCAGATGAATGGCACGACAATGGGCCTCAGGATCTCATCACGGTTTCGCTGTGCGTTCAAATTGCCATCAATAAAACGCACTTGTGTTCATTCTCCATAGCTTATGCCTGCCCATACCATAACCCCACCGCCACCCTGGGACACTCGGTTCACAACATTGACATCAGTGAACCGCTCACCGAAAACTGCACATTTTAGAGTGGCCTTTTATTGTCCCCAGCTGGGAACATGGACAAATTGTGCCATCCTCTCAGACAGACAGAGCTGCTTTGTAATTATGTAATAGAACACATTAGAAGACAAGGATGAGTTTAGTAGTAAACGTGGAGAGCTATGACCCTGTTGCAATGTCTGAAATCCCACTGTGCTGTAGCTCTCCATTCTATTTTCAGTCATGGAAAAAATGACAATGTAAGTAAAATGCCATGTATATTTCAGGTTAGGATTGTTTTCCCCATGGTCAGAGTAGTAAACTGTAGTTGATGAAATAGCAGCAGGACTGCTGAGGTACACTGTTCTATCGCCAGAGTCACATTGACATTGGAACAAGACGTGTCCTTTGACAGGCTGCACCCAACGGAATCACAAAGGGTCTTTGTTGGACAAAGTAACACAGGGAGCTTTGCAAAGAACATATAATCCTATTTTTGTATGCAGTCCCTGTACTTATAGTCACTTTGGATGAAAGTGCCTACTAAGGGAATTAATCATTTTTACATTATTTTGAGTGGCATGTGTAAAGGACCTCACGCTGCTTGCTTAGCGAGTATCACCTCCTCACGATTCAGCCCATACCTGGCATAAATTCAGGACCTCTGCCTTCCTAGCACGTGACCACTCTCCTGAAGCGTCTTACCAGTGAGAGCCAAGCTAAAAGCTACCTATTTGCTGGCGCAAGTGGGGACACTTCAGGCTGATGAGTAAGTTTTACACATCCCCATGTGCTAAACAGTATGTAGCTAGAGTTATGTGGTTGAATTGCACTGGGAGCATTGCACTCCCAGTTTTAGTACATTTAGTTTGGGCCGAATATGTTCTTTGCAAAGCTCCCTGTGTAAATTGTATTTGAATGTTTAAGGACTCTTGGAAGATTAGTCCAAATGAACACTAAAAGAGATCATAATAAAATAAAATATACTGAGCAATGCCGACTTTGACACGCAGAATCCTTGAATCTCCCCTTTGCTCAAAAGCAACAGCATGCAACTCTGCCCCTTATGTGACTACCCTCAAGAAACTCACAAAACTAAACAAGTACTCCCACGTCCCTGCTGCCATTTAGTCAAACCGACCTTCCCTCACTGAATGAAAAGCCTCTCTCAGCAGGGAAACAAGTTCTTCTCTCTGAATGAGCATCATTAGTGACGGCGTGTAAAGTGTTTCTTAATGGTGAGGGGGAAGAGGATGAAGTCACATGGCGATTTTAAAGGTGAATAAAAAGAAGAGCAGTCACAGATGAAGTAAATCTGGTCTCATACAAGTTTCACCTCCAGCACAGAAGCAGAGAAAATCACTTATACAATAATCACACTGCACCTTCTGTCCTGTAAACACCAGCCCAAGAGGCTTGCGGGAAGTCACAACATCAGCTGCTACAGAATCGCATAGTGTCACAGATACATTATTAGTGTGCCTGTCAGTCAGGCGTCAAGCTTTAATGATAACATTCAACAGCTGACATTTGACACTGGCAGCTATACAGGTCAAAGTTAGAACATCGGTACGTACAGTAGGTAAAACAGATCACTATAGACTAGCAAACTAATTACTTCAACATAAATGGTTAACTCCTGTTTCCCTTCCCCTTATACAGTGGGGAGAACAAGTATTTGATACACTGACGATTTTGCAGGTTTTCCTACTTACAAAGCATGTAGAGGTCTGTAATTTTTATCATAGGTACACTTCAACTGTGAGAGACGGAATCAAAAATCCAGAAAATCACATTGTATGATTTTTAAGTAATTAATTTGCATTTTATTGCATGACATAAGTATTTGATACATCAGAAAAGCTGAACTTAATATTTGGTACAGAAACCTTTGTTTGCAATTACAGAGATCATACGTTTCCTGTAGTTCTTGACCAGATTTGCACACACTGCAGCAGGGATTTTGGCCCACTTCTCCATACAGACATTCTCCAGATCCTTCAGGTTTCGGGGCTGTCACTGGGCAATACGGACTTTCAGCTCCCTCCAAAAATGTTCTATTAGGTTCTATTGGGTCCAGGATCTCACGATACATGGCCCCTTCCATCCTCCCCTCAATACGGTGCAGTCGTCCTGTCCCCTTTGCAGAAAAGCATCCCCAAAGAATGATGTTTCCATCTCCATGATTCACGGTTGGGATAGTGTTCTTGGGGTTGTACTCATCCTTCTTCTTCCTCCAAACACGGCGAGTGGAGTTTAGACCAAAAAGCTATATTTTTGTCTCATCAGACCACATGACCTTCTCCCATTCCTCTTCTGGATCATCCAGATGGTCATTGGCAAACTTCAGATGGACGTGGACATGCGCTGGCTTGAGCAGGGGGACCTTGCGTGCGCTGCAGCATTTTAATCCATGATGGCGTAGTGTGTTACTAATGGTTTTCTTTGAGACTGTGGTCCCAGTTCTATTCAGGTCATTGACCAGGTCCTGCCGTGTAGTTCTGGGCTGATCCCTCACCTTCCTCATGATCATTGATGCCCCACGAGGTGAGATCTTGCATGGAGCCCCAGACCGAGGGTGATTGACAGTCATCTTGAACTTCTTGCATTTTCTAATATTTGCGCCAACAGTTGTTGCCTTCTCACCAAGCTGCTTGCCTATTGTCCTGTAGCCCATCCCAGCCCTGTGCAGGTCTACAATCTTATCCCTGATGTCCTTACACAGCTCTCTGGTCTTGGCCATTGTGGAGAGGTTGGAGTCTGTTTGATTAAGTGGGTGGACAGGTATCTTTTATACAGGTAACTAGTTCAAACAGGTGCAGTTAATACAGGTAATGAGTGTAGAACAGGAGGGCTTCTTAAAGAAAAACTAACAGGTCTGTGAGAGACGGAATTCTTACTGGTTGGTAGGTGATCAAATACTTATGTCATGCAATAAAATGCAAATGAATTACTTAAAAATCATACAATATGATTTTCTGGATTTTCTGGATTCCGTCTCTCACAGTTGAAGTGTACCTATGATAGAAATTATAGACCTCTACATGCTTTGTAAGTAGGAAAACCTGCAAAATCGGCAGTGTATCAAATACTGATATCCCCACTGTATATCAATCAATATTGAAAGTAAATAAAATACTGGAAAATAATTAATCAATACATTTTTCCTTTACACATGGTCTAAATGGACTCAAAATGTGCAGCTTCACACCGAGACAAAACACACATACACATCCACCCACACGGTAACACACATATACAGTTGAAGTCGGATGTTTACATACACCTTAGCCAAATACATTTAAACTCTGTTTTTCACAATTCCTGACATTTAATCCTAGTACAAATTCCATGTCTTATGTCAGTCACGATCACCACTTTATTTTAAGAATGTGAAATGTCAGAATAATATTCGATAATTTTTTTAATTTCAGCTTTTATTTCATTCATCACATTCCCAGTGGGTCAGAAGTTTACATGCACTCAATTAGTATTTGGTAGCATTGCCTTTAAATTGTTTAACTTAAATTGTTTAACTTCCACAAGCTTTCAAATTTTGGGCCATTCTTCCTGACAGAGCTGGTGTAACTCAGGTTTATAGGCCTCCTTGCTCGCACACGCTTTTTCAGTTCTGCCCATAAATATTCTATGGGATTGAGGTCAGGGCTTTGTGAAGGCCACTCCAATACCTTGACTTTGTTGTCCTTAAGCCATTTTGCTGCAACTTTGGAAGTATGCTTGGAATCATTGTCCATATGGAAGACCCATTTCCGACCAAGCTTTAACTTCTTGACTGATGTCTTGAGATGTTGCTTCAATATATCCACATAATTGTCCCTCCTCATGATGCCATCTATTTTGTGAAGTGCACCAGTCTCTCCTGCAGTTAAAGCACCCCCACAACATGATGCTGTCACACCCGTGCTTCACGGTTGGAATGGTGCTCTTCGGCTTGCAAGCATTCCACTTTTTCCTCCAAACATAACGATGGTCATTATGGTCAAACAGTTCTATTTTTGTTTCATCAGACCAGAGGACATTTATCCAAAAATTACAATCTTTGTCACCATGTGCAGTTGCAAAAAGGCAGTCTGGCTTTTCTATGCCGGTTTTGGAGCAGTGGCTTCTTCCTTCCTGAGCGGCCTTTTAGGTTATGTCGATATAGGACTCGTTTTACTGTGGATATAGATACTTTTGTACCTGTTTCCTCCAGCATCTTCACAAGGTCCTTTGCTGTTGTTCTGGGATTGATTTGCAATTTTCGCACCAAAGTACGTTCATCTCTAGGAGACAGAACACGTCTCCTTCCTGAGGGGTATCGCGGCTGTGTGGTCCCATGGTGTTTATACTTGCGTATTATTGTTTGTACAGATGAACGTGGTACCTTCAGACATTTGGAAATTGCTCCCAAGGATGAACCAGACTTGTGGAGGTCTACAATTTATTTTCTGAGGTCTTGCCTGATTTCTTTTGATTTTCCCATGATGTCAAGCAAAGAGGCACTGAGCTTGAAGGTAGGCCTTGAAGTACATCCACATGTATACCTCCAATTGACTCAAGTGATGTCAATTAGCATGTAAGAAGCTTCTAAAGCCATGATATCATTTTCTGGAATTTTCTGAGCTGTTTAAAGGCACAGAAAACTTAGTGTATGTACACTTCTGACCCACTGGAATTGTGATAAAGTGAATTATAAGTGAAATAATCTGTCTGTAAACAATTGTTGGAAAAATTACTTGTGTTATGCACAACGTAGATGTCCTAACCGACTTGCCAAAACTATAGTTTGTTAACAAGAAATTTGTGGAGTGGTTGAAAAACGAGTTTTAATGACTCCAACCTAAGTGTATGTACACATCCGACTTCAACTGTACACACACGTCTCATACACTCATTAATCTTCATTAGAAAGAATAACCTGGTGGCACTTTAATAATTGGCTGAGAGTTGCAAGGGTGGAGAAACTTTGCAAACACATATGGAGCTGAATTTAATCACCTGGTTGCCTAAATTATGCCAGATTTTAGTTATGTGTTTACCAATATTAGACTGCTCTAAAGAGTGACTTCAATCCACATAGGTAGAACATTCATTGCCAGGAAACGCTTATGTTAGCACTTTCGGACTAAAAACTCCATTTTACTCAGCATAGTGTCTGAAGTTACACATCACACTATTACAACAGTGATTGTTTTTGGAATAAAATGGTCAATATGTTTTATTAAAGGTGCAATATGCAAAAATTGCTCTGACATTTTGTCTGGTCGCTAAAATTCAAATATTTCGCATAATTTCAGTTTATGTGACAAAACAAGCAATGAAGACAATCATTGTACCATCTGTACTAATCCGCTGTGAAATATATTTTCAATAATCCAAAATTTTGTATTTTCAGCTGTTTGAAGCTGGTGTAGAAAACCAAAAGTAAAAGCAAAAACTACATTTAAGATTGGGATGCATAGAAATAGTATACATAGAACATATCTTCCACTTCTTAGACTTGCTTACAATGAGAATGACAGGTCTATAAATCATCAATGAGAATGACAGATCTATAACTCACATTTCTATGTGAATTTGGTCGGTCGCCCAAGAAGTTACACATTGCAATTTTCTTAAACATCCTTGGTATTGTGTGCTTGTTGTGTAGTCCACTCCTACCCGCACATGGCTTGAAAATGGCAGATTTGTGTCTTGATAAGTGTAACATGCTATAAATGACATCAGGTCTCAGGCTCTGCGTTTCACAGAGCTGTCTCATTAACACTATACAAGTGGCACTTGCCTAGAAACACTAGCCTCACCCTCATGTGGGTGCTAACAAGCTAGCAAGCAAGCTAGGCAGTGCCAAATATCCCACAGTGTTCAGCTCTCTCACCCAACACACTTGAGCACTGCATGTGACAAGAAGTTGCCACCATCCCTCCTGCTAATTGGGCAACTTATGCACATTTTTTGTTGTTGTCTGAGTGAGAGAAATGCTGTAAAGTAAAAGGACTCAATGTATTTTGAAAGATGAGATGTTAAAGATTATAATAAATAATGCTTTAATGTCATACAAGCCAAACACCCGTGAGACCAAATGTGCACTTCACATTTCCATATCATAAAACTCATGTCATATACAGTTTATGTTTAAGATCACTATGCTGGAATGTCTACCAATGGCATGTCCCTATTTTTGTGAGAAATTACATTGGTCATCCAAAACATTTATAAAATGTCTATAAAGTATAAATATCCCGCACTTTAGATGAGGCCACACAAAAATACTTAACTAACGATTAGTAAATGGTGTATAAGGACGTATATTAAACATCATATGAATGATCTTATAAATGATTATTAAATACTTTAAAAGTTGTTTATAAATGTGTGAATAACTAGGTTACCAACATTTATAAATGTGGAAGTAAGGATTAATAAATGATAAATAAACTATTTGTTTTGTAATGGTCAAGAAATAAGCTGCATAGATGTCAGACAACATGTCAGACTCTCAAGTTCATCAGGGACTGGGACATGCTTAACACCCCGGCCATCCTACAATCTAAGCTTGATGCCCTCAAACACAAATTATCAATGAACCTACCAGGTACAACCCCAAATCCGTAAACACAGGAATCCTCATAGATATCATCCTAACCAACCTGCCCTCAAAATAAACCTCTGCTGTCTTCAACCAGGATCTCAGCGATCACTGGCTCATTGCCTGCATCCGTAAAGGGTCTGAAGTCAAACGACCACCCCTCATCACTGTCAAGCGCTCCCTAAAACACTTCAGCGAGCAGGCCTTTCTAATCGACCTGGCCCAGGTATCCTGGAAGGATATTGACCTCATTCCGTCAGTAGAGGATGCCTGGTTGATATTCAAAAGTGCTTTCCTCACCATCTTAAATAAGCATGCCCCATTCAAAAAATTAAGAACCAGGAACGGATATAGCCCTTGGTTCACTCCAGACCTGACTGCCCTTGACCAGCAAAAAACATCCTGTGGCGTACTGCATTAGCATTGAATAGCCCTCGAGATCTGCAACTTTTCAGGGAAGTTAGGAACCAATATATACAGGCAGTAAGGAATGCAAAGGCTTTTTCAAACAGAAATTTCTATCCTGTTGCACAAACTCCAAAAAGTTCTGGGACACTGTAAAGTCCATAGGGAATAAGAGCACCTCCTCCTAGCTGCCCACTGCAGTGAGGCTAGGAAACACTGTCACCACTAATAAATCCACGATAATTGAGAATTTCAATAAGCATTTTTCTACGGCTGGCCATGCTTTCTACCTGGCTACCCTTACCCCGGTCAACAGCCCTGCACTCCCCACAGAAACTTGCCCAAGACTCCCCCATTTCTCCTTCACCAAAATCCAGATAGCTGATGTTCTGAAAGAGCTGCAAAATCTGGGCCCCTACAAATCAGCCAGGCTAAACAATCTGGACCCTCTCTTTCTAAAATGATCTGCCAAAATTGTTGCAACCCCTATTACAAGCCTGTTCAACCTCTCTTTTGTATCGTCTGTGATCCCCGTAGATTGGAAAGCTGCTGCGGTCATCCCCCTCTTCAAAGGGTGTGACACTCTAGACCCAAACTGCTACAAACCTATATCTATCCTACCCTGCCTTTCTAAGGTCTTCGAAAGCCAAGTTAACAAACAGATCACCAACCATTTCAAATCTCACCGTACCTTCTCTGCTATGCAATCTCAGGGTGCATCTCAGCCACGCTCAATGTCCTAAACAATATCGTACCTGCCATCGATAAGAGACAATACTGTGCAGCTGTATTCATTGACCTGGCCAAGGCTTTCGACTCTGTCAATCACTGCATTCTTATCGGCAGACTCAACCAACTTGGTTTCTCAAATGACTGCCTCGCCTGGTTCACCAACTACTTCTCAGACAGAGTTCAGTGTCAAATCGGAGGTCCTGTTGTCCGAACCTCTGGCAGCCTCTACGGGGGTGCCACATGGTTCAATTCTCGGGTCGACTCTTTTCTCTGTATACTGCAATGATGTTGCTCTTGCTGCTGGTGATTCTCTGATCCACCTCTACGCAGACGACACCATTCTGCATACTTCTGGCCCTTCTTTGGACACTGTGTTAACTAACCTCCAGACAAGCTTCAATGCCATTACAACTCTCCTTCCGTGGCCTCCAACTGCTCTTAAATTCTAGTAAAACTAAATGCATGCCCTTCCACCGATCGCTGCCCAGACCTGCCCGCCCGTCCAACATCACTACTCTGGACGGTTCTGACTTAGAATATGTGGACAACTACAAATACCTAGGTGTCTGGTTAGACTGTAAACTCTCCTTCCAGACTCATATTAAGCATCTCCAATCCAAAATTAAATCTAGAATTGGCTTCCTATTTCGCAACAAAGCATCCTTTACTCATGCTGTCAAACATACCCTCGTAAAACAGACTATCTTACCGATCCTTGACTTCGGCAATGTCATTTACAAAATAGCCTCCAACACTCTACTCAGCATATTGGATGCAGTCTATCACAGTCCCATCCGTTCTGTCACCAAAGCCCCATATACGACCTACCACTGCGACCTGTATGCTCTCGTTGGCTGGCCCTCGCTTCATATTCGTTGCTAAACCCACTGGCTCCAGGTCATCTATAAGTCTTTGCTAGGTAAAGCCCAGCCTTATCTCAGCTCACTGGTCACCATAGCAGCACCCACCCGTAGCACGCGCTCCAGCAGATATATTTCACTAGTCACCCCCAAAGCAAATTCTTCCTTTGGCCTCCTTTCCTTCCAGTTCTCTGCTGCCAATGACTGGAACGAACTGCAAAAATCACTGAAGCTGGAGACTCATATCTCCCTCACTAACTTTAAGCACCAGCTGTCAGAGCAGCTCACAGATCACTGCACCTGTACATAACCCATCTGTAAATAGCCCATCCAACTACCTCATCCCCATACTGTTATTTTTATTATTATTTTTTGCTCCTTTGCACCCCAGTACCTCTACTGTATCACTTATCTTCTGCATATCTATCACATATCTATCACTCCAATGTGTAATTGCTATATTGTAATTATTTCACCACTATGGCCTATTTATTGCCTTACCTCCCTTATCCTACCTCATTTGCACACACTGTATATAGACTTTTCTATTGTATTATTGACTGTATGTTTGTTTATTCCATGTGTAACTCTGTGTTGTTGTATGTCGCACTGCTTTGCTTTATCTTGCCCAGGTCGCAATTGTAAATGAGTACTTGTTCTCAACTAGCCTACCTGGTTAAATAAAGGTGAAATAAAAATAAATAAATAAAGTCAATCCATGCACATGAAAGTGTCAGAGGAAGATTTTAACTGGGCTTCTTGGGAGCTTCGATGACACAAACAAAGGCTAGTATTGAATGAAAACACTGAATCAGCTCACACTCACTAAAGTCTTATTGTAGAGATGATTCCACTGATGAGAGCAACAAATCAGATGTTAGATTTTCACTATCTCTTCTATATCACCAGGGCAAAACGTGGATAAGCTTAAGTCTGGGGCTGTTTGTGATTTAGAAAATAGAAAATGTTTTACGGTAGGCGTGTCCTATTAGAACAGATCATTAATATGACTAGAAATAAACTGAAACTGTATAACAACTTGAAACTTTAAATGGGAACTCTTAGAGCCAAGAATGATAACTTGACAAGCAACAGATAGACTATAATGGACACCATATCATCTGCAAAGGTAAAGAAAATTGCCCATTGCCCACAGAGTTGTGACGTAGGCAGGCAGTTTGAGGCGATCTAGAATAGAACAGAGTAAGATGCTCTGTGAATCGTGACTGATGGAGATATATAGAGAGGAAAATACCGAGATCGACACCCTTGACAACAGCAACAGGCATTGTTGGACAAGCTGTCAGCTCTCTGCCGTTCTTGGCTCCTCGCAGATAATCAAGCAGTCACACAGCTGTCTTTACCTGTCTGCATATTCAGTGTACAGTATCATAAAAAGACTCCAGATTACTTCGAGCCCAGTGTGTGATTATGGTAATAGAAACAGTGTGATTAGTGCTGACAAGATAAGATTATATTTAACCCACCAATCAAAAGTGTGGGATTACTTTGCTTTTCTCATCATGGGATTCTTAGCAGTTTTGCATGCTAATGTTATTCCATAGTAATTGCATGCATTATAACTGGGCTTTTTCTCTCTTATATTTGATCATTCTCCACCTTCGAACTCAGAATAAAATTCATACCTCAACAATAGCCAGAGGCAGAAGAGGCAGACAGCAGATAATTAGTTGTGAGACAACAAAATAACGACACTGACTGCATTTAAGATGAAAAATGAATGAAAAGATATATCCAAAATTGAAAGATGAAAACAACTGAGGGGTTTGTCATCTCATTCTGTTGCTGCTGCTGTGGATAGTTTTCCTCAGTACTGACTTATAGCATTTGTGTGACAGTCCTTGTCTATAAGTGTATCAGTGTTTTGTTAGTTGTCATGTTTTGTGTTCTTTATGGACCACAGTAAGAGTAGCTGCTGCTTCTGCAAAAGCTAGTGGGGATCCAAGTAAACAAATATCATTTTGAAAATAAATCTAGATTTGATTGCCTGTCAAAACCAATGAGGTATATAGACGGGTTAGCTGACAACATCATGAAAATGATGCGTGCCCATCGATAGGGGCGGAAGCCATGCTTTGTTATGATTCTGAACGTCCAGATAGCTAGCAGCTATAAGCTGCCATGTGGGGAATTGTAGGTGGCTCGTTTCAGTTTTAGCTTGTTCTTGATACCACGTCTTGTTTTGAGGTGTTTGACTGATTTCATATCAATACTAATATGACTAAAATTGGCTAGATATTTAACCAACAACTGTAACAATGTATTTCAGAGACAATAAGTGCTCAGTGTGTAAATGTGTTTATGTTTTCAATAAACATTTGGAGACTAAATATATGTAAAAAATGAAGCCAATCCTGCCTGTTTGCTCCATAGTTGTGGACATTTTGGTTTTGTTGTTAAACAACCAACCTATCTATCAACCCTAGATTGGTGACGCTATTTAATGGCCAGGTTTTGTTGCCAATGATCTGCCATATTGGAACGCCCCATTCATTCCTCCATAGGAATGAATGAAATTCTACAGTATTTAAATTAAATGTTTCAATGACACATTTACATGTATTTAAATATTTTGTTGATGTAGTGGGGACAGTGACATTATAACTTTCCAAAAATTATACTTTAACGAAAACATTTATTTTATATTTTAATATTTTAAGTTGTTTATATTTAGCTCACATAATATTATGCAGAAGTGTGCATTAAGGTTTTTGTAATAGAATAAACGTGGCAAAAACAAATACAGACATGAATAAATGCATTTCTATAGCTTCTAAATAAATAAAAAATAACGGTGGGGGAGTGCCAAGATGGAGGCCCGGTGGCTTCAAAACAGCTCCCCTTGTCAGTATTCTAGTTTATACATAAATCATTTGTCAAAACAATGACAGCTCTTATAACTACAATTGTTCCACTGTTCAACACATTCATTTCATGTGTATTATCATTTGTCTTGGAGAATAAATAAACACTACCCAAAATGACTGCAGACCTGTCATCTAATACTGCCAGTGGAGGTAACAGTGCTCATGTAGGCAGCAGCCTCTACCAATGCAGGTAGCAGAGCTGTCATCTACAGCAGCTTCTGCTGCTGAAGGTGGCAGACAAGCCTTTTTGAAGATACATTATGGTGTCAGTGTCAAGGGAGAAGTTGGAATGGAATTGTCTCTATTGGAATCATTTCATTGACCTTGCACTTTTCTATTTTTAGCTCATTCCTCCTCCTAAAATGTCTCAACCTCAGTAAATGTCAAAGGTAGTTTGCTTGAACCTGTCATTGGCAAAAACCTTTAAAGAGCAACAGCCCCTAAAAAACTACTTATCATTTAGAAGACAGCCTACAATATGTGGCATTCATAATTTTGGTCATAAAGTCAGTCTTGTGGTCATGACAGCATCAGCACATTCATTTTAATGCTCTGCCCACAGCTGGCAAAACAGAAGTAATCATCAATTCAGAGTGCAGCTTCATATGACCCCATCATAATGCCTGAAGTAAATGTGGGTTGACTTTGGATATCCATATGGGGCTGGTTAGGGATCATGGGTAAATTACACAATGTACATGGGACAATATGTTAAAATTCCAATAGTTACAAATTTCAAACCAACTGTAAATTGTAGAAACCATGTACAAATATTGAAAGCTTTTAATGAGAAAACATAAAGTTGTGCAACACGAAAATATTGTCTCATTTACATTTTGTAATTTATTGACAGTCCCTAACTGGCTTCGGTGATAAACTATCCAGTCATACCAACTTTGCCACAGTTGTACATCAGCCGGCTGAAGCGAATTGAACACACATACGAAACACCCACATCAAACCTTACCCTGAAACCAACTCACGTTTCAATTCAGTCATGGTCGCTAGAATTTCTTAATGAACCAAATCTAAAACTTAATGATTCAAAATCACTGGAGTACAGGAGATGTACTGCTGGATCTGGTGGTGTGTTGCAAAACGGGTAGAATTGTAGGAATTTCCGTGTTCCCCAAAAACAGATCTTGCTTGGGGGCCCTGCAAAACTGCTGCACTCCACTGATAAAAATACAAAGTTTTCATGAATATGAAAATATTCTTTGCAATTGCAAGTCAACTCTCCATAACAAAATAAATCTAATTGTATTTGTCACATGCACCGAATACAAGCCCCAACAATGCAGAGTTAAAAAGTATGAACAATTTGAAAAACAAATGTTAGGAAATAGTAACAAAATAAGATACTTTATACAAGGAGTACCTGTAGAGTACCCGAGTCAATGTGCAGGGGTACGAGGTACTGTAGTTGAAGTAATTGAGATCATTTATATATTGTTTTATTTAACCTTTATTTAACTGTGCAAGTCAGTGTGGAACAAATTCTTATTTACAATGACGGCCTACTCCGGCAAAAACCAGACAACGCTGGGCCAATTGGGCACCGCCCTGCGGGACTCCCAATCACAGCCGGATGTGATACAGCCCGGATTCAAACCAGGTACTTAGTGACGCCTCTTGCACTAAGATGCAGTGCTTTAGACCGCTGCGCCACTCAAGCGCATGTAGGTAGGAGTAAAAGTGACTAGGCAATCAGGATAGATAATAAACAGAGTAGCAGCAGCGCATGTGTAAAAAAGTGTGAAAAATAGAGTGTGAAAATGTGTCAATGTGTGAGTGTGTGTTTTGTGTTTGTGAGCGTATGTAGTGTGTGTGTGTGTGTGTGTGTGTGTGTGTGTGTGTGTGTGTGTGTGTGTGTGTGTGTGTGTGTGTGTGTGTGTGTGTGTGTGTGTGTGTGTGTGTGTGTGTGTGTGTGTGTGTGTGTGTGTGTGTGTGTGTGTGTGTGTGTGTGTGTGTGTGTGTGTGTGTGTGTGTGTGTTAGAATGTCAGTGTCGTATTTGTAAGTGTGTGGGTAGAGTCCAATGAGTCCAACCGTTCTGCTACAGTCCCATCGATGTGGATGGGGGCATGCTCGGCCTTCCGTTTCCTATAGTCCACGATCAGCTCCTTTGTCTTCCTGACATTGAGGGAGAGGTTGTTGTCCTGGAACCACGCTGGCAGATATCTTAGCGGGTACCCAGGGGTAATGCCATGCAGGAAGCAGTATGCAGCATTTGCCTAATGGAAATGTCAGCCTGGGTAAGAGGAGAAGAGGTGTGGGGAAATGGGGGCATAGTGTGCCAGCAAGCGGACAATGCCTATCTCTCTCAATTGATTAACACTGGTCACACAGACAGCTAAATGAACAGGCACACTTGAAACCCCAATGACAATGTAAAAATAGAGGATGAATCTCAACAAGGAGATGGCAGCTGGAAAACTACATCTCACACAACATAAAATGCATGCAGGGGCATCTCAACAGCAGGTACAGTCAAGTGAGACCTCTCTTTTTTAATAATTCAATTTTCAAATGACCCTGTTATATAATATGAAAACCTATGCAGAGAGGATATTCTGCTACTGGACATGGTAAGAGATGTTTTGGGTGATAAGATGTTGATGTGTTGATTGTTGAAGTAATTCATGCATTTACAAATTGAGCACCTGGTTACAGGGGGTGGACAGCATTCATCCCAATGTTCAGGCTGCTCTCGTTATCTCATCCTCTGGTTCATGGTACAAAGAGGAGTCAGGACCCATCACCGTTTTCTCAGAACAGAACAATTGGAGCAGCTTTCTTTCTTTCTTTCTTCTTCAGAGCTATGCACACACCTGTATTCTTGGAAACCTTGACAAATGTTTATGTTTGTGAGCTGGGTTGCTTTGGTGATGTGACACTCAAGTTCTACTGTGACTTTTTTAAATACTGACATTTCGCAGAATATTCCACGGCGAACAGGTTTTCTACACATTGTGTTAAATGCCAAATACATATAAAGAAAAGAGACAGTTATTTTAGTCTTGTTCCATTTCCCCAGGTCCCCCCCTCAACTGCACCTGCACCTGCTACGGTTAGTAAAAGCTTTCTTTAAGCTCGTCATTATTTGACTCTTTGTTACTGATGCATCCAATAGAAATACTGGGAGTGGTGTTATTATTACACCATAGAAATTGATTTTTTTATGTGATGCATTGCACACCGTCGATGAATAACGTTCCCCCATATGGTTCTGAGACATGGGTATTAATGGACAGAATGGGCTGTGAGAAAACCATCAGCACTTCACTGAGTTTAACCTCGGCACAATAATCCCTTCAAGGTAGAGAGAGATTCATGTGCAGGTAGAAACCCTGTGGCGAACTCACCCCTGAGTGATCAATTGATTCAAAGGAGAACTTTTCCCTGTGTGATATTTAGTGACTGTTCATGGCTTGGTAACAACCCAATAGTTCGGCAGCACACAAATAGGTACCCATGGAAACATGAAATACGTGTTATCAGATGATAAGGGTGGACCGATGAAATGGAAACGGCATTACCTACACTGTTGGTAATACTGACCGGCTTCTTCATTATACCGAAAGGTATAAGGTAAAACCCACCCAAGCCTAACCCAGCAAATGAAATAGGAATTGTAAGTGTTTTGTTTTCTGTTCTGTTCCATTGTCCTCTGCTGTGTTTCAAAGAGGCATTAATGCTCTCAACCTGCTCTTCAGACATGATGTGGTTTGGAGAGGTCTGAATAGACACAGACACAGATAACTAGACATATTTGAAAGAAAGAGACAAATAAAACACTGAAATAACAACATCCTTGAGTGCACTGAGTAAACAGGTAGGCTATTCTCAGTGAAGAGACGATTATTCATAAATATGTCTGCAGCTCACAGAGATCCTCTCCAGCCAAAGGGTCATCATATTTGGTTGCTGAGAATTTTCCTACATGTAGATTCATTACAATCCACATAAATATATATATATATATTTTTTCCTGTTGCTGCAGGATTATTTTCCTGCTGTAGTAAACTGGCTCAAATTAAGATCCTAAATCTGTCATCCCGTGCAGGCAATTTGTCTTAATTTCACAGATCAGTAAAGCAGACCAGGGCAGACATAAAGCTAGAATCCTTAGTTTCTACATCCATTTCTGGACGTATAAATGTATGATATACTGTATACCCGCTGATTCTTGAAGAATATAACGTAGAAATGCCTAATGTGCTTAGTTCAACTGTTGTACCCCACCAGAACACAAAATATAGATTGTTTTACTCCAATGTTTGTAAACAAAGTAAATGTAAACAACCACTAAAAACCTGGTTAGAACTATCATTTTGATATCATGAATGGTCAGTCCTTGCATCCATAGCTCTGTGAATGAATTTGAGAGTGGTAACATTTCTCCAGGTTCCTACCTCAGCTTTTTTACCAAGACAGAGGTGGGGTGTCCGATTTGTTGTTGTTTCAATTAAGGACTCTAGCTTTAAAACAGGTGAATGGAGTTCAACCTCTATCCTGTTGTAAAGTCTTACCAATCTATCTAGATTATATTCATATATTTCCACTTCATGGAAAACATGGGAGGCATGTTCCCAATAATTCATGAATATGCCAGTGCAGTACATTTCCTTGGAACCTCTATGAGCCCTAAACCTCATCCCATCCCTGGAGTGACAATACAGTAGGTGAGCCAGGATTATATTGCCATAGAATAGTTGATAAAATACAGCTTTGTTCATGTGATTTACTATTGAGGCACATTGTGTGTGCCATTATTCCAATGTTTCCTTTCACCTGAGCATTGCAGTAACAGCTTGTATTTGCCAGGAGCATTCTCCAACCAACTGAACAATTTGGACAATAACTATGTCACCCTGCACATGGATGACTGACACAGGAGGACCACGTGGTGTCTGTAAGTAATGGACTTGAAGAGATCAATCTAGACCAATCAATTGGTTTTCTTCAAAACACATCCTGCAAGCTCAGTAACCAAGTGAATTACTAGGATACCCATTTTTTTCTGGCTATTATTTTATAGCCTACGGGCAGACCATTACAGGTAGGCCTACTAAAATGATAATAAAATGTATAATAGAGTCTGACATTGGAGAAAATAAAATCTCCACCCGACTGGGAGATAACCTCCTGCCTCTCTCTCTCTCTCTCTCTCTCTCTCTCTCTCTCTCTCTCTCTCTCTCTCTCTCTCTCTCTCTCTCTCTCTCTCTCTCTCTCTCTCTCTCTCTCTCTCTCTCTCTCTCTCTCTCTCTCTCTCTCTCTCTCTCTCTCTCTCTCTCTCTCTCTCTCTCTCTCTCTCTCTCTCTCTCTCTCTCTCTCTCTCTCTCTCTCTCTCTGTCTCTCTCTCTCTCTCTCTCTCTCTCTCTCTCTCTCTCTCTCTCTCTCTCTCTCTCTCTCTCTCTCTCTCTCTCTCTTTCTCTCTCTCTCTCTTTCTCTCTCTGTCTCTCTCTGTCTCTCTCTCTCTCTTTCTCTCTCTCTCTCTGTCTCTCTCTGTCTTGCTCCCTCTTTCCATATCAGCATCAGTGGCTCTGCAACTGTGTACTCACCACTGTTCAGGAAGGATATGAATGTGTCGAGAGCACACTGAGGTTCTCAGTCTTTCAAGGAGTTCCCTTCTCCTTTTGCTCATCAGCACTTGAGGTACGATGCCTTTGATCAAATATATTTGTTTCCTTCATTTAAAATCAATAATTATGACTTTCATTTTTACCTCATAAGCAAGGTAGCCTAAGAGTTGTAGGATAAGTTCTTTTGTGATTTACTATGATTAATTGCTATCATTCTTATCTTTACTATAAAAAGTGTTTGATCAAGTGTTGATTTTGAAAAAATCATGTGTTGTTGATATTAATATTATATATTAATATTAATCAGGATATTTCTGTGGTTATCATTATGTTATGTAGTAAGTTGTTGTTGTAGTTATAATAGAAGTGGTAGTAAAATAAGTATAGCAAGAGTACACTAGTATTTTATTAGAACAAGAGTCCACATTGAATTAATGTCTAAACCTTTATTTCATTCACCCTGCAGTTGTCCTTTTAGCAAATATGAAAAAAGATGCCTGGAAACAATTACTCTGAATTGAATAAAAATGACTAGCAGGCAAGAAGATAATAAAATACAATAGTTCTCATTAACCCATACTTTATTGGAGCCCAAGAGGCCATTGGCATAAAGATATTGAGAACAGATCTATTTAGTGCAGGTTTAAAAATAATTGCATATTATTGAGATGCTGCCAGGTAGCCACTATAATTATGATTTTTTAAATAGAATGCGTACATCTCACATTGCATCCATCTTTATCTCAATATAGTTGTATCTGTTAGCTTAGAATGTGTGTGTAATGTGGGTGTAATGCTTAGATGAATAATAGTCTAGATTCTCTACTTTGTCTCCAGTCAGACCCACGATCCCCTGCGGCCCCTCATGATAAGTTCTATTGTTTTTGTGGCCACCACCCCCATCAAAGTTGCCCATCACTGGATCATATCATGTTAAATGTATGTATTAATCATTATAACACTCATTATTAACCAGAGGTATTTGTACATCAAATTGAGGGTCATGTAGGCATGTCAGCAATCTGAACTGTTTCATTCCATCAAAGCCAAAATTGTCAGGAATATATTTTTAAATAGCTTCTTAGCACAGAGCAATTTCTCAAGCGATAATTTTTGCTCGGACTGTCTGGGAGTGGTCTGATTGGGGAGGAGAAAACTGAAATTGGCAGAGATGTGGAACTCTCTTTCTTATTGGTCTATTAACCAATTTACCACCTGGGGATGTCAGATGAGGTAATCATCTGGAATGCATTTCAATTAACAGGTGGGACTGATAGGGCTGGTACAGTATACAGAAGGTAGCACATTTGGTAAAAGACCAAGTCCATATTATGGCATGAAGAGCTCAAATAAGAAAAGAGAAACAACAGTCCATCATTACTTTAAGACATGAAGGTCAGTCAGACCGGTAAATTTCAAGAACTTTGAAGGTTTGTTCAAGTGGAGTCGGAAAAACCATCACGCACTATGATGAAACATGCTCTCATGAGGAACGCCACGGGAAAGGAAGACCCAAAGTTACCTCTGCTGCAGAGGATAAATTCATTAGAGTTTACCAACCTCAGAAATTGCAGCCCAAATAAATGCTTCAAGTAACTGACACACCTCAACATCAACTGTTCAGAGGAGACTGTGTGAATCAGGCCTTCGTGGTCATATTTCTGCAAAGAAACCACTACTAAAGGACACCAATAATAAGAAGAGACTTGCTTGGGCTAAGAAAAATGACCGGTGGAAATATGTCCCTTGGTCTGATGAGTCCAAATGAGAGATTATTGGTTCCAACCGCAGTGTCTTTGTGAGACGCAGAGTAGGTGAACGGATGATCTCCGCATGTGTGGTTCCCACCGTGAAGCATGGAGGAGGAGGTGTGATGGTGCTTTTCAGGTGACAATGTCAGTGATTTATTTAGAATTCAAGGCATACTTAACAGCATGGCTACCACAACATTCCTCAGCAGCACGCCATCCCATCTGGTTTGGGCTTAGTGGGACTATCATTTGTTTTTCAACAGAACTGGACGTGCTAACTGTCCCAGACCTGCTGTTTTCAACTCTCTAGAGACAGCAGGAGCGGTAGAGATACTCTCAATGATCGGCTATGAAAAGCCAACTGACATTTACTCCTGAGGTGCTGACCTGTTGCACCCTCGACAACTACTGTGATTATTATTATTTGACCATGCTGGTCATTTATGAACATTTGAACATCTTGGCCATGTTCTGTTATAATCTCCACCCGGCACAGCCAGAAGAGGACTGGCTGCCCCTCATAGCCTGCTTCCTCTCTAGGTTTCTTCCTAGGTTTTGGCATTTCTATGGAGTTTTTCCGAGCCACCATGCTTCTATACCTGCATTGCTTGCTGTTTGGGGTTTTAGGCTGGGTTTCTGTACAGCACTTTGAGATATCAGCTGATGTAAGAAGGGCTATATAAATACATTTGATTTGATTTTGATTTGAGAACAATGACCCAACTCGCCTCCGGGCTGTGTAAGGGCTATTTGACCAAGAAGAAGAGTGATGGAGTGCTGCATCAGATGACCTGGCCTCCACAATTACCCCACCTCAACCCAATTGACATGGTTTGAGATGAGTTGGACCGCAGAGTGAAGGAAAAGCAGCCAATAAGTGCTCAGCATATTTGGGAACTCCTTCAAGACTGTTGGGAAAGCATTCCATGTGAAGCTGGTTGAGAGAAGGCCAAGAGTTTGCAAAGCTGTCATCAAGGAAAAGGGCGGCTACTTTCATAGTTTTGATGTCTATACTATTATTTTACAATATGGAAAATAGTAAAAATAAAGAAAAACCCTTGATTGAGTAGGTGTGTCCAAACTTTTGACTGGCACTGTGTATACAACACAGGTAATCCCGTTTTTGACTGCAATGGGCCTTTAATTGGCCATGCATGCACTTATCCTATAAGATATTTTTGTAGAAAATTCTTTACGTTTCACAAGAGCTTCCCCTCTCCAAAACTCGGTTCCCAGAAAGCATTTGGAATACTGTGCAGCTGAGTCTATCTGAAGGGTTGGGAACATTTTCTCAATCACTCCAGAGCTAATTCACTTTAATAGACATACTGTAGCAAGCCCCACACTACAGGCATGTTCTGATTGATTAAAGTAATGGAGATAGTCATGGATCTTTTTTGGATTATTTGATTGATTAGGATCCCCATTAGCCGACGCCAATGGCGACAGCTAGTCTTACTGGGGTCCGACACATCACGAAAAAGACAAAAAAGTACTTTACAATTTACATACAGTACATTTAAAAATATGAACATGTAGTTTTGTGTGTGCGTCTATCAGTTACACATACATGTTAGTACATACACACAACAAGTAGGTCACATGGGGAGAGGGCCCTCGGAGTGTGGTGTCAGGAAAATAACCTCACACTCAACGTCAACAAAACTAAGGAGATGATTGTGGACTTCAGGGAACAGCAGAGGGAACTCCCCCCTATCCACATCGATGGAACAGTAGTGGAGAGGGTAGCTAGTTTTAAGTTCCTCGGCATACACATCACAGACAAACTGAATTGGTCCACTCACACTGACAGCGTCGTGAAGAAGGCGCAGCAGCACCTATTCAACCTCAGGAGGTTGAAGAAATTCGGCTTGTCACCAAAAGCACTCACAAACTTCTACAGATGCACAATCGAGAGCATCCTAGCGGGCTGTATCACCGCCTGGTACGGCAACTGCTCCGCCCTCAACCGTAAGGCTCTCCAGAGGGTAGTGAGGACTGCACAACGCATCACCCGGGGCAAACTACCTGCCCTCCAGGACACCTACACCACCCGTTGTTACAGGAAGGCCATAAAGATCATCAAGGACATCAACCACCCGAACCACTGCCTGTTCACCCCGCTATCATCCAGAAGGTGAGGTCAGTACAGGTGCATCAAAGCTGGGACCGAGAGACTGAAAAACAGCTTCTATCTCAAGGCCATCAGACTGTTAAACAGCCACCACTAACATTGAGTGGCTGCTGCCAACACACTGTCATTGACACTGACCCAACTCCAGCCATTTTAATAATGGGAATTGATGGGAAATGATGTAAATATATCACTAGCCACTTTAAACAATGCTACCTTATATAATGTTACTTACCCTACATTATTCATCTCATATGCATATGTATATACTGTACTCTACATCATCGACTGCATCCTTATGTAATACATGTATCACTAGCCACTTTAACTATGCCACTTTGTTTACTTTGTCTACACACTCATCTCATATGTATATACTGTACTCGATACCATCTACTGTATGCTGCTCTGTACCATCACTCATTCATATATCCTTATGTACATATTCCTTTCCCCTTACACTGTGTATAAGACAGTAGTTTTGGAATTGTTAATTAGATTACTTGTTGGTTATCACTGCATTGTCGGAACTAGAAGCACAAGCATTTCGCTACACTCGCATTAACATCTGCTAACCATGTGTATGTGACAAATAAAAATTTGATTTTTTTTTTTGTGAGGTGTTGCTTTATTTGTATTTTTTTTAAACAAACAAAGCAAAGGTTTGCTGTTCACTTGGGCTATATAAGATGAAGGCTCTGTATAGTACTGTACGTTTGCTTCAATTTGTTCTGCCCCTGGGGACTATCAAACTCTTAACCAATCATCGAAGGGAAAAAGTCATGTAAAAGCAAAAGTCTGTTTGGCTTTGTTGATGAATATATACTGTACATTAATGTATGATCTACTGTGTATCATTCACATGTTTGAATGCCATTCATTTCCAGTTATGATGAATATAGCGGTAGTTAAAATACATTTTTGCTTATTGTTTGTCACTAAAACTTTCCCAACCTCTGTGCTCTGACTCTTTCAGGGTAAGGTGCTAAGAGGCTGCTACCCAGGGCTCCCTATTGCTGTGTGGTTAATCAGATACAGTATGGACGGCAGTGGCAGTGGCTGGACTGGAGGTCTGCTGCCCTCTGTTAGCGAGAAGACAACAGAGGGGGACTCGGCCTTTGAAATGGCTGTTCAGAATGACTCGGCCAACCACAGCTCCCTGTTTGCAGACGTGGCTCTGCTGCAGAGCTTCAAGCTGCTCATCATCCCCTGCTACTCCCTGGTGGTGGTGGTGGGTGTGTTGGGGAACTACCTGTTGCTCTACGTCATCTGCCGCACTCGCAAGATGCACAATGTCACCAACTTCTTCATAGGGAACCTGGCCTTCTCAGACATGCTGATGTGTGTGACCTGTGTACCCTTAACCCTGGCCTATGCATTCAACCCTCGTGGCTGGGTGTTTGGGAGGTTCATGTGCTACCTGGTGTTCCTGATCCAGCCGGTTACCGTCTATGTGTCTGTCTTCACCCTCACCGCCATCGCTGTTGACAGGTGAGTGTACCCACTTTGACTCGAGAGAACGAAAAGCCCATGGGTTTTCAAAGGGCAGTTTCAAATGAAGTGAAACACATGAACTGTGAAAATAAAAATAAATTAAACACCACATCTGGAATAATGACATTGTAATTGATGATCTATATCTGTGATTTCTTTTTCTTCAATTCATTAAAATGAATATTGCTGTGCACTTTCCCTGCCAGGTACTACGCCACTGTGCATCCTCTGAAGAAGCGTACTTCTGTGTCCACCTGTGCTTACGTCCTGTCAGGGATATGGCTGCTGTCCTGTGGCCTGGTGGCTCCGGCCGTGGCCCACACGTACCACGTGGAGTTCAGAGAGGAGGGCCTCACTATCTGTGAGGAGTTCTGGCTGGGACAGGAGAAGGAGAGGCTAGCCTACGCCTACAGCACCCTGCTGGTTACCTATGTCCTGCCACTCTCCGCTGTCTGCACCTCCTATCTCTGCATCTCTTTCAAGCTGAGGAACTGCGTGGCGCCGGGACATCGGTCCAGAGACCAGGCAGAGGCACAGCGAGCCCGAAAGCGAAAGATCTTCCGTCTGGTGGCGTTAGTGGTGGCGGCCTTCGGGGTGTGCTGGCTGCCCATCCATGTGTTCAACGTGCTGCGTGACATCGATATCCGCCTAATCAACAAGCGCCACTTCCTGCTCATTCAGCTGCTGTGCCACCTGTGTGCCATGAGCTCCTCCTGCTGTAACCCCTTCTTGTATGCCTGGCTGCACGACCGCTTTCGTGCTGAGCTGCGCAAGATGTTCACCTGCCACCACCGCATCGGCATCCCCACCAACCACTGTGCTATGGCCAGTGTGGTCCTCTGACTGTGCAGGGACAAGGAGATAGAAGAGACACAAGACCTGTGATACCTGTGTAAGCATGTTGTTGGTCCAATTTCCTGATAATGTTCATGTTTGTTGGTGACCTAATGTAGACATAACAAGAGATCATCATGAACAATACAGGAAATCTTGGAATTACAGCTGATTATAGAGATATGAGGTGGTTTCCTCATTGTTCATAGGTAAACAAATCAATTGAACATAAATTAGGTGATTGACTGGAAATAATCATTAAATGAGCAGATTGAACAACAATAAGAAGAAGGTGAAATTCAAGAGACATAAAGAGCAAGAGATGAGAGACGAAAGACGAGAGAGAGGGAGAGAGGGAGGGAGAGAGGGAGAGAGGGAGGGAGAGAGAAGAGAGAGAGAGAGAGAGAGAGAGAGAGAGAGAGAGAGAGAGAGAGAGAGAGAGAGAGAGAGAGTCACTTCCCGTCAATCTGTCCACGAGAGATTCATGTTTAACACTAGGAGAACAGTAGCAAATAGGAAAATCTGAATCCACAAAATGTTGTCAATGCTCATAAGAGGTCTTGTAAATAATACCATTAGTTAAGTAATCATCACAGTAGTTGCTACAGGAAGACATCTTCCATTCATCCAGATGGACAGCTGTCTGCTGAAGTTAGAGCGCAGCACTCAGTGGACAGACTATACAATGTCAACTCAACTCAGTGTCCAGTATGCTTCTGTCTGTTGTGTTAATAGTCTACTGCAGGTTTGGTCCCTAGACTGGTCAGCCTGGTCTCATAGACTAGATGTAACATAGTAAATGTAAATCTGTAAAGACCCAAATTAGTATATGATACATTTGGTATGGTTACAAACAGAAAGTAGGGTGGTTGGTCGGGGTGGATGGGTTCTAAAGCGAACGTCTACTAACCCAAGGTTGCGTGTTCGAATCTTATCATGGACAACTTTAGATAATTAGCAACTGTGCAACTACTTACTACTATTTAGCTACTTTGTAACTACTTAGCATTTTACCTTCCCCTAATCATAACCCTAACCTTAACCCTTTAACCTAACTCCTAACCCTCACCCTAACCTTAACCCTTTAACCTAACTCCTAACCCTCACCCTAACCTTAACACCTAACACCCAGCAAATGTTAGCCACCTAGCTAATGTTAGCTACAACAAATTGGATTACATAACATATCATATATTTTGCAAATTCATAACATATTGTACAAATGCAATTCGTAATGCATCATACGAATTGTAATTCACAATATATCATACAAAATGAATAATGGACATCCACAAACTAATACATACCATACCCAGAAGTCAAATATCATACTAATTGAAGTAACTTGGATTTACATTTACTATGTTACGTCTAACCGAGTCCAGGTTGGACTGCACATCCCTGGAGCACTGCCGAATGATGTGATTCAGATCTCGCTGTCTGCACCCTGTGAATAAACATGCTTATGCTTAATAAAACAGTAGGTGAGCTTTTTCCCCCTATGGTTAAGTTCTTCATTTTTATTGCAGTCTTCTCAGTCTCTTACATATCTTTGTTTGTGGGGAATGTACCACGCCTCTGAAAACAGTCATTCAGAATGAGGTGTTAGTTAGGCATTTGCTAAGGTCATGCTTGCCACTGCATGATTGCATTATTAACTGATTATCATAACTCCAGAAAGTTTCACTCAGGTGTTGATTCTCATTGTTTGTTTTTTAGACAAACCACACGACTACCCACTTTCAATACATTTAAGCAAAATGGTGGTTTGCTGAAGTTGTTATGTATCCCTTTGTAATAAATGGCCTTCTGTGGTTTGTCATGCTATATAAAATGCCTGTCCTTATTAAGTGATTGCATGCAATTATGTGTAAAATTCTCAATAAACGAACACTGACAATTGGCCATTTATTTGTATTGGATTCCCTTTGGAAGTGCTAATAAGCTTAAAAGGGCAGTGCAGTCAAAAATGTGATTTTTGTGTAATTGCCTGGAATTTCTGCCTGTTCAGGTGGGATGGAGATTTTGAACCCAGATCTGATCAGATTACTCTGACCAATGACCAGTCATCTTTTATTTGCAGATGTAACCAAGGGGTAGGTGGGGTATTATCCACCAGCTAATAATTAGAATCAGGTGCACTAGATTGGGGTTGGAGCAAAAACCTACAGGACAGTAGCTCTCCAGGAACAGGGTTGGAGACCCCTGGTCTAGAAATCCTGTCCGCCAATCAGGGTTGTGTATGGAAATATGACTACATTTGTATCAACACGCCCACACGATCAGACTGAGCATTTCAATGGCAGAGGCTCAGGGAAATAATTTATAAAAAATATATTTGGAGTTATTTTCATGAAATAAAAACCCAGTGATTTATTAGACATTATTAGTGATGATTTAAAAATCAAATTGAAAAGACTGCATTGGGGCATTAATGTATTACAGATGGCAAATGTCTTAATTAGTATAGACTTGAAATCACGTAGACCAACATCACAGAACAATATTTACACAGGAGTCATTCATATACACTTTAATTAGGCTATTCCATCAATAGAGTGCCTTTTGCATAGTTTATTTAATCATTTATTTATTTCACCTAATTTTAGAATTCTGTCAGAAAGAACACCTGCTTTTAGACTATGATTTGACTATTAGATGTTCAATGTTCCTTGAAAAATCATTTTAAAAGGAATAGTTTCACCATATTAAAATGAGAGTTAAATTCACGTAAAAGGGTTGACCTTAAAATGAGGTACAAATGTAAATGAATCACTAATCACATGAAATACATTTACATTTGAGTCATTTAGCAGATGCTCTTATCCAGAGTGATTTACAGTTAGTGCATTGATCTTAAGGTAGCTAGGTTGGACAACCACATATCTCAGTCATAGTAAGTATATTTTTCCTAAATAAAGTAGTTATCAACAAAGTCAGGGATAGTAGGGGGAAAAGTCAAGTACATGTGTTAGTTCAAGAAAGGCACGTTTTTTTGTGGGTGGGAGGGCATGGGGTGAGGAGGGGGTGCTGTGGGATTATTTATGATACTCTTTGAAGAAGCAAGGTAAGGAGGGCCAGATCCTCTTACTGCTCTGTAGGTAAGTACCATGGTCTTGTAGTGGATGCGAGCTTCAACTGGAAGCCAGTGAAGTGTGCAGAGAAGCGGGGTGACATAGGAGAACCTGGGAAGGTTGAACACTAGGCAGACTGAGCTTGCTGAGCTTGAGGTAGTAGGCCTAAATCTATGCTGAGATATCTGCCAGGCAAGCAGAGATGTGTGTCAGAAAGATAGAAGGAGAAAAGTAGCTGAGTGTCATCCGCATTGCAATGACAGGAGAGACCATGTGAGGATATGACGTAGCTGAGTGACTTGGTGTATAGAGAGAAGAGGAGAGGGCCTAAAACCGAGCCAGTAGTGAGAGTACGTGGTGCAGACACATATTCTCTCCACGTAGGTAGGATGCAATCCAAGAGCATGCAGAGCCTGAGACACCCAGCCCTGGGAGGGTGGAGAGGAGGATCTGAGCGTTCACGGTGTCGAAGGCAGCAGATATATCTAGGAGGATGAGAACAGAGGAGAGAGAGTCCGCTTTGGCAGTGCAGAGAGCCTCCGTGACACAGAGAAGAGCAGTCTTGGTTGAGTGACAGATCTTGAAGCCTGACTGGTTAAGGTCAAGAAAATCACTCTGAGAGCGATAGCGAAACATTTGTTCAGACACAGCACACTCAAGTGTTTTGGAAAGAAAAGTAAGAAGGGATGCCGGTGTGTAGTTTTTGACAGAGGGGTTAAGTGTTCGTTTCTAGAGAAGGGAAGCAACTCTTGCCAAGTCAGAGGGGACGCAACCAGGGATGAGTTGATGAGGGAAGTGAGAAGGTCTCCAGAGATGGAGGAGAAAGAAGAGAATGGGGTCTGGAGGAGGGAGAAGGTAATGGGGTCGAGTGGGCAGGTTGTCGGGCGGCCGGTCCTCACCAGTCTCTGGAGAGAGAAGGGAGAAAGAGGTCAAGGTGTAAGCTAGTTCTGTGTGAGTGTGACCAGTGGACTCAATAGGCTGTGTGGATGAAGAGCAAATGTCGTAAACCTTCTTTCAAAGTGGTTGACAAAGTTGTCTGCAGAGAGGGAGGAGGGAGGGGTGGAGGATTAAGGAGGGATGAGAAGGTGGAAAAGAGTTTCCTAGGGTAAGAGGCAGAATCTTGAAATTGAAAGATATAGAAAGTGGCTTTAGCAGTGGATACATAGGAAGAGAATCAAATCAAATCAAATCAAATTTATTTATATAGCCCTTCGTACATCAGCTGATATCTCAAAGTGCTGTACAGAAACCCAGCCTAAAACCCCAAACAGCAAACAATGCAGGTGTAAAAGCACGGTGGCTAGGAAAAACTCCCTAGAAAGGCCAAAACCTAGGAAGAAACCTAGAGAGGAACCGGGCTATGTGGGGTGGCCAGTCCTCTTCTGGCTGTGCCGGGTAGAGATTATAACAGAAAATGACCAAGATGTTCAAATGTTCATAAATGACCAGCATGGTCAAATAATAATAAGGCAGAACAGTTGAAACTGGAGCAGCAGCACAGTCAGGTGGACTGGGGACAGCAAGGAGCCATCATGTCAGGTAGTCCTGGGGCACGGTCCTAGGGCTCAGGTCCTCCGAGAGAGAGAAAGAAAGAGAGAATTAGAGAGAGCATATGTGGGGTGGCCAGTCCTCTTCTGGCTGTGCCGGGTGGAGATTATAACAGAACGTGGCCAAGATGTTCAAATGTTCATAAATGACCAGCATGGTTGAATAATAGTAAGGCAGAACAGTTGAAACTGGAGCAGGAGCATGGCCAGGTGGACTGGGGACAGCAAGGAGTCCTCATGTCAGGTAGTCCTGGGACATGGTCCTAGGGCCCAGGCCAGTTGAAACTGGGAGCAGCAGCATGGCCAGGTGGACTGGGGACAGCAAGGAGTCATCATGTCAGGTAGTCCTGGGGCATGGTTCTAGGGCTCAGGTCCTCCGAGAGAGAGAAAGAAGGAGAGAAGGAGAGAATTAGAGAACGCACACTTAGATTTACACAGGACACCGAATAGGACAGGAGAAGTACTCCAGATAAACAAACTGACCCTAGCCCCCCGACACATAAACTACTGCAGCATAAATACTGGAGGCTGAGACAGGAGGGGTCAGGAGACACTGTGGCCCCATCCGAGGACACCCCCCGGACAGGGCCAAACAGGAAGGATATAACCCCACCCACTTTGCCAAAGCACAGCCCCCACACCACTAGAGAAGGTAGACAGGAGGGAATGAAAGGATGACAGGTCCTGCGGAAGTTAAGTTTTCCTCCATTTTCTGTAAGCTCGCAATTAGTTACTCAGCCATAGAGCAGAAGAGGAGGCCCAAGTCAGAAATTTGTGCACATATATTTAAAAAACAACAACTGAAATATCACATTTAAGTAAGTATTCAGACCCTTTACTAAGTACTTGTTGAAGGACATTTGGCAACGACTGCAACCTTGAGTTTTCTTACGTATGACAAGCTTGGCACACCTGTATTTGGGGAGTTTCTCTCATTCTTCTCTGCAGATCATCTGTCAGGTTGGATGGGGAGCGTCGCTGCACAGCTATTTTCAGGTCTCTCCAGAGATGTTAGATCGGGTTCAAGTCCAGGCTCTGACTGGGCTACTCAAGAATATTCAGAGACTTGTCCCAAAGCCACTCCTGCATTGTCTTGGATGTGTCGTTAGGGTCATTGTTCTGTTGGAAGGAGAACCGTTTTCATCAAGGATCTCTCTGTACTTTGCTCTATTCATCTTTACCCTCGATCCTGACTAGTATCCCCACAGCATGATTTCATCTTGGCCATGTTCTGTTATATTCTCCACCCGGCACAGCCAGAAGAGGACTGGCCACCCCTCTGGTTCCTCTCTAGGTTTCTTCCTAGATTTTGGCCTTTCTAGGGAGTTTTTCCGAGCCACTGTGCTTCTACACCTACATTGCTTGCTGTTTGGGGTTTTAGGCTGGGTTTCTGTACAGCACTTTGCAATATCAGCTGATGTAAGAAGGGCTATATAAATACATTTGATTTGATGCTGCCACCACCATGCTTCACCGTAAGGATGCAGCCAGGTTTCCTCCAGACGTGATGCTTGGCATTCAGGCCAAATAGTTAAATCTTTGTTTCATCAGACCAGAGAATCTTGAGTCTTTAAATTGTCTTTTGTCAAACTCCAAGCAGGCTGTCATGTGCCTTTTACTGAGGAGTGGCTTCCGTCTGGCCAATCTACCATAAAGGCCTGATTGGTGGAGTGCTGTAGAGATGGTTGTCCTTCTGGAAAGTTCTCCCATCTCCACAGAAGAACTCTGGTGCTAACCTGACCAAGGCCCTTCTCCCCCGATTGCTCAGTTTGGCTGTGAGGCCAGCTCAAGGAATAGTCTTGGTGGATCCAAAAATATTCCATATTTCCCCAGATTTGTGCCTCGACACAATCCTGTCTAGGCGCTCAACGGGCAATTCCTTTGACATCATTGCTTGGTTTTTGCACTGACATGCTGTGGGACCTTATATAGACAGGTGTGTGCCTTCCAAATCATGTACAATCAATTGAATTTATCACAGGTGGACTCCAAACAAGTTGTAGAAACAGCTCAATGATCAATGGAAACAGGATGCACCTGAGCTCAATTTCGAGTCTCATAGCAAAGGGTCTGAATTTTTATATTGGGACAGACACAGTGGCAGTTTTAGCATTGTCACGTCCTGAACATAGAAAACCTGTATTTTCTATGGTAGAGTAGGTCAGGGCGTGACTAGGGGTTTTTGATCTAGTTTATATTTTCATTATTTCGAACAATGTGACAAGCATGTAAATCTTGGTGGGGCAAACAAAAAACAAAAAATCGATGCACATTAGCATAGCCACTACACAACACTAAACAATACATTAATTGCACTATAAAGGTGACAAATTATCCCCATAAACTGTTAGGGCCTACATTAAGCTGTCCCAACAGCAGAGCTTTCAATTCAGCACCATTCACCGAGTGAATCCTTACCACCACTACACCTGGCTATCATTGGAGCCTTGTCTGGCAGCAAAACAGTTCATTCAGCCTCATTTACTGCCTTTTTTTAAAAGATAGCTGATAGGGCTGACTTTCTTAAACAAATGTGGTTTCTAATGACAATTGACATGTACAAACTATGGCATAAGGGAACGACAAGTGGATAAGTGGCCATCTGTAATTTCGATAAAGACATTAAGGAGCGAGCTAGGATGGAGGTGGTCAATATAACTATTCGTTCAACACTTTTGAAATGTACAGCGATAGAATTCAAAACATGGGCCATTCTTACCGTATTCTCCCTGTACACCAAGTCAGAACCGTAGGATAAATAAAGGGGACATATACTGTAAGCAGACAATAAAAGGTCTTACAATATTCGATGATTACATCAATGATTTCTCTGAAACAGGCTACAGGCATCATGTGCACCACCAATTCAGAACAGTAGGCTAAAGAACTAAATGATTAGGGTGAGGCACATGGGCTACTAACAGCTTACTACACAACATACACTTAGTATTACTTTATTAGCTACAGTATACACATCTCCCAGGCATATTACATCAATTATGCAGCAGCATACAATACATTTTTGGACTCAACTTGGACTCAACTGGTACTCACTTCAATAGGAATGTGGTGCTCAGTCGTTCTTGTGGGCACATGTTATCGTCAAACTTTCTCATCAAAATCTGTCATTCTCTGGATTTGTGGTGCTTTCAAGACAACTGGGAACTCTGAAAAAAACAAGATTGAATCATGACGTCAGTGATCTTCAGGTTACCACTCTAAAAAAAAGGCCCAAGTTCCCGACATGGAATTCTGACATTCCCGACATGGAGTTGGATGACCGTTCAAAACATATTTTCCCAGCCAGAGCTAGTTTTTGTTCGAGTTCCCAGTTGTCTTGAACTCACTGAAGTCTGAGATTTCCCAGTTCAGAGTTTCCAGTTGTTTTGAATGGGGCATAAGCAGGGGCGAAGCCAGAGGGGTGTCCGGTGGGCACTGGACACCCCTGACATCTGATTGGCCACCCTGGGTGCCACCTCAAAATTGAATTCCCTACTGGCAGTTTGATGCTGATTGACATCTCATTTCACCTGTTGTTGAAAGAAGCATTTATTTGACGTCAGGTGGCGCATTTTTCAAATCGAGGACAAGAAAGAGAGAATATTAATGTTGGTTGCGAGATACAGAAGAATAAGAAGACGAATAACATACAGAAGAAGATGACAGAATATTTCCACAGCTCCACAAGCTCTTTTCGCGATTGGCGAAAGCATCATATTTGATATAAGTTCTAAGGTTTAGCATCGGGTTTAGGTTTCCTGAACAACTTTTATGAAAGTTGAGTCGCTGTGTAAGTTAACGTTAGACCTTTGGCAAATAATAAACTTTGATTTGATGTTTATCCTTTAAAGCTTGGAAAAGAGACCCTTAAACCGCGACTTGGACAACACACCGTCTCCACTGTATAGCAGGCTAGTGATTGCTTTGCAAAGCTTGTAGTTAGCCACTGATTCCTTCCAAACCACTCATTGTTGAATTTGCGATTTCCAACTTGTTGTGTAATGTTCATGTCCAATGACCGATTAGCACTGATACATTTATCTATAATTTCTCTGCATAAGGATTGAAAAGGATTTGCCAGTAGATTGTCGACTTGATTCATGAAGATGACTGTTTGTCTAGCTTGCTAGCTAAGATTTTGAAAGTATGAGATTGACATCAGTCCAATCAAAGCTACGGTAGATATAACGTGATTTGATGTCCTTTTATCTGTGGTCAACGACCTCGAGCCTTCTTGGATGGGCAGTTCTAATGTAAATCTATGGCAGCACCCAAGGGACTAGAATTTTCAAGCTCTCGACGTAGATTTTGCAGTGACGTAGTGTCCCCATGAGTCACAGAACACTGAGCCAATCATGACGCAACTAGAGAACATTCCCAACAACTGCGCTCTGTATTTTCCACTGGCTGCCCCACCACCACAGAAACCACTGAACTAGGCTGAAACACCTGCATTTTGGAGCTGCCTTACCTCAAGAAAATAAAAAGAGAACATGTTTCTATGCAGCTTTATTAACTCAATTAATATGATTTTTTTTAAATGTTTGCAAACTGATAGGTGACATATTATTGCCAAAATAATATGCAAAACAGGCACAAAAAAAACAATTTAAAAAAGTATTATATACAGTGTATACAGTACCTGTCAAAAGTTCACACACATACTCATTCAAGGTTTTTTATTTTTTATTTTTTACTATTTTCTACATTAGTAGAAATAACACATATGGAATCATGTAGTAACCAAAAAAGTGTTAAACAAATCTAAATGTATTTTAGATTATTCAAAGTAGCCTTTGCCTTGATGACAGCTTTGCAAACTCTTGGCATTCTCTCAACCAGCTTCATGAGGTAGTCATCTGGAACGCATTTAATTAACAGGTGTGCCTTGTTAAAAGTACATTTTTGGATTTCCTTTTATTTCCTTAATGCATTTGTGACAAGGTAGTGGTGTTATACAGAAGATAGCCCTATTTGGTAAAAGACCAAGTCCATATTATTGCAAGAACAGCTCAAATAAGCAAAGAGAAAAGATAGTTCATAATTACTTTAAGAAATGAAGGTCAGTCAATCCCGAAAACTTCAAGGACTTTTAAAGTTTCTTCAATGCAGTGCTATGATGAAACTGGCTCTCATGAGGACCACCACAGGAAAGGAAGACCCAGAGTTACCTCTGCTGCAGAGGATAAGTTCATTAGAGTTACCAGCCTCAGAAATTGCAGCTCAAATAAATGCTTCACAGAGTACAAGTAACAGACACATCTCAACATCAACTGTTCAGAGGAGACTGCGTGAATTAGGCCTTCGTGGTCAAATTGCTGCATAGAAACCACTACTAAAGGACACCAATAATAAGAAGAGACTTGCTTGGGCCAAGAAACACAAGCAATGGACATTAGACCAGTGGAAATCTGTCCTTTGGTATGATGAGTCCAAATGTAAGATCTTTGGTTCCAACCACCGTATTTTGTGAAACGCAGAGTAGGTGAATGGATGATCTCCGCATGTGTGGTTCCCACCGTGAAGCAAGGAGGTGTGATGGTGTGGGTGTGCTATGCTGGTGACACTGTCATAATTTATTTAGAATTCAAGGCACACTTAACTTCTTAGTGATCCCTTCACGCACTAATCCCGTTAACGGGTGTGATTTGACAACACCCAGTGAAATAGCAGTGCGCGAAATTCAAAAACAGAAATAGTCATAATAATAATGAATACATCATACAAGTGTTATACATCAGATTAAAGATGAACTTCTTGTTAATCCAGCCACAGTGCCAGATTTCAAAAGGGCTTTACGGCTAAAGCAAACCATGCTATTATCTGAGGACAGCACCCCATCAAACATACACATGAAAATCATAATTCAAACCACCAGGCACGACACAAAAGTCAGAAATAAAATATATAATTCATGCCTTACCTTTGAAGATCTTCTTCTGTTGGCACTCCAAAATGTCCATTAAACATCACAAATAGTCCTTTTGTTTGATTAATACTGTCATTATATCCCCAAAATGTCCATTTATTTGGCGCGTTTGATTCTGAAAATACACCGGTTCCAACTCACACAAAATAAATACAAAATATCTAATAAATTACCTGTAATCCTGATCCAAACATTGCAAACAACTTTCCTAATACAGCTTTAGGTATTTTTTATGTAAATAATTTATCAAATTTAAGACAGAATAAACTGTGTTCAATAGCGGACAAAAAACAAAGTGGAGCGAGCTTTCAGGTCGCGCGCCCCAACCACAACAGTACACTTCACTCAACCCTCGTTCTGAACTGCCCTACTTCTTCATTTCTCAAAGGAAAAACATCAACCAATTTCTAAAGACATCCAGTGGAAGCAATAGGAACTGCAAGCAAGTGCCTTAGAAATCTAGTTCCCCATAGAAAACCAATTGAAAAGAGAGTGACCTCAAACATTATTTTTTCTGGATGGTTTGTCCTCGAGGTTTCGCCTGCCAAATAAGTTCTGTTATACTCACAGACATAATTTTAACAGTTTTCTATCCAAAAATTATATGCATATCCTAGCTTCTGGGCCTGAGTGGCAGGCAGTTTACTTTGGGCACACTTTTCATCCGGACGTGAAAATGGTGCCCCCTAGCCTTTTAACCAGCATGGCTTCCACAACATTCTGCAGTGAAATGAATGAATGTAACCAATTTGTAAGTCGCTCTGGATAAGAGCGTCTGCTAAATGACTTAAATGTAAATGTAAATGTAAACTTCCGACTTCAACTGTATATATATATATATATATATATATATATATATATATATATATATATATGCAACCAACAGTGCAATTGTTAAGTTTAAAAAAGTCAGAAGTTTACATACACTTAGGTTGGAGTCATTAAAACTTATTTTTCAACCACTCCACAAATTTCTTGTTAACAAACTATAGTTTTGGCAAGTCGGTTAGGACATCTACTTTGTGCATGACACAACTAGTTTTTCCAACAAATGTTTACAGACAGATTATTTCACTTATAATTCCAGGAAATTATGTCATGGCTTTAGAAGCTTCTGATAGGCTAATTGACATCATTTGAGTCAATTGTAGGTGTACCTGTGGATGTATTTCAAGGCCTACCTTCACTCTCTGCCTCTGCTTGACATCATGGGAAAATCAAAAGAAATCAATCAAGAACTTTCCAAATGCCTGAAGGTACCACGTTCATCTGTACAAACAATATTACGCAAGTATAAACACCATTGGACCACGCAGCCGTCATTACCGCTCAGGAAGGAGACGCGTTCTGTCTCCTAGAGATTAACATACTGTGGTGCGAAAAGTGCCAATCAATCCCAGAACAACACCAAAGGACCTTGTGAAGATGCTGGAGGAAACAGGTACAAAAGTATCTATATCCACAGTAAAACAAGTCCTATATCGACATAACCTGAAAGGCCACTCAGCAAGGAAGAAGCCACTGCTCCAAAACCGTCATAAAAAAAGCCAGTTTGCAACTGCACATGGGGACAAAGATCATACTTTTTTGGAGAAATGTCCTCTGGTCTGATGAAACAAAAATAGAATTGTTTGGCCATAATGACCATCATTATGTTTGTAGGAAAAAATGGGAGGCTTGCAAGCCGAAGAATACCATCACAACCGTGAAGCACAGGAGTGGCAGCATCATGTTGTGGAGGTGCTTTCCTGCAGGAGGGACTGGTGCATTTCACAAAATAGATGGCATCATGAAGAGGGACAATTATGTGGATGTATTGAAGCAACATCTCCAGACATCAGTCAGGAAGTTAAAGCTTGGTCGCAAATGGGTCTTCAAATGGACAATGATCCCAAGCATACTTCCAAAGTTGTGGCAAAATGGCTTAAGGACAACAAAGTCAAGGTAATGGAGTGACCATCACAAAGCCCTGACCTCAATCCTATAGAAGATTTGTGGGCAGAACTGAAAAAGAGTGTGCGAGCAAGGAGGCCTACAAACCTGACTCAGTTACACCAGCTCTGTCAGGAGGAATGGGCCAGAATTCACCCAACTTATTGTGGGAAGCTTGTGGAAGGCTACCCGAAACGTTTGACCCAAGTTAAACAATTTAAAGGCAAAGCTACCAAATACTAATTGAGTGTATGTAAACTTCTGACCCACTGGGAAGGTGATGAAAGAAATAAAAGCTGAAATAAATCATTCTCTCTACTATTTTTCTGACATTTCACATTCTTAAAATAGAGTGATGATCCTAACTGACCTAAAACAGGGAATTTTTACATGGATTAAATGTCAGGAATTGTGAAAAACTGAGTTTAAATGTATTTGGCTAAGGTGTATGCAAACTTCCGATTTCAACTGCATTTCTATCAAATCAGAACTGGATTGTTTACTCGAAGCAAAAGTTGTAAAAGTATACTAGACATTTATAGAATAAATCATATACCTAGTTTGTTTCGGAGACAAACAGTGAATTAGTTATTGATTTATCCCACTTTAAATAGCTTCTTATAGATATTATGTAGTTCTATAAATCAAAACTCAAATCTTTCCTCAAAACAAAGGTTGTGATAGTATGCTAGACATTTATAGAATAAATCATATCTAGTTTTATGATTCAAAGAGTGAATTCATTATTGATTTTTACTTTTTAAAATGGCTTTTAGCGAATGTCTTTTGAATGTCCAAATGTGTGAATATAAAACCAACTTTACCTCGGTCGTCTACGTGGTCAGGCTTCTCACATAACTTTACACCTTCGTTATCGTTCAGGGGACGCGCCGCTGTAACAGACAAGCTGTCTTTACAGAGAGTGCGCTGATGCTGTAACTAGTAAGTTGGTTGTCTCTTCTTTCTTCAGTCGCGTTCTGCATTCTGTTGTTATGTGAACGATTGGCTGAGCCTTGGATACAGCCAGTATTGCTCCAAACGCGCATCACTCGCTCACAGCCAGTAAGGATCCAAACCCCCCTCCTTTCCCAGACTTTTCTCATCAAATCTACACAAATCAAGTAGGTCATCTATTTTGGATTCAAAACGGCAAATTTCAACAAAAAGGTGACTAGTTTGCCTCCCTGTGATAAGTGTGTGAATTGGACCATTTTCCTGTCCTGCTAAGCATTCAAAATGTTATGCATACTTTTGGGTGTCATGGAAAATGAAGTAAAAAGTACATTATTTTCTTTAGGAATGTAGTAAAGTAAAAGTTGTCAAAAATATAAATAGTAAAGTACAGATACCCCCAAAAAATACTTAAGTACTGCTTTAAAGTATTTCGACTTATAAGTACTTTACACCACTGATCATTTCCTGTTTCCATCAGCCCCGTCTGACTTTTTTCCTCATTATCACGTCAAGTAATTCATTCGCATGAAATGTTTGGATAAGGTATGGGCAACTTTGACGGGGGTGGGGGCAACAAAACATCTGAACTCCTCATGAGGGGCTGCAGTGGCTAGCGGGTCTCCATACCCACATAGTCAGAACCGGCCCTAGCCTTTTGGGGCCCCGATATTCTACGTTGGTTCAACGCCATTTATTTGAAATTATGTGGAAACAACATTGATTTAACCAGTGTGTGCCCAGTGGGATATGAATGGACTGACAAGAGGAGTACATGGAGAGGCAAGACTACAGGTAGACAATAACTAGAATGCAATAATCCAAGTAAAAAAAATATGTATACTTTATTGTGACAAGTAAACAGTGACTGTCCACAAATCCCACCTGTGGTTGCTATGGTAACAGTCCTCTCACCACAACATCAGTAAATAAACAGAACATGGCTTCAGAAAGTTAAAATCTAGATGACTAATGCCTAACTTATGTAAAAATGATTATAAATATTTTAGGCTGACTGCTGTAAACAACCTAATAACCAACAGTGCTGACTGTTTGAAAAAACTATTTTAGGCTACAGGCTGTGCTGTGACAACATTGACACTAATTAGGCGAATGTGCTCCAAAATCACTAACAGCCGGCCTGAGATGATGAATAATAATTTGCAAAGAACCAAAGCTAAGGAGTCTATTGGGCCACTTCGAGTACTGTATATGGGCTTGTTTTCCAGTTTGAAGTACAGACCATTTAGTAACATATTTGGATGCACACACACACCTTCAATGCAATAAACTTGATCAGCCAAAGAAGAATCTTTCAAATAAACTAACACATTAAGGATACAATCACCACTAAAATTAATAGTCCTAAACACTGTTGGTGAGTGTTTTGAAATAAGTAGATTTAATGTGTTGCCTTATGACCTGAAGGTTACAAGAGATTATTCAATATTCATACAAAATAAATAGCCAAATCGTTGTATTATAATGCCTTACAGATCAGACAGCGCAGTATAGCTAAGTCACCTGGTTACAATGTGATCCCTTCCTGTCATAACTCATCATCAGAGGAAGCTAATGCCTCTTTAGCCTCAACATAGTCTCTGATCTCCTGAGGAGTACGGATGTAACTGTCAATTTCACTGTCTGAGATCTCCTCATCACCAGTCACCTCCACCACCGGGACCTGCACCCTCCTTATCTTAGCGTACCTCACAGAAGGGGGTTCAAACAAACTCCTCTTACCAGAGTTTGGTACTGAGGGCTGGCTGTGCTGAGAGTCTGTGCCAGGTCCCGTATGTGGCAACCCCTCCATTACAACAGTGTATGTCAGGTCAACATCTCCTTGTTGCTGGACGCTCCCGGTGTCTGGTTCCCCCACAAAGGGTTCTTTAGGGGTCTGCCCTGGGGTCTGGGATGAAGCTGCACCCTCCAGGCAGGTCGTGTTGGTGTGGGATCCAGGTAGGGAGTCCTCTAAACTTGGTGGGAGTACGGATTCAGAGGCCAGGGCTTCCTCGTGACTGCTCAGGGCCCTCCTCAGTAGGGTGAGTCTATGGTTCAGGATGTCATCCACCATCTGTATCACAGTCTGGGGTGTCACCTCATCCCCCCTCAGCCAGGGCAGCTCCTGGCCCAGCTTACACAGCACCTCCTTCAGCTCGGTCACCCGCTTCGGAGCTATGGAGGACTTGGTCACCTTGGCCATCTGGCAAAACCTGGCCAGTGTGTATTTGAGCCGGGTCTGTGTGGGTTTCAGGGACTGCCAAGCCAGGAAGATGGAGGCCGTGAGGATGGGGATGGGCTGGCGGCCAGTCACTAGCCAGGCATCTGCAGCCAGCTCCAACAGGACAGCAGCTCGCTTTGTCAAATCCTTGGAGGACTCCGACAACTCTTCATGGACATGTTGAGGACTTAGTTTGTATCTGACAGAGAAAGGAGAGAAAAGACAGTTTCTCAATAAGCATCAAATGTCTACCTAATAACAACATGTGCTATGTCAGGCAATTTATTTATCATCAGGCAATCAAGGCTAATGTTTATAGTTGAGGTGATTGACTTACGCCTGACAGTGTGTCTCCAGTAGGTTAATGATACTGGTGGGGGGAGCCTCTATCTTCAGAGTCTTCACCATCTCCTGGTAGACCACGCCTATCAGCCTGGGGTTCGCCTCCAGGAGACAACAAATGGTTCCCATGGCGATGGGCCAGCTGTGCTGCCTGCAGGTCGCCAGCACGCAGCATCCTGCCAGAACCTCTTTCTTCTGCAGACTAACCCTGATGAAGTTAGGGTGCTCATAGGCCTGCTTAAAATGGGTCTCTGCAGTCTCCTCCATGAGGAAAGTGAGTCTGAGAATACGACAGAGAGCACGCACCCGTTGTATGCCTGTTTGGAGGAAGTGATACATTATTGCCAGCCAAACATGATTAAAATACACAGCATTTTGTGATATCCAGCCCTCACATTGTGTCAGAAACAGGTAGTCAGTAGTTCTACAGGGAAACGGTGCAGTTCCTACCATTGATTAGATTCCGGCATGGCTTCTTGTCCACTTCTGTGCTATTACTGTATCTTACATCTACAGGACCAAAACAAGCAGACAAGGAAATACAAAGTGTTCAATTAAATCAGTCACAATATAGACAGCAGGCATGTGGAATAGCCATACAGAAGACTGCATGACCTACACTCAGTAGGAAAGCACATTCTTAGCTGCATAAATATTTGTGCTAAGATGGTGACAGATAAACCAGTAAGTTAGATAACTAACGTTAGCTACCTGTGCCCTGTGTCTCTTCACTTCGGGTAGTGGTGAGTAGACCTTCGGATACCACAGCGCCACAATCTGCACATACAAGTTGTGGCTGTGAATAATGTTCGTCGTCCACTATGTCGAGCGAGCCACACTCCGGACACTTCAGACCGACAGTAGCCATCTTCAGGTTGATGTATGTTGGTTAAAGTTAGCTAGCAAATCATACATTTGTGAGTCAATACCATTCATGTACTGTGAACGACCAATGAACGTTTCGAGTTCTTAATGTGAGCTCAGCCTTTATAAACCGTGTAGGAACAAGGCTCCCTTACTTTCTTTCCGCTATTGAAAATTACTGCAACGTTCTATTGGAACAGCGCATTTTATCCATACGTTACGTTCATCACGTGTAATCGATGCGTCAAGCTTTATTTAAAGGTTTATCACAAGATATTTATACACACTTTACAGATGAGAGAGCGATAGAAAGTGTGCGAGTGAGAGACAAAGATAGAAAGTGTGTGTGTGTTTGTCAACCTGAGGCTAAATAAATTACATGATTTTTTGAAAATGAGTCTTTATTTTATCATTGTAAAATAGGCTTTACATGGATCAAATATAAACGTTCCGACTTTCACCTAATCTCTCGTGGACAGATGTAATTGAGCGTTTGACGCAATTACGTAGGATACATTAGATTTTAGTTCTGGGTGTCCCGAGATGAACTTTCACCCAACTATACAGTAATAATTTGTATGACCAAAGGCAGACCAACATACAGTAGCAAGATGCGTCAGAGTATCTACCTATGGCCAGTGGTAGCTGGTTTAAGAAAAGTCTCTGAATTTCAATAGCTTTCTTCATAAGGAAATGCCACTTTGAACAGTGTCTATAGGTTACACCCATGCAATTTGTTTCCAGAGGTGCACCTGTCAGTGAGATTGCCTTTTGATGAATGCACTCTCGATTCATTGTATAGTCCACACTTCCCAGTAAACCTTGCTTATCTGTAGACTAAATTGTAATAATTATCAATCCATGTTTATCTCTTAAGACTAGCAACTTATCAATTATTTCCTCCTCAAAGTGATTCAACATGAAGTTGACAATAGGAAAAGGACATCTCAATATGTACAACATTTATACGAGTTATACAGTATCGGGGAATAATATATGTACCTCATAGACAAGCAATACAAACACTTTACCAACAGGTATTACTCATTATGTGATTATAATTCATTGTAATACTTGTCATCAGCATGTATGACACCTTATACCGGTCTGTCTGCTTTACATAAAGTGTTAACAAATATGCAAACTCCACTGTTCTGTTGGAGCTTTCATTATGTATTATTCAATTCATTCTTCAGTGTCATTGCGCTGGATTTAACCTTCATATGATACTCCGCTCAAGAAAATCAAAACATTCATAGAATATCATACTCATCGCAAGAAAATCAAAACATTAATACTAAGAAAAATCAAACTGTCAAAAACATAAGGCAACTTCCCACGGGCCTATTTAAACTTGTGCTTTGTTGTTCTTATACGGTCTTTACACACCATAAAGTTAGAAAATCATTCAGTCAAAATGTAATGAGCAATCAAATAGTCAACAATCAAAATGTAATGAACAAAAGTGCACCTGTTCAGTAGAAACAGAAAGCCAGTGCTTGGTATGGTATACTGTACATGGGTGTCAGGTGAATTCAGACTGAAATATTCAACCAGCCCAATACATGTGCATTGAGGAAGATGCACATTTTAGTAAAGCCCTGCTCTGAATGATTAGGAACACTCATTTGAGTGAGTTCATGGTCATCAGGATACTGGGTTGCTCCTCGATGATGCGCACCAGCAGGTTGTCAATGTACTGCTCCAGCTCCTTAATCTTATCGTCCCTTTTGGAAAGCTGCTCCTGCTGCTTTAGCACCAGGGAGATCAGCTCTTCCTGGGTCAGCTGGGAGTAGGGACCTTTGACCCCTGTGTCTTTGACCTAGAAGGAAAGGGAGGCAATACAATCATTCAGTGCCATTTATATTTTTCCATAGACTTCTCTAAGGATACTATATGCCATGAATTATCTATAATGTCTGGCGGCAGGTAGCCTAGTGGTTAAGAGCGTTGGGCCAGTAACTAAAAAGTCACTGGTTTGAATCCCCAAGCTGGCAAGGTGGAAAATCTTCCATTCTACCCCTGAGGAAGGCAGTTAACCCCCAACAACAACTGCTCCCTGGGCACTGATGATGTCTGTCAAAGGAACCAAAAAGGGTTTGTCAAAGGGTTCTCCTATGTGGACAGCCGAAGAAGCCTTTTAGGTTCTAGATAGCACCTTTTTTCTTAGACACAATGGGGTCTGATTATTCAGTACACATACAGAGGGGTGTAGTGCCCTTCCTTTAGGTGCGGAAATGCATGTTTTTTTAAATGACGACTTTGATTGAGAAATGACTAACAGATGCATTCTAGAATATAGAATAACGCATCCTCCAATTGCAACGTCTGCCTATGCCCACACATTGTCTCAATAAATTATTCTCATTTTATTTTTTTGTCCTTTTTCTCCCCAATTGGTAGTTACGGTCTTGTCCGTGCAGGAGTTGCAACGATGGGACTCGGGAGAGGCGAAGGTCAAGAGCCGTTGTTGTTCCGAAACAACCCAGCCAAGCCGCACTGCTTCTTGACACAATGCCCGCTTAACCCGTAAGCCAGCCGCACTAATGTGTCAGGGGAAACACCGTACACCTGGTGACCGTGTCAGCGTGCATCGTGCCCAGCCCGCCACAAGAGTCGGTGCGATGGGACAAGACCATCTCTGCCGGCCAAACCATCCCCTAACCCGGACAACGCTGGGCCAATTGTAGACCGCCCCATGGGTCTCCGGTCACAGCCGGCTTTGACAGAGCCTGGACTTGAAACAGGATTTCGAATGGCACAGCTAGCATAGACTGGCTATACATCCTGCCAAGTTGCGTGCTCAGTAGAGTTTTGGCTGCATGAGGGAAAAAAAGAGTGACTTCAGCCAGAACCCTAAAAGTAAAAAAATGACAGGTGTTTTTGGTGTAACAGTAATATAGGCCTACAACTACGCTGTTATATTCAGGTCTGTTATGTAAATACTAATTAAATCATTAGGCCTATGTGATCTTGCAAGACATAGGCTACACTCAAGTTTATTAAATGCGTTATACATGAGCCCAAGTCCATAAACTGTTTTGGGGACAGACGTCTTAGCAGCCTGGTCTCGGACTAGATGTACCATAGTAAGTGTAAATCCGGGACACTGAAATTAGTATATGTTACAATTGGTACGGTTACATAAGACAGGTTGCTTAAGGCAAAAATGAAAGTAAGGTGGCTGGTCAAGTGTATAACGCGAACATCTAACATTGTTCAAATCTCATCATGGACAACTTTAGCATTTAAGCTAATTAGTAACTTTGCAACTACTTTTTAGCTACTTTGCAACTACTTAGCATGTTAGCTTCCCCTTCCCCTAACCTTGCAAAGTAGTTGTAAAGTTATGTGAGAAAGCTGTTTATTGACTCAGCATACAACAACACCCTTGTTCCCTCCAAGCTTAGGACCCTGGGACTGAACAACTCCCTCTGCAACTGGATCCTGGACATCCTGACGAGCCAACCCCAGCTGGTGAGGTTCGGCAACATCACCTCCGCCATGCTCACCCTCAACACGGGGGCTCCACAGGGGTGTGTGCTTAGTCCCCTCCTGTACTCCCTGTTCACCCATGACTGCGTGGACCCACACAACTTCAACACCATCATCAAGTTTGCTGACAACATGACAATGTGGTGCTGGGAAAACAGCCTGTCCCTCAACGTCAGTAAGACCAAGGAGCTGATCGTGGACTACAGGAAACGGGCCACCCCCATACACATCCACGGGGCTGAAGGGAAGCGGGCCAGGAGCTACAAGTTCCTCGGTGTCTAAATCACTAAGGACTTAAAAAGTCCACTCACACACGTAAAGTTGTGAAGGCGTGACAGCGCCTCTTCCCCCTCAGGAGGTTGAAAAGGTTTGGCATGGGCCCTCAAATCCTCAAAAGGTTCTACAGCTGCACCATTGAGAGCATCTGGACTTTTTAAAATATGTTTGTTATTTAACCTTTATTGTACTAGGCATTTAACTGGCTGCATCATTGCTTGGTATGGCAACAGCACCACCCTTGGTCGCATGGTGCTTCAGAGGTTGGTGCCGACAACCCAGTACATCACTGGGGCCAATCTCCCTGAGGACCTCTATATCAGGTGGTGTGAAACACCAGCCACCCATAGACTGTTCTCTCTGCTTTCGCACAGAAAGCGGTACCGGTGCATCAAGTCTGACACCAAAAGGCTCCTGAACAGATTCTATCCCCAAGCCATAAGACTGCTAAATAGCTAACAGAGTGGCTACACTGACTGAGTTGACCCTTGTATTTCTGTTGTTGTCTCTATGCACACTGAAACTACAACACACACATAACATGCAGTCACATTTATACTGACTCAATACACATACATACAACCATAATTGGTTGTACCGCTACTCTATTTATCATATATTCTGATGCCTAATCACCTTACCCCTATACATATCTACAGTGGAAGTCGTAAGTTTACATACATTTAGGTTGGAGGCAAACCTGACCCAGTTACACCAGCTCTGTCAGGAGGAAGGGGCCAGAATTCACCCAACTTATTGTGGGAAGCTTGTGGAAGGCTACCTGACACATTTGACCCAAGTTAAACAATGTAAAGGCAATGCTACCAAATACGAATTGAGTGTATGTAAACTTCTGACCCACTGGGAATGTGATGAAAGAAATAAAAGCTGAAATAAAATCACTCTACTATTATTCTGACATTTCACATTTTTAAAATAAAGTGGTGATCCTAACTGACCTAAGACAGGGAATTTTTACGAGGATTAAATGTCAGGAATTGTGGAAAAACTGAGTTTAAATGTATTTGGCTAAGGTGTATGTAAACTTCCGACTTCAACTGTAGATCTTTTGTCTTGCCCATTCCCCCTCTGAATGGCACACATACACATGCCATGTCTGAATTGTCTCAAGGCTTAAAAAGTATTCTTTAACCGGTCTCCTCCCCTTTCATGTGCCGTCGACTGGTAAGACGCTTCAGGAGGGAGGTCACGTGGTTTTGGGATTGAGCCCGTGTGAGACGAATCAGGAGGAAGTCGTAGTTGCTAAGGAAGCGGCGTGACGTCCTTTACACTGGCTAACATAATGTAATATCCTACATAGATAATCAGTTCAACGTCTAGTTTTTAGTTTACATTTGGCTGAGTTGTCAACTGACATGAAATCATTAAAAATACAAATAAATCACCATGCTAAAATTGGCTAAAGGCCTGTTAGAAAGCCTATTAAAAGCTCTTAAGGATCGGACTCTTTTTTTCAATTTTCACCTAAAATGAGATACCCAAATCTAACTGCCTAATGTAGGAGAATATAACACAAATGCATATTTTTGGACCATCATCTTTGAAATGCAAGAGAAAGGCCATAATGTATTGTTCCAGCCCAGGCACAAAAAAAACAATGAAAACTACAAAAGCGGGCATTTCTGTAGACGTGATTCATACTGGCTGAGGGCATTGTCTGAATGACATCACAATTAAACAACTAGCAGAGAAAAATTACATCTGCATTAATTACTTAGTAGCTAAGTGCTCTTTGATGACATAATATACTGTTCCTTTATGTTAAACTCAATAATAATATAATAATTATATAATAATTAATATAGTACCAGCTATGATTTCCTTTGCACAAAGTAAAAGTATTGCAAATTACAACCCAGTCACAAGTTAGTGGTCAGATGACTGAAGCATACACTGTATGCAGAAAAGTACTTCATACCTACAGCAATATATGGTGATGGATCTATAATGTTGCTTCTACTGGTCCTGGGGCCCTTGTTAAGGTCAACGGCATCGTGAACTTTACACAGTACTAGGACATTTTAGCCAAAAAACCTGGCCACAAGTAGATCTTCCAGCAAGACAAGCTCAAGCACTGATCAAAATCGACAAAGAAATGGTTAATTGACTATACAATCAACATTTTTCAATGGCCATCTCAGTCTCCGGACTGTGAACCCATTGAAAACCTGTGGTTTGAATTGAAGAGGGCAGTCCAAGCACAGACAAAGGATATCAAGGATCTGGAAAGGTTCTGTATTGAGGAATGGTCTAAGATCCCACCCAAACGTGTTCTCCAATCTCATAAATTATTTTAGAAAAAGCCTCATTATCCTCGCAAGGGGAGGGTGCTAAAGTATTGAAAATAGGTGACAATTATTTTGTTAAACAAAATCTTTCTCTGAGCAACCGTATTAGTATAAAATACAGCTCAGTATTTGTATTATTTATTTTTATCTTTATCAAGGGTGCCAATAATTATGGACCTGAATGTATATTCCTTTAACGTACCTTTATCTTCTCTTGAAGGCCACCGAGGATCCCTGTAGATTTGCCAGCCTGTCCCTCATGGATGTTGGAAGCTGGCTGGTTTTCCAGGGAACTCAAGGGCTTTACTGGGTGTGGCCTGAATCGAGATAGACAGTGAGAGTAAGAGAGACTCAAACTTTTCTGAAAAGTATTGTTATTAGAGGATGCAGCATGTGGATGTGGGGGATATCCGAATAAATGCCCTTTTCTCAAAAAGCAGGTCTGATTATTATATGTCTCATAGGACAGAAGAAGAAGAAAACAAAGAGTTGAAGCTTGCTGCCAACAGTGGGAAACGATTTGTTTCATCAGTTCGACATGACAAGAAATCCGAGCAGGGTTCGTCTTCACAATGTACTCATTCCCACCATATATGACACAATGACAAGAGTATCGGTTCTTTCTCTCTTAGATAAGGTTAGACTGCAGAGGACCCAGTGTACGCACAGTCTGAGCAATGGCATTTTACAGGCTCCACTGAGATTTGTCAGATTCTACAGGAAGAATAACATGACAAAAAGCAATGAAAGCTACAGAGGCTGGCATTTCTATAAACGTGATTCATACTGTCTGAGGGCATTGTGTGAATGACATCACAATTAAACAACTAGCAGAAAATAAATTACATCTGCAGTAATTAGTAGCTAAGTGCTCTTTGATGACATAATATACTGCTAATTGCTCTGGGGAGCTATGTTCCTTTTGCTTTATGTTGAACTCCATAATAATTATAGTATAATCATTTTTAAAGGAGTACCAGCTATGATTTCCTTTGCACAATTTTTGAAAGTATTGCAAATACAACCTAGTCATAAGTTAGTGATTTAATTCAGGAAAGTGCAGCTAAACATTTGATAAGAGAGTAGAAGAGTTTTATAAAGGGTCACTTTCATGAAGTGTTCTGGTTCTTCGATTGGGGAGGTTTAGTAATTCTAACTACAGTACATTCTACAGGAGAGGTTTGGTGGACAGCACATAGCTGCTGCACGCTACAGGAAAAGGCTGAGATCTCTCTCACCTGCGTGTGCTTGAGGCAGACCTGTCCCCTCTCCCTCCTGCCTCCTCTCCACTGTTCTGCTCTGTAATGGAGGGCAGAGCTCCAGCATGAAGCAGGGTCTTCTGGCCAGGGACAGAGCTTGTTGTCTGGGGAGGGCAGTCTCTCCTGCCCCCTGATCCCTTCAGGGGCTCGGGGTGGGGTATGGAGGAGGGGGCAGGTGAGGGGAAACATGGGGGCTGGGCAAGTGTAACACATGGTAGTGCCACACCCACCCCGCCATTCTGCTTTTTTACCCAGTTACCTGAGGAAAGCTTACTCGAAGTGGGAGCCCCTGGGCTTTGTAGTTTTCCAGAACTCTGTTTACCAGCTCCCTCCTCTCTAAAGGTGGATGTTGTCTTCACTGGAGGCAAGGGAGCACGGGCCCGCTTCGCTGATGTGCTTTTGGTGGGACAGGAGACATCCTCGGCTGGCAGAGCATCTGGCGTTGGAAGCTCAGTTGTGTCCCCAACCACACGCTTCTGAAACGGACCTAGATCTGCATCTGTGGAGGTACAACTCTGTTGATTGTGAGAGTCCGGGCTCCCCTGGCGCTCACCAGTTAGACTCTGTTCTACACCACATCCAGAGGACTTCTCCATTCTGCAGTCTTCTGCAAAGGGATTATTTGGACCAAACTCAACCGAAGAGTCATGTTCCTCAGTATTTGATTGCTCATCTAACACATCAACTGTTGGTGTTGGCATTGTCTTCCCTGGAAGGTGCTGGGGCCTGGAGGGTGCTGGACCTTTATTGTGTTTTGCAACCACCAACCCCCCAGTGGCTGATGGCAGGGGTTCCTCTGCTTGGTTCCCATGGTGGGTAGAGCTCTGGCCTCCACTGATGTGCTCTGTTGGAGCTGTGGAGGAAGATCTCAGTGGCGTGATCATCTGTACCACACGTTGAGAAACTTTGGACATGGAGGCATCCACTCTGTCCTTATGTCCTCGATTCACACTGGCCATACTCTGGTCCCTCTGTATCTGGCTTGGAGCCTGGTTTGGTCTGTCAGGAGGCAGTGGAGCAGGACGCTTGTCCCTCCTGACACCGGAATCATCCTGACTAACACTCTCATTTAAGTGCAGGTCATGTTCGCTTCCCACCAATGACGTGGCAGAGTGGCGTCTTGGAGGAGGCTGCGGTTTTGTTGGCGTTTTTTGGGTGAGGGTAGGAGTGGCAGAACCAGGGTTGGACTTACTGGGCCAGTTGTCCTTATGAGCCCATCGCTGGTTGTCTGGAGGCAGTGGAGCAGGGCCCTTTTCCTGTCTGACACTGGAATGGTCCTTACCACTAACACTCCCCTGGTCATCCCCACTTCCCACCAATGCCGTGGAAGATTGACATCTGAGGGGAGGGGGCGGTTTTGTTGGCTTTGTTTTAGCGAGGGTAGGTGTGGCACAATGAGATTTACTAGACCAGTTGTCCTTACGAGCCCAGGGCTGATTGATGGGAGCCACAGGGGCAGGGTCTTTCTTCTCCATCAGATTAGCAGACGGGTCAATAGCGTCTCTATTTTCCCTTGCGCCTCTGGGGGAGTCCATAGAACTCTCCAGTTCAGGAGACGAGGACGATAAGAAGGGGTTGGAAGATATAGCAGGCTTTGAAGGGTTCCCCCATGAAGAGGGTCTGGAAGAGCAGGGTTAGGAAGGGGAGGGTGCAGTGAGATTTTTTGTTGTTGTTGCTGATGACAAGGTCTAACTACCAAACATTGAAAATGGAAAAACCTTCAAAACTTTTTTAAAGAACATAGAATTTGTTTCTAAAGCTAAATGATGAAATGCTATGAAAGTCTTGCTGGAATCCAAACACAAACATCCCAGTTAGCAGAGAGGTAGTCAATGTAAACTACAAACTACAGAGGTGTTATATAACAAAGTTGTTATTAGTTGCTCATAACTCACCAGACAAGAACATGGGAGAAAGGGTGGGATTTCATTTTATTATGAGAGGGACATGAAGGTTAGTTATAATGTTTAGGTTAGTAACACAAACACACTAAGGCACGGAAAGGTTTTACATGTAGATTTAAAATAACCAAACATGAATGAAACAATACACCAAAAGGAGAAATAAAAAAGATAAATAATCTTTCTAGCCTCTGAACCGTGAACTGTTCACATGACCAAACAGCCTTGCTTGAATACACCAAGTCAAATCATCCTGTTGGTTGGTTTCATCCTCATCAGCATACATACTCTCATGAGTCATTCAACATCAACGCCCTAGTTAAAAACTTGAGCAATCACCTAATGCTTTGTGTCTCACTTGTAACACTTTTCATATGACATCTGTAGAAACGGTATAGCAAGGTGTGATTCATGGGAGGAGCAGCCAATCCTAGCTGAGCCAAAGGTTTCCAACGCGAACACGCACAACCACATTTTCCACTGCACTGCAATTTTCATGACGGTGTCATAGCACTTCAGGGGATTGTGCTTTAATGAGATGCGCATGTGAGAGTAGTGTCATACACCGCAGGCCAACAGATACCAGGACATCTCGCTTAACACCAAACGGCCATGACTCCAACACACGGAGATGAACTTAATATTCTCTACAGAGCGTCACCCTGTAACAAAGTATTTGATAAGGCAACAGGTTCTGATCAAATCTCAATTTTCTACCAAAGCAGTAAGGATCCAATAAAACCAACCCAATTCTATCCAGCCGAGTCTCTGCAATCCGCCACACCGTGCCATGTCCATACATTGGGCTTGTTGCCTCCCTTGATTAACTGGTGGTATAAAAGTCTCAGACAAGTTGGTAGGTTTTCCACATAAATCTGACTTGTGCCACCCAGAGGAAAGACAATGTTAGCATTATTGATATTGTTTTGTTAGAAGATGAAATGGGATATCTGAATCAGAGAATCTGAGGATTTGAGAGAGGGAAAGTTAGTGTGTGTGGATGAAAGGAGAGATCTTAGGGGGTTCCAGAAGACACTTGGGTATTTTCCCCCTGCTGCTTTTGGAGACTAAATAAATAGTGCATCCATAATTTATGGCACCCAAGGGCTAATGGAAATCTGGCAAAGGGAACTGAGACAGTGTGTGTATGTGACTGACCTTGGCTTGACTGCTGATACTTTATTTATCCGGCAGCTGATGGGTCCAGTAGTGGTCATAGGGTTCTCCTCAAACAGATTATTTGAAGAGCTGTCATCAAATGAACTGGTGGGAGAGACTTCCTCAAAAGGATTATTGCACACGGTGACCTTTGCCTCGCTATACTGCTCCATCTGCTTCTCAACTTCCTCCAACGGTGCCCTCGCCTCCTCACGCCTTTGCTCTTCCTCCATCTGTGCATTTCTCCTTTTCTCTTCCTGTCTCAACTCCTCTGTTTTGATATTTTCTTCCTCTACCCTAAATCTTTCTTTCTGCTCCTTATCACTCCTCTCCTGTTCATTGCCCCTTTCTTCTTCAAGCCTCATTGTTTCTGCTTCCTCCTTCCTCAACATCTCCTCCTCAAATTTCCTTATCCTCTCTTCCTCCTCCCTGATCTTCCTCTCCTCTTCCTCCTTCCTCAGCCTCTCCTCCTCAAATCTCCTTATCCTCTCTTCCTCCTCCCTAATCTTCCTCTCCTCTTCATCCTTCCTCAACATCTCCTCCTCAAATTTCCTTATCCTCTCTTCCTCCTCCCTGATCTTCCTCTCCTCTTCCTCCTTCCTCAGCCTCTCCTCCTCAAATCTCCTTATCCTCTCTTCCTCCTCCCTAATCTTCCTCTCCTCTTCATCCTTCCTCAACATCTCCTCCTCAAATCTCCTTATCCTCTCTTCCTCCTCCCTAATCTTCCTTTCATCTTCATCCTTCCTCAACATCTCCTCCTCAAATCTCCTTATCCTCTCTTCCTCCTCCCTAATCTTCCTCTCCTCTTCATCCTTCCTCAACATCTCCTCCTCAAATCTCCTTATCCTCTCTTCCTCCTCCCTAATCGTCCTCTCCTCTTCCTCCTTTCTCAACATCTCCTCCTCAAATCTCCTTATCCTCTCTTCCTCCTCCCTAATCTTCCTCTCCTCTTCATCCTTCCTCAACATCTCCTCTTCAAATCTCCTTATCCTCTCTTCCTCCTCCCTAATCGTCCTCTCCTCTTCCTCCTTTCTCAACATCTCCTCCTCTAAACTCCTTATCCTCTCTTCCTCCTCCCTGATCTTCCTCTGCTCCTCATCCTTCCTAAACATCTCCTCCTCTAATATCCTTATCCTCTCTTTCTGCTTCCTGATCTTACTCTCCTCTTCCTCCTTTCTCAGCCTATCCTCCTCTTCCCTCTTAATACTTTCCTCCTCCGTCCTCTTTATCCCCATTTCCGCTCTCAGCCCATCTTCCTCCTCGGCCTTCCTCACTCTTTCTTCCTCCTCCCTCACTCTTCTCTCCTCCTCTCTCAGCCTATCCTGCTCTCTCTTCACTCTTTCTTCCTCCTCCCTCATCTTCCTCTGCTGTTCCTCCCTTCTTTGCATATCTTCCTCTTGTTCTCTCCTAATCCTTTCTTCCTCCTCCTTAATCCTCTCCTCTTTCTCCCTCTTCAATCTTTCCTCGTCCTCCCTCATTTTCCTTGTCCTCCTTCCTCAGTCTATCCTCCCTCTTCATTCTTTCATGCTCTTCTCGCCTGATCCTTTCCTCTTCTTCCCACCGCTCTTGTTCCTCCTGTAACCTAATCATTTCCTGTTCTTTCTTCTTTACCCTCTCCTCTCCCTCCTCCTTCAGTCTCCTCTTCCTCTCTTCCAGCATTCTACTTTCCTCCTCAACCCTAATCTTTTCCTCCTCCTCCATCCTCTTTCTGTTTTCCTGCTCCTCCTTCCTTGTTTTCTCTTCCTCCTCAAACCTAAGTCTTTCTACCTCCTTCCCAATCCTCCTTTTCTCTTTTTCCTCCTTCCTCATCCTCTCTTCCTCTAACTTCTTTCTCTCCTGATCATCCTTTCTCTTCATCTCATCCATCTTAACTCTTTCTTCCTCCTCATCCTCCTCTGCCCTGCTGCTCTCCCCCTCTGCCCAGGGTGAGGGCTGCTTCAGGGCCGTGAGAGAGTCCATGGAGGTGCTGGAGCTCTTACGGCCCTGGGCTCTGCGTAGGTCTTCCATGGAACCGTGGCCTGAGCTGGCAAGGCTGAAGGTGGAGCCGGTGCGTGCGCTCCGGGGATGGGGATGTTCTGTGTACAAGTGGCTGCCGTTGATGCACAGGTTACTCTGCTCTGCAAGTGGGGCATGGATCTTAGAGCGCCCTAGAGACAGGGAGCCCTGAGAAGCCTTACTGTCGGAACTGCCTGTGCGCTTATGGGTCAGAAACTTGAATTTATTTTTACCTGTGGATGAGAAAGAAGGGGGGGGGGATTTGTAAACACAGTTTAACAAGTTTTCTAATAGATTGCTATATTTAAAATGGAAGGCCAGTCTGTGATGATGCTCACCTTCAGAGGAGTCCTCGTTGAGGCCTGAGGGGCTGCCACTCAGTGAGGAGTCCTTCTCCGGCAGAGGGCCCAGGACAGACATGGATTGAGACAGTCCGTGACGCTGCAGATTAGACTTGGGGGAAAACAGAGACTTCAGCTTGTTTTTCTTCTTTTTATCTTCTTTGTCTGCACCTCCCTCCCCTTCCCCCTCTCCCTCGCTGTCCGTCAGAACCTGGGTGAAGGACGGCACCACGGCAGACGCCGAGTCCGACAGACCCTCCTTCTTCTTCCCTCGAACCTTGTCCTTGAACTTGCCCAGGCGGGAGCGCGGCTTGTCTGTAGCAGAGAGGTCGAACATGCTGGCTGTCAGATTGTTCTTCATAAACTGGACGTCCACCAGCACCTCTCCCCTGTCTTTGTCTGGCTTGCCTGCCTTATCCAACAGCTTATGCCATCTGTTGAGAGAAAGTCTATTGTTTATCAAATAGTTTCATTGCATTGGTACGAAACACATGCCGTTCTTATCGGAGAGATGGCTCAAGAACAAGGTCTATGAATGTGAGGCAGTGAAAGAAAGAACCATGGTAATGTTTTATTTGTTTAGAGGTCTACTGAGCTCCTCCAATAACTTGTCAGGGCACTCAGAAATAACTAGAAATATGTAGGCATTCAGCACTCTTTCCAGATAACGCACACTTAGCAGACTGATGCATAAGCAGAGGAAGGCTGATGATCAAATAAGTGTCATGTGTTCATTAGTCCCTGGGCCTCACCTCCAGTTGTAAAAAAATATATAGTGTCCACATGTTGTTAGCTATCACAAATAAAGAAAGCTGTCACCCATAGCATGGCTTTATTCAAGGCTGTATTTTCCCCCGGGGGACCGGGTTGCGGGAGTGAAATAATTTTGCAATGTGAATTTCTGAACTGAATTAATTGACTTTACATTGGAGGGTTCTATGAGTGATCATAGCTACAGGCGATGCAGGTAAAATATAGTTAGAGTCTGATACGATTACACTCAATTTAGGTTCATATTTAATGAATCACTTACAAAATCCCCAGGCACTTTTTTTTGATGAATGCAGTATATTAAATATAATCAGAATATCACAAAACAAGTTCCTCTACACCTAGTCTGTTTCACTTGTGTAGAAGATGCCTTCTGGGAAAAAGAAGGTCAGAGTACAAAAGAAAGGCTCACATCGTAAGAACTGCATCAAGTCATTTCTTGTCATCCATGCTGATTGGTTCAATGACCCTCAAGAAATCACTGTTGTATGTATTCAGTTACAAAGAAGGTACTGTTCATACATCTGTATGTTTCAGCTGTTCATATAATGGAATAACAGTCAACACAACCATTCATTTATAGTTTAGAACTGAGCAATGCAGAGCTGAGTCAGCATTAAAAGTCTGTCAAGCAAAACCCATGAGGCCCGAGGTCGCCTGTTCCTCAACAACCCAGCTGAAGTCTGGAAGGAAGTGAGTGAGGAGGGGGGCAGGAAGAGTCAACCAGGAGTCTCAGACCTGTGAGGTGTGTGTGGCCATGAGTGCCCTCTTGGAGGTTACAAAAACAAAATTAACACAATGCTGTGACTGCAGCTTCTTATCTTCGGTGAAGCACTCAATGTGAAACAGAAAAGCAATTTAAAAAAACACACTTACTGCTCACAGAATGACAAATATGATGAATAACTGTATGGGGGGGAGAGAGCCTCTCCTCACTATTACTGCAGCTTTGTTGTTGAGAGGACAGTGTGGGTAAACATAGGGCAAGGTAGGTAGGGGTGGCAGCTTTCATTGTTGTCCAATGTTATTATTCATTCACAGAAAAATAGAGCAATACATTTGGGAATTGTACAACAACGTAAAACAAATCCAACTTTGTCACATGCACCGAATACAACAGGTGTAAACCTTACCGTGAAATGCTTTCTTACAAGCTCTTAACCAACAATGCAGTTCAAGAAATAAAGTTAAGAAAATATTTACTAAATAAACTAAAAAAATAATAAAATAACAATAACAAGGTTATATGCAGCGAGTACCGGTGCCGAGCCAACGTGCGGGGGTACAGGTTAGTCAGGGTAATTTGTACATGTAGGTGGGGGTAAAGTGACTATGCATACATAATAAATAGCGGCAGTGTAAAAACAAACAGGGGGGGGGTCAATGTAAATAGTCTGGGAGGCCATTTGATGAACTGTTCAGCAGTTTTATGGCTTGGGGGTAGAAGCTGTTAAGGAGCTTTTGGTCCTAGACTTGGCGCTAGGATTACCACTTCACATGCGGTAGCAGAGAGAACAGTCTATGACTTGGGTGACTGGAGTCAGTTTCTGGGCTTTCCTCTGACACCGCCTAGTATATAGGTCCTTGGTGGTAGGAGGCTTGGCCCCAGTGATGTACTGGGCCGTACACACTACCCTTTGTACCGCTTTACGTCAGAGGCCGAGCAGTTGCCATACCAGGCGGTGATGCAACCGGTCAGGATCCTCGATGGTGCAGCTGTTGAACTTTTTGAGGATCTGGGGACCCATGCCAAATCTTTTCAGTCTTCTGAGGGGAAAAGGTGTTGTCGTGCCCTCTTCAAGACTGTCTTGGTGGACCATGAAAGTTCATTGGTGATGTGGATACCAAGGAACTTAAAACTCTCGACTGTCTGTTCGGCACACCTTTTCCTGTAGTCCACGATCATATCCTTAGTCTTTCTCACATTGAGGGAGAGGTTGTTGTCCTGCCACCACACTGATCTTCTCCATATAGGCTGTCTCATAGTTGTCGGTAATCAGGTCTACCACTGTTGTGTCATCTGCAAACTTAACGATGGTGTTGGAGTCGTGTATGGCCACGCAGTCGTGGGTGAACAGGGAGTACAGGAGGGGACTAAGCACGCACCCCTGAGGGGCCCCAATGTTGAGGATCGGCGTGGAAGACGTGTTGTTTCCTAACCTTACCACCTGGGGCCGCCCTGTCAGGAAGTCCAGGGTCCAGTTGCAGAGAGAGGTGTTTAGTCCCAGGGTCCTTAGCTTCGTGAGCACTATGGTGTTGAATGCTGAGCTGTAGTCAATTAACAGCTTTCTCACATAGGTGTTTCTTTTGTACAGGTGGGAAAGGGCAGTGTGGGGTGCGATTGAGATTGTGTCATCTGTGGATCTGTTGGGGTGGCATGTGAATTTGAGTGGGTCTAGGGTTTCCGGGATGATGCTGTTGATGTGAGCTATGACCAGCCTTTCAAAGCACTTCATGGCTACCAACATGAGTACTATGGGGCGGTAATCATTTAGGCAGGTTACCTTTGCTTCCTTGGGCACAGGGACTATGGTGGTCTTTTTGAAACATGTAGGTATTACAGACTCGGTCATGGAGAGGTTGAAAATGTAATTGTAAACACTTGCCAGTTGGTCGGCGCATGCTTTGAATACACGTCCTGGTAATCCGTCTGGCCCCGCAGCTTTGGAAATGTTGATCTGTTTAAAGGTCTTGCTCACATCAGCAACTGAGAGCGTTATCACACAGTCGTCTGGAACAGCTGGTGCTCTCATGCATGCTTCAATGTTGCTTGCCTCGAAGTGAGCATAAAAAGGCATTTGGCTCATCGAGGCACGCGTCACCAGGCAGCTTGCGGCTGGGTCTCCCTTTGTAGTCCGTAATAGAGTTCAAGCCCTGCCACATTCGACGAGCGTCAGAGCCGGTGTAGGTAGGACTCAATCTTAATCCTGTATTGATGCTTTGCCTGTTTGATGGGTCGCCTGAGTCCGTAGCGGGATTTCTTATAAGCGTCCAGATTAGTGTCCCGCTACTTGAAAGCGGCAGCTCTAGCATTTTGCTCGATGCGAATGTGGCCTGTAATCCATGGCTTCTGGTTGGGATATGTACTGTGGGGACGACGTCGTCGAAGCACATGTTGATGAAGCCGATGACTGAGGTGGTATACTCCTCAATGCCAATGGATGAATCAAATAGAGGGCGAGGGAGATCCTTGTATGCGTTTGTGTGTGTGGAGTAAAGGTGGTCTAGAGTTTTTTTCCCTCTGTGACATGCTGGTAGAAATGAAGTAAAACAGATTTGTTTGCCTGCACTAAAGTCCCTGGCCACTAGGAGCACTGCTTCTGGATGAGCATTATATCTTGTTTGCTTATGGCCTTATACAGCTGGAGTGCGGTCTTAGTGCCAGCATCGGTTTGTGGTGATAGACGGGCTACGAATAATATAGATGAGAAATCTCTTGGTAGACAGAGTACTTTATGATAAACTGTAGATCACACTACCTTAGTCAAGCAATACCTTGAGAATTATTTCAAATGTAGACATTGCGCACCAGCTGTTATTGACAAATAGACACACACACACCCCTGCCCCTTGTCGTACCAGACGTAGTTTCTCTGTTCTGCAGATGCATGAAAAATCCCGCCAGTTCTATATTATCCGTGTCGGCGTTCAGCCACGACTTGGTGAAACATAAGATATTACAGTTTTTAATGTCCCATTGGTAGGATAGTCTTGATCGTATATCATTCATTTTGTTTTCCAATGATTGCATGTTGGCCAATAGAACAGATGGTAGTGGAGGTTTAGACCTCTGTAACCTTTTTTTCTGTCATTTAACACAAATGACAGGGATTTGGGCCCATTCCCGACAAAGCAGTATATCCTTTGCGTCGGACTAGGTAAGTAAAAAAATATTTGTCCAGTTCGAAGTAAGTAATCGCTGTTCTGATGTCCAGAAGTTATTTTCGATCATAAGAGACAGTAGCAGCAACATTATGTACAAAATAACTTTTAAAAAAGGTCAATGTGGTCAGGCTTGTTCAACCTGTCCCTCCATTCCATTGAGTCAATTACTGTGGAATGTACATAGAGACATTCCATAATTGATGTAGATTACCGTGTGTGTAAACAAGTTTTCTGTTTAGTTAACGCATCTCCCTTGAGGGAGGCCATTGCGTCTAAAAATACTGATCCAGTCTTGAATAATAGTCAGGTTCAGACACCCTCCTTCCATGTGACTGACAACACCCCAAAGACTCATCCTTTCCTTCTACACCTCCCTGCTAGTGTTTGGAATACTGAGCAAGCACGTCAGGGACATTCATGCCCGCTTGTGGAATCTACTTAGGGGCCACATAGCAGTCACAGCTGTTATACTGTACGCAGTAGCTGAGTAGTTATGTAAACAAACATTCTAAACCAACTCTGGCCTTACAGCTGCACTACCACAAGCTGCATTGCCAAAGCAGTAAGGAATGGACACTTACAGTAAGGCCAATTATTATTTCATCCCAATATAGCTCTGTAATTCAATTGATGTCAGACAACAAAGGACAGTTCATTCTTCTCTCTGTGGTGAAAATGTCAAGTTGTTTTAAAAGTTTCTCAGTGAACAGGACAGACCCAGACAATCCTTGTAGTTGTTCACGGATGCCTGGACGTCACATCACACCTCTCAACAGACCCTTGTGAACAACACCCTGCTAGGGAAGGGCCGGGCATTGGAGAAAGGGAAAGGGGGATACCTAGTCATTGTGAACAACACTCTGCTAGGGAAGGGCCGGGCATTGGAGAAAGGGAAAGGGGGATACCTAGTCATTGTGAACAACACCCTGCTAGGGAAGGGCCGGGCATTGGAGAAAGGGAAAGGGGGATACCTAGTCAGTTGTACAATTGAATGCATTCAACGAGAAGAAGAAGAGGAGAAGTAACTTAAAGTCAGTAAATAGGAAGTTACAACACTTAACTGTAGTGGCGTTAGCTGGGTGGAGGGAGTTGACTAAGAACAGGATACAACAGTCAATGAAAGGGTCATTTATTATGAAAAGGCCCGGCATCAAGTACACAACGTGCAGTACTACTGCTGCTCACAGGCATGATAGACTAATAGAAAGAGATGGAACACTGTGTGAGTCAGCATTTAGGTTATTATTATTCTAATGGCTCTTTCAGCACATACTCTTCCTGTGTAACCCTGAATGGCTGATAAAACAATGCCTTCCTTGACACAAACCGTTCTTATCACAATGTGCAGCTGAGTCTCTCCCCCTCATACACATGCACACACACATTCACTGAGAGAGAGACATAACTGAAAGCCAGCCTTTTATTCAAAATATGGCCCCTATAATAAGGTTTGCAGATTAAATCTGTGTTTGGTGCAGTCACTCTTATAAAGTATCTGTTTATGAACAGCCTTGTCCTTGACATAGTTATGCCACAGAGGAGGTACCTTCATTGTGATAAAAAGAGCGGAGGAAAAATATGCACCGAAAAATGTGCTGCAATGTCGCTTTTCCATATCCTCATGGAAATCATGCATTAGTAATTAGTACAGTTACATGCACACAATAATATGACCATTAGGAATAAATCAGGTTAATATAGTAGTTCAATTTAAATGTTTACATGCTTTGAAAGAATAACTATTTCCCTAATAATCCTGTTTACATGGACACATCTGAAATCAGGTTACCTGCTGGGACTTTGGTAAATGCAGAAAATCACCAATCAAAATAAACATTCTATTACTGCAACCATGTTACTTTTGTGATGCCTATTTGATTCCGAGTTGGGATATATAACGTTTGTAAGTGAAAACTATTTCTGAGACCCATACTTTCAGTTTTACCAAACTCATGAAAGAGGGACGCTTGCACATGCGCAGATCAAATACACCAAGGTGTTTACTAATAATTCCAAAGATTGTGTTTACATGACAAATGCCATGCTCAGCCTACTGCCATGCTCAGCCTACTGCCATAATCAGTTTAATATTGAATTATTAGTGTGCATGTAAACGTACTAAATGTTATAATACACTATGCAAAATGAGGCATTACTATTCAACAGTTTATGGTCCCCATTGTACATGTACCCTACTTCTGTACATGTGTCAGATCAGTAACACACAGATGGGATTTGAGGCTGATTTCTCAGGTCCATGTTCCCCCTTCACAAAATTGATGGGGAAGCAGGTATATACAGTACCAGTCAAAAGTGTGGACACAAACTCTTTCAAGGGTTTTTCCTTTATTTTTACTATTTTCTACATTGTAGAATAATAGTGAAGATAAACACTATTAAATAACACATGGAGTCATGTAGAAAGCATAACAAGTGTTAAATCAAAATATATTTTATATTCTTCAAAGTGGCCACCCTTTGCCTTGATGACAGCTTTGCACACTCTTGGCATTCTCTCAACCAGCTTCACCTGGAATGCTTTTTCAACAGTCTTGAAGGAGTTCCAACATATGCTGAGCACTTGTTGGCTACTTTTCCTTCACTCTGCGGTCCAACTCATCCCAAACCATCTCCATTGGGTTGAGGTCGGGTGATTGTGGAGGCCAGGTCATCTGATGCAGCACTCCATCACTCTCCTTCTTGGTCAAATAGCCCTTACACAGCCCAGAGGTGTGTTGGGGCAATGTCCTGTTGAAAAACATTTGATAGTCCCACTAAGTGCAAACCAGATGGGATGGTGTATCCCTGCAGAATGCTGGTTAAGTATGCCTTGAATTCTAAATAAATCACAGACAGTGTCACCAGAAAAGCAACCTCACACCTCCTCCATGTTTCACGGTGGGAACCACACATGAGGAGATCATCCGTTCACCTACTCTGCATCTCAACGTCACAGCGGTTGGAACCATAATTCTCTCATTTGGACTCATCAGACCAAAGGACACATTGCCATTGGTCTAATGTCCATTGCTCGTGTTTCATGGCCCAAGAAAGTCTCTTCTTCTTATTGGTGTCCTTTAGTAGTTTTTTTTTTTTGGTGCAGCAATTTGACCATGAAGGTTTGATTCACACAGTCTCCTCTGAACAGTTGATGTTGAGATGTGTGTTACTTGAAGCATTTATTTGGGCTGCAATTTCTGAGGCTGGTAAATTGAATTAACTTATTCTCTGCAGCAGAGGTAACTCTGGATCTTCCTTTCCTGTGACGGTCCTCATGAGAGCCAGTATTATCATAGCGCTTGATGGTTTTTGCGACTGCACTTGAAATAACTACCTCATGAAGCTGGTTGAGTGAATGCCATGTGCGCAAAGCTGTCAGAGGCAAACGGAGGCTACTTTGAAGAATCTCTTATATATTTAGATTTGTTTAACACTTTTTGGCTACTACATAATTCCATGTCTTATTTCATTATTTTGGAGATGTAGAATGTAGTCCAAATAAAGATTAACCCTGGAATAAGTAGGTGTGTCTGAACTTCTGACTGATACTGTACAAACACAGTTTAGAGTTAAGAGTAAGAAATCATTACCAGAGGGATATTTGTGCTGTGTCAATGTCTAGATACCGTGCCAATGTTTGAAACTGCTCTTTAAATAAAACATGTCATTTTTCAAAAGGCAATCCGCTAGTCCTTTAGAAAATTAAAAAAATGAATGAACTGCATCTGTTTCACAGAGAGGTAGAAGCTGTCTGCAGCTGACAGGGGCTAGTGAGAACTGCATCTGTTTCACAGAGAGGTAGAAGCTGTCTGCAGCTGGCAGGGGCTAGTGAGAACTGCATCTGTTTCACAGAGAGGTAGAAGCTGTCTGCAGCTGGCAGGGGCTAGTGAGAACTGCATCTGTTTCACAGAGAGGTAGAAGCTGTCTGCAGCTGGCAGGGGCTAGTGAGAACTGCATCTGTTTCACAGAGAGGTAGAAGCTGTCTGCAGCTGGCAGGGGCTAGTGAGAACTGCATCTGTTTCACAGAGAGGTAGAAGCTGTCTGCAGCTGGCAGGGGCTAGTGAGAACTGCATCTGTTTCACAGAGAGGTAGAAGCTGTCTGCAGCTGGCAGGGGCTAGTGAGAACTGCATCTGTTTCACAGAGAGGTAGAAGCTGTCTGCAGCTGGCAGGGGCTAGTGAGAACTGCATCTGTTTCACAGAGAGGTAGAAGCTGTCTGCAGCTGGCAGGGGCTAGTGAGAACTGCATCTGTTTCACAGAGAGGTAGAAGCTGTCTGCAGCTGACAGGGGCTAGTGAGAACTGCATCTGTTTCACAGAGAGGTAGAAGCTGTCTGCAGCTGGCAGGGGCTAGTGAGAACTGCATCTGTTTCACAGAGAGGTAGAAGCTGTCTGCAGCTGACAGGGGCTAGTGAGAACTGCATCTGTTTCACAGAGAGGTAGAAGCTGTCTGCAGCTGGCAGGGGCTAGTGAGAACTGCATCTGTTTCACAGAGAGGTAGAAGCTGTCTGCAGCTGGCAGGGGCTAGTGAGAACTGCATCTGTTTCACAGAGAGGTAGAAGCTGTCTGCAGCTGACAGGGGCTAGTGAGAACTGCATCTGTTTCACAGAGAGGTAGAAGCTGTCTGCAGCTGACAGGGGCTAGTGAGAACTGCATCTGTTTCACAGAGAGGTAGAAGCTGTCTGCAGCTGACAGGGGCTAGTGAGAACTGCATCTGTTTCACAGAGAGGTAGAAGCTGTCTGCAGCTGACAGGGGCTAGTGAGAACTGCATCTGTTTCACAGAGAGGTAGAAGCTGTCTGCAGCTGGCAGGGGCTAGTGAGAACTGCATCTGTTTCACAGAGAGGTAGAAGCTGTCTGCAGCTGACAGGGGCTAGTGAGAACTGCATCTGTTTCACAGAGAGGTAGAAGCTGTCTGCAGCTGACAGGGGCTAGTGAGAACTGGAAGGAAGGAGGTGTAAACAGCAACACTGAGTTATCTGCTTTAAGTCAAACATAACGCGGTCTGTTTGGGAGCTGGTAAAGCCACGGTCAAGTCCCAACCACCAGAGAGGGGGAGCACATAATAGGTTTGTTTTTCAAGTTAAACATTCTGGAATGTGAGGCTAAGTCTGGATTTGGCCACCGCAGAAATCAGATACACCATCGTCAACCTTGAGAAAGCAGTAGAACACAATAAGAAAACTCCCTGAACACGGCTCACTGGTTTTAAGACATTTCCTGAAGAACTCAAAACGAAGGTTGATAGGACTATGTACAATGCATAAGGTGTATGAATCAGGTTTTACGAGTTACCATGGACATCCTTTGACCAGACATTGAAAAACAGTTGAGAGGCTATGAAGATGGCATATAAAAGTAGCTCTGGGAAGAATTCAGGTCTGAGAAAAAAATTACAAAAATTCTGCTGAAGTTTGGCATTTTAGCTAAAGGTCAGAGATAACAACAACGTCACATGAACCTATCACTGTCACACAGAGGGGGGGGGGGGAACTATCCGCCGTGGAGATCCTCAGTCCTGTCTCCAGACTGTCTCCTACTCAGATAAAGCATGTAGCATGAAACCAATTATCATCATGGAGAATGAACTTTACATAGGGCATGAGAAGTCTGATCCTATATAAGGAGATGGCAAATCCTGATGGATCTTTGCATAGGTCATCAGAAAGATGCAAAAACCAAACTAGATTTACTCTAAAAGTCTAACCAAGAAGCACTCTCCTTACACATCACAAGACACAGCAATATCCACTTTCAAGAGTGTCCACTTACCAGACTTAAGTGTGTGCGTGCAGTGCACATCACCTGGTGCTGTGTATAGCAGCGAAATAGGACATGGGCACATGTTGTGTGGGACTGAAATACCTAGAGACAGCTTAGTGAGATGTACAATTTCTCAAGAAGTTGTGAAATAAATAAGCCTGCGGCCTAATTAATAACCCCCCCCAAGAACGTTACTTAATTTAGGACGAAAAACAGTAAAGATTATTGCATGTTTCCCAGTTGAAACAGTTCCCGCATATATTATGATTCAATTTTGAGATGTTTTTGTTTGGTTTGGGTTTTCGGCAGGGTTTTTTCAGCTGTTCGCTCGTACAAAAATATTATTAAATAAATGTTTGTCATTCAACGAGAGAACTAGAAAACTTCACACACACACACACAGTAATATACAACAATGTCATTTCTCTATGTACATGTCACAGGAATTGACTCAATGGTATAGAGCAGGGCTCTCCAACCCTGTTCTTAGCAGCACATTTATCTGTGCATAGTTTTCAGCTCTTTTTATCACAATGAAGGTACATGGAGTACCTCCTCTGTGGCATAACTATGTCAAGGACAAGGCTGTTCATAAACAGATACCTTATAAGAGTGACTGCACTTGGTGCAGATTTAATCTGCAAACCTTATTATAGGGGCCATATTTTGAATAAAAGGCTGGCTTTCAGTTATGTCTCTCCCTCTCTCAGTGAATGTGTGTGTGCATGTGTATGAGGGGGAGAGACTCAGCTGCACATTGTGATAAGAACGGTTTGTGTCAAGGAAGGCATTGTTTTATCAGCCATTCAGGGTTACACAGGAAGAGTATATGCTGAAAGAGAACAATAGCCTAAATGCTGACTCGCACAGTGTTCCATCTCTTTCCATTAGTCTATCATGCCCATGAGTAGCAGTAGTACTGCACGTTGTGTACTTCACACTGGGATGCGAGACTGCTGCGTTGAGATGATACTCTGACGCCGGGCCTTTTCATACTAAATGACCCTTTCATTTACTGTTCTATTCTGTTCTTAGTCAACTCCCTCCACCCAGCTAACGCCACTACAGTTTACTTCCTTTTCAATGATGTTCAGTAAAGTTACTTCTCCTCTTGTTCTTCTCCAATGCCCGGCCCTTCCCTAGCAGGGTGTTGTTGTTCACAAGGGTCCGTTGAGAGTAGAGGTCAACCGATTAATCGGAATGGCCGATTAATTAGGGACGATTTCAAGTATTCATAACAATCGGAAATCAGTCTTTTTGGGCACCGATTTGACGATTCAAAAAAATATATATATAATTTTTAATTAAAAAAAAAAACACCTTTATTTAAACTAGGCAAGTCAGTTAAGAACACATTCTTATTTTCAATGACAGCCTAGGAACGGTCAGTTAACTGCCTTGTTTAGGGGCAGAACGACAGATTTTCACCTTGTCAGCTCGGGGCACCAATCTTGCAACCTTACAGCAATAACGACCTGCCTCTCTCTCGTTGCACTCCACAAGGAGACTGCCTGTTACGTGAATGCAGTAAGCCAAGGTAAGTTGCTAGCTAGCATTAAACTTATCTTATAAAAAACCATCATAATCACTAGTTAACTACACATGGTTGATGATATTACTAGATATTATCTAGCGTGTCCAGCGTTGCATATAATCTGACTGAGCATACAAGTATCTAAGTATCTGACTGAGCGGTGGTAGGCAGAAGCAGGCGCGTAAACATTAATTCAAACAGCACTTTCGGGCGTTTTTCCAGCAGTTCTTCATTGTGTGTCAAGCATTGCGCTGTTTATGACTTCAAGCCTATTAACTCCCGAGATGAGGCTGGTGTAACCGAAGTGAAATGGATAGCTAGTTAACGCGCGCTAATAGCGTTTCAAACGTCACTCGCTCTGAGCATTCTAGTAGTTGTTCCCCTTGCTCTGCATGGGTAACGCTGCTTCGATGGTGGCTGTTGTGTTGCTGGTTCGAGCGAGGAGAGGGACGGAAGCTATACTGTTACACTGGCAATACTAAAGTGCCTATAAGAACATCCAATAGTCAAAGGTATATGAAATACAAATGGTATAGAGAAATAGTCCTATAATAACTACAACCTAAAACTTCTTACCTGGGAATATTGAAGACTCATGTTAAAAGGAACCACCAGCTTTCATATATTCTCATGTTCTGAGCAAGGAACTGAAATGTTAGCTTTCTTACATGGCACATATTGCACTTTTACTTTCTTCAACAATTTGGTTTTGCATAATTATTTTATTTAAACCAAATTGAACATGTTTCATTATTTACTTGAGGCTAAATTTATTTTATTGATGTATTAAATTAAGTTAAAATAAGTATTGTTGTAATTGTCATTATTACAAATAAATGTAAAAATTAAAATAAAATACAAATCAGCGGATTAATCGGTATCGGCTTTTTTGGTCCTCCAATAATCGGTAGCGGCTTTTTTGGTCCTCCAACAATCGGTATCGGCGTTGAAAAATCATAATCGGTCGACCTCTAGTTGAGAGGTGTGACATGATATCCACACAGGCACCCATCAGTGAACAACTACAAGGATTGTCTGGGTGTGTCCTGTTCACTGAGAAACTTTCAAAACAACGTGACATTTTCACCACAGAGGGAAGAATGAACTGTCCTTTGTTGTCTAACATCAATTGAATTACAGAGCTATATTGGGATGAAATAATAATTGGCCTTACTGTAAGTGTCCATTCCTTACTGCTTTGGCAATGCAGCTTGTGATAGTGCAGCTGTAAGGCCAAAGAGTCGGTTTAAAATGTTTACATTACTACTCAGCTACTGCGTACAGTATAACAGCTGTGACTGCTATGTGGCCCCTAAGTAGATTCCACAAGCGGGCACGAATGTCCCTGACGTGCTTGCTCAGTATTCCAAACACTAGCAGGGAGGTGTAGAAGGAAAGGATGAGTCTTTGGGGTGTTGTCAGTCACTCCGTAACATGGAAGGAGGGTGTGTGAACCTGACTAATATTCAAGACTGGATCAGTATTTTTAGACGCAATGGCCTCCCTCAAGGGAGATGCGTTAACTAAACAGAAAACTTGTTTCCATAATTGATGTAGATTACTGTGTGTGTAATGTCTCTATGTACATTTCACAGTAATTGACTCAACCCTAATCTAGTTCACCTGATTCTAATAATTAGCTGGATGTTAAGCTGAATCAGGTTAATTACAACTGGGGTTGGAGCAAAAACCTACAGGAGGGTATCTCTCCAGGAACAGGGTCGGAGAGCCCTGGACTAGAGGGACATGTTGAACAAGCCTGACCGCATTGCTTTACATTTTTGTTTGATTCCCAAATGTATTGCTCTATGTGTCTGTGAATGAATAATAACATTGGACAACAATGAAAGCTGCCACCCCTACCTACCTTGCCCTACGTTTACCCACACTGTCCTCTCAACAACAAAGCTGCAGTAATAGTGAGGAGAGCCCCCCCCCCCATACAGTTATTCATCATATTTGTCATTCTGTGAGCAGTCAGTGTGTTTTTTTATTGCTTTTCTGTTTCACATTGAGTGCTTCACCGAAGATAAGAAGCTGCAGTCACAGCATTGTAGTCATTTTGTTTTTGTAACCTCCAAGAGGGCACTCATGGCCACACACACCTCACAGGTCTGAGACCCCTGGTTGACTCTTCCTGCCCCCTCCTCATTTCCTTCCAGACTTCAGCTGGGTGTTTTATTCCAGGACAGAGTGTCACAGAACAGACGACCGCAAGGCTCAGCTTTTGTTTGACCGAGGCTTTTACTGTTGACTCAAATCCTCATTGTACATTTCAAAACTATACATTAGGGATTGTTTTGACTGTTATTATAATATATGAACACCCGAGACGTACCGATGTACATAACATTACCTTCTTTATAACATAAATGAATACAGTCAAAATACAGTATACAGTCAAACAAACCCCCCTTTTAGGGCGTCAGTACTGCAAACCAATGGTTCGGAGATATTCAACCTTAACAGATATTCATAAAGGGAGAGAACACGGCTATGAACTAATGACTCAGAGGAGACAGGCCATTTGTGAGGTATTGGTAATGGGGGTGTTGTGCTGCTCGCATGCCGCACTGTTATGAGCTAAATCAGTAGGCTGTCAAAACAAACAGAGTCACTCAATGGGAGGTGAAGGCAGGCAAGAGGAGTGAACTAAAAAGCAACAGGGCAACAATCAGTATTATTCCATAGGCTCTAACAACTGGTTGTAGCACTCTACTGAGTGAATTGTCAGACTAAAACCATGTGGGATAACACTTTAGGCCTTATAGCCTGCTCTTATACTGTATTGTTATAATTAATACATAACATTGTTGTTGCATGTTGAGTTGGGTGATTATTACACACGTGGAATATGGGAGCAGTCCCTGTTCTTCTTGTGTAATTACAACCCCTATTGAAGGCCAATGGAGTAGTGACATTGTGGTGCTCCAATGTCTTAAATAGGCTATCGCAACTACAGGGATTATCTATTTAAAAAGGAATTGTGTTACTAACGGCAAACACTTTCTTGAGCAATGTAGAAATAGAAAGCTGTGATTATTACTGGACAGAGACGTGAACACTCACTCAGTCTTATTGCGGGATTTAACCTCGCTGAGCTCCAACAGGTTGATGACTGCGTGCCCGAGCAACTTGTCCGATCCCACGAGAGCCCGGTGCATTACGTGGACATGCAACGTACACTTCTCTGTGTTGCCGTTGTGGAAGAGCGGCAGCTCGAACGTGGCCTCCTCTTTCCATACCGGTGCCACACTCTTTTCTGCCACCGATGTAGCGAATTTATCCTTGGCTACTTGCATGATGGCGTATGCGTCGTTGGTGCCATTTTTTCCCTTTATCCTCAGGCTTCTTGCCTGAAGCACAGTTACCTGTACGCTGGTGGGATACCACTGTTGGCTCTGGTCCGATAGAGACATGGCTGAGACCTACGGAGGTTTGGACGAGTGGGCCTCTGAATAACGTCTAGAAACGTTTTGGTGCGCTACATAGAAGTAGACAAGTTAGTGTAGTGCGACAGAGAAAAACTTTTACCTATGGACGGTTGAGGAAACAGCTGAGTGGGCGTGGTATGTTGAAATACTCTTGCGAGACAGGTTATTTGCTGAGACAAGACACACCCACAAATGAATGACAAGGCTCGACTTTCGACCGGATGCCTGAAAAAATACCCACATCATTAGGAAACATTATCCAATAGAAGTATATATACTAAACAAAAATATAAACGCAACATGTAAAGTGTTGGTCCCATGTTTCATGAGCTGACATAAAATACCCCAGAAATCTTCCATACACACAAAAAGCTTATTTTTCTCAAATTGTGTGCACAAATTTGTTTACATCCCTGTTAGTGAGCATTTCTCATCAGCTAAAATAATCTATCCACCTGACAGGGTTGGCATATTAAGAAGCTGACATGGTCATTACACAGGTGCATTAAATTGTTGTTCAGGCACTACATTTTTTTACATTCATCTCTATTTCCCATTGAATGTGGAAATTGGTTTATCATAGTAGGCTAAGCCTACAGCAAACGATAGAGGTAGGCATTTACATTACATTTACATTTACATTTACATTTGGATTTATTTTGTTTTAAAATATACAGTACCAGTCAAAAGTTTGGACACGCCTACTCATTCAAGGGTTTTTCCTTATTTTTACTATTTTCTACATTGTAAAATAATAGTGAAGTCATCAAAACTATGAAATAACACATATGGAATCATGTAGTAAGCATAACAAGTGTTAAACCAATCAAAATATATTTATATTTCATATTCTTCAAAGTGGCCACCCTTTACCTTGATGACAGCTTTGCACACTCTTGGCATTCTCTCAACCAGCTTCACATGGAATGCTTTTCCAACAGTCTTGAAGGAGTTCCAGCATATGCTGAGCATTTGTTGGCTGCTTTTCCTTCACTCTGCGGTCCAACTCATCCCAAACCATCTCAATTTGATTGAGGTCATGTGATTGTGGAGGCCAGATCATCTGATGTAGCACTCCATCACTCTCGTTAGTCAAATAGCCCTTACACAGCCTGGATGTGTGTTTTGGGTCATGGTCCTGTTGAAAAACAAATGATGGTCCCACTAAGTGCAAACCAGATGTGATGGCGTATCGCTGCAGAATGCTGTGGTAGCCATGCTGGTTAAGTGTGCCTTGAATTCTAAATAAATCACCAACAGTGTCACCAGCAAAACACCCCCACACCAACACACCTCCTCCATCCTTCAACCTGGGAACCACACATGCAGAGATCATCCGTTCACCTACTTTGGGTCTCACAAAGACACAGCGGTTGGAACCAAAAATCTCAAATTTGGAGTCATCATACCAAAGGACAGATTTCCCCCAGTCTAATGTCCATTGCTCATGTTTTTTGGCCTACATCTCTTCTTCTTATTGGTGTTCTTTAGTAGTGGTTTCTTTGAAGCAATTTGACCATGAAGGCCTGATTCACGCAGTCTACTCTGAACAGTTGAAGTTGAGATGTGTTGGTTATTTGAACTCTGTGAAGCATTTATTTGGGCTGCAATCTGAGGTACAGTTAACTCTAATGAATTTATCCTCTGCAGCAGAGGTAACTCTGGGTATTCCTTTCCTGTGACAGTCCTCATGAGAGCCCGTTTCATCATGGCGCTTGATGTTATTTGCGACTGCATTTGAAATTTTCCGCATTGACTAACCTTCATGTCTTAAAGTAATGATGGACTGTCGTTTCTATTTTCTTATTTGAGCTGTTCTTGCCATAATATGGACTTGGTCTTTTACCAAATAAGGCTATCTTCTGTATACCATCCCTGCCTTATCACAACACAACTGATTGGTTCAGATTGGTTCAGGAAATAAATTCCACAAATAAACTTTTAGCAAGGCACACATGTTAGTTGAAATGCAATCTAGGTGACTACCTCATAAAGCTGGTTGAGAGAATGCAAATTGTGCAAAGCTGCCATCAAGGCAAAGGGCGGCTCCTTTGAAGAACCTCAAATCTAAAAAATGTTTAGATTTTTTAAACACTTTTTTTTGGTTACTACGTGATTCCATGTGTTTTTCATAGTTTTGATGTCTTCACTATTATTCTAAAATGTAGAAAAGAGTAAAAATAAAGAAAGACCTTGAATGATTTTGTGTGTCCAAACCTTTGGATGGTACTGTATAGTATTTTCTCAGTGTGCAGACATTTCCCTGAATCCTCTTTAAAAGATTTGTTGTGAGATTTCTGCTGCAATATGGAGAAATATAATATTATGCATGCACATATTTTACCAGGTACACTGATAAAATACTAATATTTTGTCCATGTCTTCGCTTAATGCAAAACTAGACAGTATAGGCCTACACATGTGAGACTTCGTAGCTACTACCAACCTGTCCATGATAGCTGACCAACCTGTGTCAGTCAAGTCATCATGGCTTTAATAAGAGATCCAGGCTCACCAGGACAGGTCTATTGAAGCAGGAGCCTGCAGAAAATGGGCGCGTTCCCTTCCCCAGGTGTTGCTGACGTCTGCTAGATCTTGCAACGCCTAGATAGGTATTTTACGTATCAGCAAACTACATCTTATGTTATAGAAATCTGTCAGACGATGACATGGTCGATGACGTGGTACGCAATCATTGGTTGATGCATGCAACATCTGAGCCGGGGAACGTGACCAATATCTACCTGACACTCAGACCAAGTAGTAGTGAGGAGGAAAAATGAATCTCTGCACAGACAGCATCATCTCCTCCAATGTACCTTACCCATCTTTATTTACATCAAAGTAATTGTCATTCCAGTAGAATTGAGCAGAATTCAAATGAACCAAATTCTCTCTCTCTCTCTCTCTCTCTCTCTCTCTCTCTCTCTCTCTCTCTCTCTCTCTCTCTCTCTCTCTCTCTCTCTCTCTCTCTTTCTCTTTCTATCTCTGTACCAGATAATATTAATTTTGTCTGTTGGAAAAGGACTGAATTGCCAAAACACCCTATCATGGTTTTAGTTCTAAAGCTATACAAGAAAAAACTATTCTCAGTGTTATCCTGGATTATGATTGAATGCTTGAGGCATTCAGTATTGAAAGAAGTGGTTTATAATAATTTTGGCTTCTGGCCCCTGCTGAATGTTGAATGTCCATCTTCCACATATGCCTTCGGGGCTTTCTTATATCTCTCATGCAAATGTCTCATCTCCTATTCAGAAGTGATCACTTAATTTTTAAAAAACATAATAACAGCGTGATTTGTATTCAGACCATTCTATTTAAACTCATCAATTTAATATAACAGCCCAATATCTAAATTCAATTAAAATCATGGTTACACATAGTTAAATTATGTAGTTTTATTGTAATAAAATCGCACACACTTTGGGCAAACTAACACAGGCAGCCAATGTGTAAAGGTTGCCCCCTACTGCTCCATTCTATAGCTAGAGGACTCCAGGGCCCTGTTTCAGAAAGCAGGTTAAACAAACTCTGAGTTTAAACCTGAACTCTGGGTTGACTAACTCTGAGCTGTCAAACTTATTCAACATGCTATATAATAAGTATGTGTGTGTGTGTGTGTGTGTGTGTGTGTGTGTGTGTGTGTGTGTGTGTGTGTGTGTGTGTGTGTGTGTGTGTGTGTGTGTGTGTGTGTGTGTGTGTGTTTAATATTTATGCAGGTGCAACCCAACAGGCACAAAACATACTTGGCAGCAACTGAAGATGAAATATAAAAATATACTTCAAACGGGTAAGGTATAATTTCATTACAAGCAATTGTGATGTTGTTTACCCTACACTACATAATTAAACAGCATTCAGTGGCTACATTCAACATGTGATATATTTAAGTAGTGACATTTTTCAACAACAAAAAAAACATTTCAGCCATCCCAACACTGCCAGTATTTAACATTGTTTATTTGAAAGTAACACCTAAATGCCTTTATACATACAAGTCTCCAAATGTTGTGCTTACTGGACATGTTCAAATTTGACCTCCGTTATAGCCAATCTAAAAACGTCCGAGGGCTGATAAACGGGCAGGGGTCCACCACCACACAGAGGCTGAGGAGATGACCCTCAGTCAAAACAGTGGGTGACCTATTACTGAAGGTATCTCTGGAAGAAGCTCATCTGACCCAACCACCCCCCAGGACACAATGGCCTATATAAGAGGTTACTTATTCAAATGAATGATATACTGTATGTACATTCATCCTTTTGCCAGTGTTGCCTCAGTGACTCCCACCCATCCATCTTAGACACAACTTGGCACGTTGATTTTCTTGTAGCGGTGCAATTCTTTGCAATTGACTGCTGTTACTTTTTCAGATTCTTAGTTGTCCTTCAGACATCAATCTATTTTAAGGTGACTCAGAGTTATATATTTGAGAAATTGTGATGTGGCCTGCACACTCTTGTAAAAACCAAAATTCAAATTAGGTGGGGCACTTTTCTGGGTAAAGTTTTCATTTGTCTAATCTTCATCTTCTACCAGTTTCTGACGGTGTATTCTGTCTGGTGGAGCCTTCTGCCATAACATACCTCCTTGCAGTTGTAAGTACTCTTAATACTCCACAGATTTCTCATAATGGTTTAGAGTAGAACATCAAAATGGTTGATTTTCATTACAGGAGGATAATGAAGACCCCTTGTCAGCTGCCACAGAGAGAAGATACAGAGAAGTCTATTAGCTAGCTACATAGCCGTCTTTGTATCAAAGATAATTGTGTAGTCTAGAGCGATTTTCTAGGTTAGCTAGCCAGCTATTGTCGTTCTTTTAACGCAACGTAACGTAAACAACACTACTAGCTAGCCAGCTAGCCCCCGAATAGCAGCACTGCAGAAACTATTACACTCAACGGAACGACTTGATTAGTGTAGTGTCAACAACGCACCCACTGCCAGCTAGCCTACTTCAGCAGTACTGTATCATTTTAATCATTTTAGTCAATAAGATCCTTGCTACGTAGCTTAACTTTCTGAACATTCGAGATGTAGTCCACTTGTCATTCCAATCTCCTTTGCATTAGCGTAGCCTCTTCTGTAGCCTGTCAACTATGTTTCTGTTTATCCCTGTTCTCTCCTCTCTGCACAGACCATACAAACGCTCTACACCGCGTGGCCGCGGCCACCCTAATCTGGTGGTCCCAGCGCGCACGACTCACGTGGAGTTCCAGGTCTCCGGTAGCCTCTGGAACTGCCGATCTGCGGTCAACAAGGCAGAGTTCATCTCAGCCTATGCCTCCCTCCAGTCCCTCGACTTCTTGGCACTGACGGAAACATGGATCACCACAGACAACACTGCTACTCCTACTGCTCTCTCTTCGTCCGCCCACGTGTCCTCGCACACCCCGAGAGCTTCTGGTCAGCGGGGTGGTGGCACCGGGATCCTCATCTCTCCCAAGTGGTCATTCTCTCTTTCTCCCCTTACCCATCTGTCTATCGCCTCCTTTGAATTCCATGCTGTCACAGTTACCAGCCCTTTCAAGCTTAACATCCTTATCATTTATCGCCCTCCAGGTTCCCTCGGAGAGTTCATCAATGAGCTTGATGCCTTGATAAGCTCCTTTCCTGAGGATGGCTCACCTCTCACAGTTCTGGGCGACTTTAACCTCCCCACGTCTACCTTTGACTCATTCCTCTCTGCCTCCTTCTTTCCACTCCTCTCCTCTTTTGACCTCACCCTCTCACCTTCCCCCCCTACTCACAAGGCAGGCAATACACTTGACCTCATCTTTACTAGATGCTGTTCTTCCACTAACCTCATTGCAACTCCCCTCCAAGTCTCCGACCACTACCTTGTATCCTTTTCCCTCTCGCTCTCATCCAACACCTCCCACACTGCCCCTACTCGGATGGTATCGCGCCGTCCCAACCTCCGCTCTCTCTCCCCCGCTACTCTCTCCTCTTCCATCCTATCATCTCTTCCCTCCGCTCAAACCTTCTCCAACCTATCTCCTGATTCTGCCTCCTCAACCCTCCTCTCCTCCCTCTCTGCATCCTTTGACTCTCTATGTCCCCTATCCTCCAGGCCGGCTCGGTCCTCCCCTCCCGCTCCGTGGCTCGATGACTCATTGCGAGCTCACAGAACAGGGCTCCGGGCAGCCGAGCGGAAATGGAGGAAAACTCGCCTCCCTGCGGACCTGGCATCCTTTCACTCCCTCCTCTCTACATTTTCCTCCTCTGTCTCTGCTGCTAAAGCCACTTTCTACCACGCTAAATTCCAAGCATCTGTCTCTAACCCTAGGAAGCTCTTTGCCACCTTCTCCTCCCTCCTGAATCCTCCCCCCTCCCTCTCTGCAGATGACTTCGTCAACCATTTTGAAAAGAAGGTCGACGACATCCGATCCTCGTTTGCTAAGTCAAACGACACCGCTGGTTCTGCTCACACTGCCCTACCCTGTGCTCTGACCTCTTTCTCCCCTCTCTCTCCAGATGAAATCTCGCGTCTTGTGACGGCCGGCCGCCCAACAACCTGCCCGCTTGACCCTATCCCCTCCTCTCTTCTCCAGACCATTTCCGGAGACCTTCTCCCTTACCTCACCTCGCTCATCAACTCATCCCTGACCGCTGGCTACGTCCCTTCCGTCTTCAAGAGAGCGAGAGTTGCACCCCTTCTGAAAAAACCTACACTCGATCCCTCCGATGTCAACAATTACAGACCAGTATCCCTTCTTTCTTTTCTCTCCAAAACTCTTGAACGTGCCGTCCTTGGCCAGCTCTCCCGCTATCTCTCTCTGAATGACCTTCTTGATCCAAATCAGTCAGGTTTCAAGACTAGTCATTCAACTGAGACTGCTCTCCTCTGTATCACGGAGGCGCTCCGCACTGCTAAAGCTAACTCTCTCTCCTCTGCTCTCATCCTTCTAGATCTATCGGCTGCCTTCGATACTGTGAACCATCAGATCCTCCTCTCCACCCTCTCCGAGTTGGGCATCTCCGGCGCGGCCCACGCTTGATTGCGTCCTACCTGACAGGTCGCTCCTACCAGGTGGCGTGGCGAGAATCTGTCTCCTCATCACGCGCTCTCACCACTGGTGTCCCCCAGGGCTCTGTTCTAGGCCCTCTCCTATTCTCGCTATACACCAAGTCACTTGGCTCTGTCATAACCTCACATGGTCTCTCCTATCATTGCTATGCAGACGACACACAACTAATCTTCTCCTTTCCCCCTTCTGATGACCAGGTGGCGAATCGCATCTCTGCATGTCTGGCAGACATATCAGTGTGGATGACGGATCACCACCTCAAGCTGAACCTCGGCAAGACGGAGCTGCTCTTCCTCCCGGGGAAGGACTGCCCGTTCCATGATCTCGCCATCACGGTTGACAACTCCATTGTGTCCTCCTCCCAGAGCGCTAAGAACCTTGGCGTGATCCTGGACAACACCCTGTCGTTCTCAACCAACATCAAGGTGGTGGCCCGTTCCTGTAGGTTCATGCTCTACAACATCCGCAGAGTACGACCCTGCCTCACACAGGAAGCGGCGCAGGTCCTAATCCAGGCACTTGTCATCTCCCGTCTGGATTACTGCAACTCGCTGTTGGCTGGGCTCCCTGCCTGTGCCATTAAACCCCTTCAACTCATTCAGAACGCCGCAGCCCGTCTGGTGTTCAAAATTCCCAAGTTCTCTCACGTCACCCCGCTCCTCCGTTCTCTCCACTGGCTTCCAGTTGAAGCTCGCATCCGCTACAAGACCATGGTGCTTGCCTACGGAGCTGTGAGGGGAACGGCACCTCAGTACCTCCAGGCTCTGATCAGGCCCTACACCCAAACAAGGGCACTGCGTTCATCCACCTCTGGCCTGCTCGCCTCCCTACCACTGAGGAAGTACAGCTCCCGCTCAGCCCAGTCAAAACTGTTCGCTGCTCTGGCCCCCCAATGGTGGAACAAACTCCCTCACGACGCCAGGACAGCGGAGTCAATCACCACCTTCCGGAGACACCTGAAACCCCACCTCTTTAAGGAATACCTAGGATAGGATAAGTATTCCCTCTCACCCCCCCCCTTTAAGATTTAGATGCACTATTGTAAAGTGACTGTTCCACTGGATGTCATAAGGTGAATGCACCAATTTGTAAGTCGCTCTGGATAAGAGCGTCTGCTAAATGACTTAAATGTAATGTAAATGTAATGTATTGAGGTTTACACCTTAAAAATAACCATCTAACAGTTGATAGTGTTGTATCATAATAAAACATTCACCTTCTTTTTTTTCTAACAGAGCAATGATGGAAATTACAATGAGGAAGAGGGTCCCTCCACCCCCACAGTACAACTTACCTCAGTAAGATGTTGTTCAGCATTGGCCCATGACTTACAATAGAATTAAGTAGACCTGGCACTGTGAAATTGAATGCCATTTTTTGTGTTACTATAGCTCCCTGTGAAACAGCTGTACAAGGTGTACTTAGAGAAACAAATGGAAAAATGCCATTTAGAAATGTACCACAAGGCTGCAGATGCAAAATATAAACATAGAAATGCAACTGATGGAACATCAGTTAAAGGTGGTGAGGTGTCCACAGGTATAACATCAGTTAAAGGTGTCCACAGGTATAACATCAGTTAAAGGTGGTGAGGTGTCCACAGGTAGAACATCAGTTAAAGGTGTCCACAGGTATAACATCAGTTAAAGGTGTCCACAGGTATAACATCAGTTAAAGGTGGTGAGGTGTCCACAGGTAGAACATCAGTTAAAGGTGGTGAGGTGTCCACAGGTATAACATCAGTTAAAGGTGGTGAGGTGTCCACAGGTAGAACATCAGTTAAAGGTGGTGAGGTGTCCACAGGTATAACATCAGTTAAAGGTGGTGAGGTGTCCACAGGTAGAACACCAGTTAAAGGTGGTGAGGTGTCCACAGGTATAACATCAGTTAAAGGTGGTGAGGTGTCCACAGGTAGAACATCAGTTAAAGGTGGTGAGGTGTCCACAGGTATAACATCAGTTAAAGGTGGTGAGGTGTCCACAGGTAGAACACCAGTTAAAGGTGGTGAGGTGTCCACAGGTAGAACACCAGTTAAAGGTGGTGAGGTGTCCACAGGTATAACATCAGTTAAAGGTGGTGAGGTGTCCACAGGTAGAACATCAGTTAAAGGTGGGAGAGGTGTCCACAGGTATAACATCAGTTAAAGGTGATGAGGTGTCCACAGGTAGAACACCAATTAAAGGTGGGAGAGGTGTCCACAGGTATAACATCAGTTAAAGGTGGTGAGGTGTCCACAGGTATAACATCAGTTAAAGGTGTCCACAGGTAGAACATCAGTTAAAGGTGTCCACAGGTATAACATCAGTTAAAGCTGTCCACAGGTAGAACATCAGTTAAAGGTGTCCACAGGTATAACATCAGTTAAAGGTGGTGAGGTGTCCACAGGTATAACATCAGTTAAAGGTGGTGAGGTGTCCACAGGTAGAACATCAGTTAAAGGTGGTGAGGTGTCCACAGGTATAACATCAGTTAAAGGTGGTGAGGTGTCCACAGGTAGAACACCAGTTAAAGGTGGTGAGGTGTCCACAGGTAGAACATCAGTTAAAGGTGGTGAGGTGTCCACAGGTAGAACATCAGTTAAAAGTGGTGAGGTGTCCACAGGTAGAACATCAGTTAAAGGTGGGAGAGGTGTCCACAGGTATAACATCAGTTAAAGGTGATGAGGTGTCCACAGGTAGAACACCAATTAAAGGTGGGAGAGGTGTCCACAGGTATAACATCAGTTAAAGGTGGTGAGGTGTCCACAGGTATAACATCAGTTAAAGGTGTCCACAGGTAGAACATCAGTTAAAGGTGTCCACAGGTAGAACATCAGTTAAAGCTGTCCACAGGTAGAACATCAGTTAAAGGTGTCCACAGGTATAACATCAGTTAAAGGTGGTGAGGTGTCCACAGGTAGAACATCAGTTAAATGTGTCCACAGGTAGAACATCAGTTAAAGGTGGTGAGGTGTCCACAGGTAGAACATCAGTTAAAGGTGTCCACAGGTATAACATCAGTTAAAGGTGGTGAGGTGTCCACAGGTATAACATCAGTTAAAGGTGTCCACAGGTATAACATCAGTTAAAGGTGTCCACAGGTATAACATCAGTTAAAGGTGGTGAGGTGTCCACAGGTAGAACATCAGTTAAAGGTGGTGAGGTGTCCACAGGTATAACATCAGTTAAAGGTGTCCACAGGTATAACATCAGTTAAAGGTGGTGAGGTGTCCACAGGTAGAACATCAGTTAAAGGTGTCCACAGGTATAACATCAGTTAAAGGTGTCCACAGGTATAACATCAGTTAAAGGTGGTGAGGTGTCCACAGGTAGAACATCAGTTAAAGGTGGTGAGGTGTCCACAGGTATAACATCAGTTAAAGGTGGTGAGGTGTCCACAGGTAGAACATCAGTTAAAGGTGGTGAGGTGTCCACAGGTATAACATCAGTTAAAGGTGGTGAGGTGTCCACAGGTAGAACACCAGTTAAAGGTGGTGAGGTGTCCACAGGTATAACATCAGTTAAAGGTGGTGAGGTGTCCACAGGTAGAACATCAGTTAAAGGTGTCCACAGGTAGAACATCAGTTAAAGGTGGTGAGGTGTCCACAGGTAGAACATCAGTTAAAGGTGGTGAGGTGTCCACAGGTAGAGCATCAGTTAAAGGTGGGTGAGGTGCCCACAGGTAGAACATCAGTTAAAAGTGGGTGAGGTGTCCACAGGTAGAACACCAGTTAAAGGTGGTGAGGTGTCCACAGGTAGAACACCAATTAAAGGTGGTGAGGTGTCCATAGGTAGAACATCAGTTAAAGGTGGTGAGGTGTCCACAGGTAGAACATCAGTTAAAGGTGGGTGAGGTGCCCACAGGTAGAACATCAGTTAAAGGTGGGTGAGATGCCCACAGGTAGAATATCAGTTAAAGGTGTCCACAGGTAGAACATCAGTTAAAGGTGGGTGAGATGCCCACAGGTAGAACATCAGTTAAAGGTGGTGAGGTGCCCACAGGTAGAACATCAGTTAAAGTTGGTGAGGTGTCCACAGGTAGAACATCAGTTAAAGGTGGTGAGGTGTCCACAGGTATAACATCAGTTAAAGGTGGTGAGGTGTCCACAGGTAGAACATCAGTTAAAGGTGTCCACAGGTAGAACATCAGTTAAAGGTGGGTGAGGTGCCCACAGGTAGAACATCAGTTAAAGGTGGCGAGGTGCCCACAGGTAGAACATCAGTTAAAGGTGGTGAGGTGTCCACAGGTAGAACATCAGTTAAAGGTGGTGAGTTGTCCACAGGTATAACATCAGTTAAAGGTGGTGAGGTGTCCACAGGTAGAACATCAGTTAAAGGTGTCCACAGGTAGAACATCAGTTAAAGGTGTCCACAGGTATAACATCAGTTAAAGGTGTCCACAGGTATAACATCAGTTAAAGGTGGGAGAGGTGTCCACAGGTATAACATCAGTTAAAGGTGATGAGGTGTCCACAGGTAGAACACCAATTAAAGGTGGGAGAGGTGTCCACAGGTATAACATCAGTTAAAGGTGGTGAGGTGTCCACAGGTATAACATCAGTTAAAGGTGTCCACAGGTAGAACATCAGTTAAAGGTGTCCACAGGTATAACATCAGTTAAAGCTGTCCACAGGTAGAACATCAGTTAAAGGTGTCCACAGGTATAACATCAGTTAAAGGTGGTGAGGTGTCCACAGGTATAACATCAGTTAAAGGTGGTGAGGTGTCCACAGGTAGAACATCAGTTAAAGGTGGTGAGGTGTCCACAGGTATAACATCAGTTAAAGGTGGTGAGGTGTCCACAGGTAGAACACCAGTTAAAGGTGGTGAGGTGTCCACAGGTAGAACATCAGTTAAAGGTGGTGAGGTGTCCACAGGTAGAACATCAGTTAAAAGTGGTGAGGTGTCCACAGGTAGAACATCAGTTAAAGGTGGGAGAGGTGTCCACAGGTATAACATCAGTTAAAGGTGATGAGGTGTCCACAGGTAGAACACCAATTAAAGGTGGGAGAGGTGTCCACAGGTATAACATCAGTTAAAGGTGGTGAGGTGTCCACAGGTATAACATCAGTTAAAGGTGTCCACAGGTAGAACATCAGTTAAAGGTGTCCACAGGTAGAACATCAGTTAAAGCTGTCCACAGGTAGAACATCAGTTAAAGGTGTCCACAGGTATAACATCAGTTAAAGGTGGTGAGGTGTCCACAGGTAGAACATCAGTTAAATGTGTCCACAGGTAGAACATCAGTTAAAGGTGGTGAGGTGTCCACAGGTAGAACATCAGTTAAAGGTGTCCACAGGTATAACATCAGTTAAAGGTGGTGAGGTGTCCACAGGTATAACATCAGTTAAAGGTGTCCACAGGTATAACATCAGTTAAAGGTGTCCACAGGTATAACATCAGTTAAAGGTGGTGAGGTGTCCACAGGTAGAACATCAGTTAAAGGTGGTGAGGTGTCCACAGGTATAACATCAGTTAAAGGTGTCCACAGGTATAACATTAGTTAAAGGTGGTGAGGTGTCCACAGGTAGAACATCAGTTAAAGGTGTCCACAGGTATAACATCAGTTAAAGGTGTCCACAGGTATAACATCAGTTAAAGGTGGTGAGGTGTCCACAGGTATAACATCAGTTAAAGGTGGTGAGGTGTCCACAGGTAGAACATCAGTTAAAGGTGGTGAGGTGTCCACAGGTATAACATCAGTTAAAGGTGGTGAGGTGTCCACAGGTAGAACACCAGTTAAAGGTGGTGAGGTGTCCACAGGTATAACATCAGTTAAAGGTGGTGAGGTGTCCACAGGTAGAACATCAGTTAAAGGTGGTGAGGTGTCCACAGGTATAACATCAGTTAAAGGTGGTGAGGTGTCCACAGGTAGAACACCAGTTAAAGGTGGTGAGGTGTCCACAGGTAGAACACCAGTTAAAGGTGGTGAGGTGTCCACAGGTATAACATCAGTTAAAGGTGGTGGTGTCCACAGGTAGAACATCAGTTAAAGGTGGTGAGGTGTCCACAGGTATAACATCAGTTAAAGGTGGTGAGGTGTCCACAGGTAGAACACCAGTTAAAGGTGGTGAGGTGTCCACAGGTAGAACATCAGTTAAAGGTGGTGAGGTGTCCACAGGTAGAACATCAGTTAAAAGTGGTGAGGTGTCCACAGGTAGAACATCAGTTAAAGGTGGGAGAGGTGTCCACAGGTATAACATCAGTTAAAGGTGATGAGGTGTCCACAGGTAGAACACCAATTAAAGGTGGGAGAGGTGTCCACAGGTATAACATCAGTTAAAGGTGGTGAGGTGTCCACAGGTATAACATCAGTTAAAGGTGATGAGGTGTCCACAGGTAGAACACCAATTAAAGGTGGGAGAGGTGTCCACAGGTATAACATCAGTTAAAGGTGGTGAGGTGTCCACAGGTATAACATCAGTTAAAGGTGTCCACAGGTAGAACATCAGTTAAAGGTGTCCACAGGTATAACATCAGTTAAAGCTGTCCACAGGTAGAACATCAGTTAAAGGTGTCCACAGGTATAACATCAGTTAAAGGTGGTGAGGTGTCCACAGGTATAACATCAGTTAAAGGTGTCCACAGGTATAACATCAGTTAAAGGTGGTGAGGTGTCCACAGGTAGAACATCAGTTAAATGTGTCCACAGGTAGAACATCAGTTAAAGGTGGTGAGGTGTCCACAGGTAGAACATCAGTTAAAGGTGTCCACAGGTATAACATCAGTTAAAGGTGGTGAGGTGTCCACAGGTATAACATCAGTTAAAGGTGTCCACAGGTATAACATCAGTTAAAGGTGTCCACAGGTATAACATCAGTTAAAGGTGGTGAGGTGTCCACAGGTAGAACATCAGTTAAAGGTGGTGAGGTGTCCACAGGTATAACATCAGTTAAAGGTGTCCACAGGTATAACATTAGTTAAAGGTGGTGAGGTGTCCACAGGTAGAACATCAGTTAAAGGTGTCCACAGGTATAACATCAGTTAAAGGTGTCCACAGGTATAACATCAGTTAAAGGTGGTGAGGTGTCCACAGGTATAACATCAGTTAAAGGTGGTGAGGTGTCCACAGGTAGAACATCAGTTAAAGGTGGTGAGGTGTCCACAGGTATAACATCAGTTAAAGGTGGTGAGGTGTCCACAGGTAGAACACCAGTTAAAGGTGGTGAGGTGTCCACAGGTATAACATCAGTTAAAGGTGGTGAGGTGTCCACAGGTAGAACATCAGTTAAAGGTGGTGAGGTGTCCACAGGTATAACATCAGTTAAAGGTGGTGAGGTGTCCACAGGTAGAACACCAGTTAAAGGTGGTGAGGTGTCCACAGGTAGAACACCAGTTAAAGGTGGTGAGGTGTCCACAGGTATAACATCAGTTAAAGGTGGTGAGGTGTCCACAGGTAGAACATCAGTTAAAGGTGGTGAGGTGTCCACAGGTATAACATCAGTTAAAGGTGGTGAGGTGTCCACAGGTAGAACACCAGTTAAAGGTGGTGAGGTGTCCACAGGTAGAACATCAGTTAAAGGTGGTGAGGTGTCCACAGGTAGAACATCAGTTAAAAGTGGTGAGGTGTCCACAGGTAGAACATCAGTTAAAGGTGGGAGAGGTGTCCACAGGTATAACATCAGTTAAAGGTGATGAGGTGTCCACAGGTAGAACACCAATTAAAGGTGGGAGAGGTGTCCACAGGTATAACATCAGTTAAAGGTGGTGAGGTGTCCACAGGTATAACATCAGTTAAAGGTGATGAGGTGTCCACAGGTAGAACACCAATTAAAGGTGGGAGAGGTGTCCACAGGTATAACATCAGTTAAAGGTGGTGAGGTGTCCACAGGTATAACATCAGTTAAAGGTGTCCACAGGTAGAACATCAGTTAAAGGTGTCCACAGGTATAACATCAGTTAAAGCTGTCCACAGGTAGAACATCAGTTAAAGGTGTCCACAGGTATAACATCAGTTAAAGGTGGTGAGGTGTCCACAGGTATAACATCAGTTAAAGGTGTCCACAGGTATAACATCAGTTAAAGGTGGTGAGGTGTCCACAGGTAGAACATCAGTTAAATGTGTCCACAGGTAGAACATCAGTTAAAGGTGGTGAGGTGTCCACAGGTAGAACATCAGTTAAAGGTGTCCACAGGTATAACATCAGTTAAAGGTGGTGAGGTGTCCACAGGTATAACATCAGTTAAAGGTGTCCACAGGTATAACATCAGTTAAAGGTGTCCACAGGTATAACATCAGTTAAAGGTGGTGAGGTGTCCACAGGTAGAACATCAGTTAAAGGTGGTGAGGTGTCCACAGGTATAACATCAGTTAAAGGTGTCCACAGGTATAACATCAGTTAAAGGTGGTGAGGTGTCCACAGGTAGAACATCAGTTAAAGGTGTCCACAGGTAGAACATCAGTTAAAGGTGGTGAGGTGTCCACAGGTATAACATCAGTTAAAGGTGTCCACAGTTAGAACATCAGTTAAAGGTGGTGAGGTGTCCACAGGTAGAACATCAGTTAAAGGTGTCCACAGGTAGAACATCAGTTAAAGGTGGTGAGGTGTCCACAGGTAGAACATCAGTTAAAGGTGGTGAGGTGTCCACAGGTAGAGCATCAGTTAAAGGTGGGTGAGGTGCCCACAGGTAGAACATCAGTTAAAAGTGGGTGAGGTGTCCACAGGTAGAACACCAGTTAAGGGTGGTGAGGTGTCCACAGGTAGAACACCAATTAAAGGTGGTGAGGTGTCCATAGGTAGAACATCAGTTAAAGGTGGTGAGGTGTCCACAGGTAGAACATCAGTTAAAGGTGGGTGAGGTGCCCACAGGTAGAACATCAGTTAAAGGTGGGTGAGATGCCCACAGGTAGAATATCAGTTAAAGGTGTCCACAGGTAGAACATCAGTTAAAGGTGGGTGAGATGCCCACAGGTAGAACATCAGTTAAAGGTGGTGAGGTGCCCACAGGTAGAACATCAGTTAAAGTTGGTGAGGTGTCCACAGGTAGAACATCAGTTAAAGGTGGTGAGGTGTCCACAGGTATAACATCAGTTAAAGGTGGTGAGGTGTCCACAGGTAGAACATCAGTTAAAGGTGTCCACAGGTAGAACATCAGTTAAAGGTGGGTGAGGTGCCCACAGGTAGAACATCAGTTAAAGGTGGCGAGGTGCCCACAGGTAGAACATCAGTTAAAGGTGGTGAGGTGTCCACAGGTAGAACATCAGTTAAAGGTGGTGAGTTGTCCACAGGTATAACATCAGTTAAAGGTGGCGAGGTGTCCACAGGTAGAACATCAGTTAAAGGTGTCCACAGGTAGAACATCAGTTAAAGGTGTCCACAGGTAGAACATCAGTTAAAGGTGTCCACAGGTATAAAATCAGTTAAAGGTGTCCACAGGTAGAACATCAGTTAAAGGTGGGTGAGGTGCCCACAGGTAGAACATCAGTTAAAGGTGGTGAGGTGCCCACAGGTAGAACATCAGTTAAAGGTGGTGAGGTGTCCATAGGTAGAACATCAGTTAAAGGTGGTGAGGTGTCCACAGGTAGAACATCAGTTAAAGGTGGGTGAGGTGCCCACAGGTAGAACATCAGTTAAAGGTGGATGAGATGCCCACAGGTAGAATATCAGTTAAAGGTGTCCACAGGTAGAACATCAGTTAAAGGTGGGTGAGATGCCCACAGGTAGAACATCAGTTAAAGGTGGTGAGGTGCCCACAGGTAGAACATCAGTTAAAGTTGGTGAGGTGTCCACAGGTAGAACATCAGTTAAAGGTGGTGAGGTGTCCACAGGTATAACATCAGTTAAAGGTGGTGAGGTGTCCACAGGTAGAACATCAGTTAAAGGTGTCCACAGGTAGAACATCAGTTAAAGGTGGGTGAGGTGCCCACAGGTAGAACATCAGTTAAAGGTGGTGAGGTGCCCACAGGTAGAACATCAGTTAAAGGTGGTGAGGTGTCCACAGGTAGAACATCAGTTAAAGGTGGTGAGTTGTCCACAGGTATAACATCAGTTAAAGGTGGTGAGGTGTCCACAGGTAGAACATCAGTTAAAGGTGTCCACAGGTAGAACATCAGTTAAAGGTGTCCACAGGTAGAACATCAGTTAAAGGTGGGTGAGGTGCCCACAGGTGGATTTTACTTGTCTGAACAACACAAAAAATACAAACTACTGTACTGCATTTGTACTTGCAGGAAATAAGGAAGACTTCATAAAAAGAAAGGCATATTGCCTTTATTTGACACTGGGGAGGTGATGGATCAATCAGAAATGATGGTAGCATATTGTGTCTCTGACTGCTCTTCCATCTCATGCGTCAGCGGGGTGGTTAGGATCATTATCAGGATCGTTCACTGGTTGAGCAGGACATTGATCTCCTCTAATTGTGGCAATGTTGTGGAGAATCACACATGCCACAATGTCACATGCCCTTTCTAGGGTGACTCTCAGCCTACGAAGGCACTGGAACCGGGCCTTGAGCATCCCAATGGTCATCTCTACCCTGGGTCGTGTCCTGCAGTGAGCCAAGTTATAACGTTGCTGAGGGCCGGACATAGGATCAGGGTAAGGGGTGAGCAAATAGGGGTGTGTTTGGAAAGACTTCCTATTCACATATGCAGCCAATCACACCTGGAAACCATAAAATATATCAAATGAACTGATTAGAGCTTCAAGACTCAAAGCTTCATACTAAATGAATTAATTATTGCTTTGATTGATACCTGCACTTTTGTGGAATTCTTCTGAGTCTTGTGGGTCTGTGACTTGAACACCACAAGAGTACAGTAAACGTTTCAGTGCAAGACATGCCATGTCTGACACCACCTTCACTCTGCAGGCTTCAGCTAAAGAGGAGGAGAAACTCTGGGTAAATTGAAGCGAGCAGGTTAGCTTCCTTCAAGGAGTATGTTGCCATAGTAACTGACTCGAAGTTAAACTGAGCTGGCTTTGTGAAACCGAAATCCCAGATTTTCCTTAAACTCCGAGTCAACTGAGTTTTCACTACACCTGCTTTCTGAAACAGGGCCCTGATATCTCAAGAGGTGATAAGTACAATGTTTGTCTTTATCTGTTGTCTAGTACTGTCTTTTTGCTAGATGGGGCCATCTACTTTAAGTGCTGCCTGTCTTCCCAGTAGCTTACTTGGTGTGTGAACTGCTGACTGGTCATACCTTGCAGATGATTGTTGACACATCAACCAGGATTAAGGGTGGTTTCTCCTCTCCTAGGCAATTAGTATAGGGAGGCGTGCTCTACACCTCTGCAAGGCAATTAACAATTAGTAATAGTACTTCAGTCTTCTATTTTTTCATCGCCAGCTGTAAGCAGCGGTCTCGTCGCAAAACTAAGACCGTTGCCGAAACAAAGACAGTTCTGCAGAATTATTCAAGGATGGAAAAAGAGTATCTTACTTATTTCCAGATTTCATTTTGCTCTTTTGTAGCTTTTGCAACTAAGTGTGTTTTCTAAACCTGTAAATCTGTAAAATCTTTAAACCTTTAAATCTTTAAACCTGTAAATCTGGCAGCATTTGGAACTGCTGATCTGTGGGCAAGAATGCAGCGTTAATCTCAGCCTATTCTGCTCTTCAGTCCTTTGACTTTTTGGCCCTGACGGAGACATGGATCACCCCAAAGAACACTACTACTCCAGCTGCTCTCTCTTCATCTGAATGTTTTCTCTCATAGTCCAAGAGCATCTGGTCGTGGTGGTGGCACAGGGTCTACTCAGTGGAGCTTCTCTTTTCTCCCTCTCTCACTTGTCCATTTCCTCATTTGAATTCCATGCAGTCACTGTCACTTGTCCACTCAAGCTTAACATTATTGTCATCTATCACCCCCCAGCTGTCCTTAGAGTTCCTCAATGAGCTTGACACTTTGATAAGCTCATTTCCTGACGATCGCTCACCTCTCATTGTACTTGGCGACTTCAACCTCCTGACATCTGCCTTCGATTAATTTCTTTCCAACTTTCTTTCCTCCTTGCCTCCACTGGCTTCCAGTTGAAGCTCACGTCCACTACAAGACCATGGTACTTGTCTATGGAGCAGCAAGAGGAACTGCCCCTCCATACCTTTAGGCTATGCTCAAACCCTACACCCCAACCCGAGCACTGTGTTTTGCCACCTCTGGTATGTTGGCCGTCCATCCTCTATGGGTCAGCCCCCTATAAGTCCAGCCCAAGCTGTTCTCTGTCCATACACCACAATGGTGGAACCAACTTTCCCCTGAAGCTAAGACAGCAGAGTCTCTGCCCATCTTCTGAAAACATCTGAAACCCTACCTCTTCAAAGAGTATCTCAAATAATTCTCCTCATCCACCCAGGGAGGGGTTGCTGGGTGGCCAAGTTTTTTGGGGGGTCCGCAGGGCCGCACCTCCCAAAATCATTCACACTACAATTAACTCCCTATCTGTTCTTACAGAACCTCCTTCGTGTGTCAAAAGAAAAAGGAAGTATTCACTTCAGTCCCGTTTCTTCGATGTTTGACCTATAAATTGTCTCACTTCTACAGTCTTTCTCCAGCACCTCGTCTTCTAGGCGGAAGGTGTTACGACTGCTGAGGGGCTGTGGGTGTCTCTCTCTCTCTCTCTCTCTCTCTCCTGCCCTGGATTGTCTGGTAGACATCAGAATCCACAAGAGGATACCTCTGCCTGAGGACATCACAACTGTGACAAATGGGAGGGAACGGTGAATAATAATGCAATTATGATACTCGTTATACACTATATACAGAGGAGTTACCTTTTAGGTAATAAAAATGCATACAGTAATTGGAAGCGTCACCTCTCCCTGCGTGGGACACTTTAAAGAGTATCCACATGGGGGCAGCAAAAGACTTTAATCACAATCTGTTGGCTACAATCATCGATTTACTGTCCTGAATCAGTCACCTCGTTGTTGTTGGGGATATGATCAGTCTTCCTGTCCACAGGAATCATGGAAAATATGTTAGGCACGGAAATCAAGGTAACTTTCTGTACTGGCGCTGTGATGCAATATTTTAGTTTGCTGTTGTTCTCATTACTCCGTTGACTGGCAGCAATCTAGAGACATTAAATCATTAAAAAAATATACTTGAATGCTTTTTAAACTGCCTATAGCTGCTTCGATCCGTATAGAGTATAGTCATACAATTCATATTAGAAATGCAGCACATAACAAAAATCTGTTCAATAAATCTCTTTACAATAAAAGAACCAACCTGGTTATGACAGACGAACTCCTGAAGAAAAGGCACCATTCTGGTCAGTCCAAAGACTGTTTCAGGTCTGTCATGAAGGGACCGAGAGAAACAAAGTGAACAGAACCCAGTCATCTGTTTACAATATGCTAATGAAGTGAATATATAACTCTTTCTCAGCATACCTGTCTATGAGGTATGTGAGCTGAGGTCTGGATTTCTGGCTGTTTTTCTGAGCCGGCACATGCAGCATCCCTGCAGGACTCTCCATTTGTCTCCACTATGATATCACCCATTCACAAGTTAGCCAGCTCAGCTTCACTTAACCCATTCACCTGTAGATATAGAGACGGTGTGAGAAAATGCACTGAAATGTTACTAAATTAAGAATGTTGTATTTGTTCATTTGTGTAGTGTGTGTGTGTGTGTGTGGCAGGACAGTCTGTGTTTGCAGCTACCTTGGTGACAGTCAGAGGCAGAGGCACCATGGAGGTCCAGTCTGGGTTACCATCATGTCATCAGGGTAAGAGGTCGAGGAAACAGAGCAAGCTGAGTAAATCTGACAAGTGAGTGTGATATAACGCATATTCAGCAAAGAGCGTGGTTAAGGCAGTTGAGCGTCTATGCACTTGTGAGATATGGAGCCTCCACCCAAGAACAGCCTCCACCCAAAAGATTGTATCTCTCTCAGTAAGTCGACTTACTGGTATACACTTAAGCAATAAAGCACGAGGAGGTGTGGTTAATTAATGGCCAATATACCACGACGGAGGGCTTTTCTTATACACAATGCAACGCAGAGTGCCAGGATACAGCCCTTAGCCGTGGTATATTGGCCATACACCACAAACCCCAGAGGTGCTTTATTGCTATTATAAACTGGTTCAACTTAATTAGAGCAGTAAAAAATGTTTGTCATACCCATGGTATACGGTCTGATATACCACGGCTGTCAGCCAATCAGGACTCAGAGCTTGAACCATCCAGTTTATAATAGAGTAACATATAACAGAGTTAAAGCCTTATGTCTGTGGAATTGAACCCACCGATGACATTACTTTTACAATGTCTGCCTAATAAACTATTGTTAATATTGAACTGCCTCCCTACCCTTCCACATTAATTACAAATGCTTATGCTTCTTGTTTATAGCCAAATACTCAAAGACAAAACTCATGTAGCCTAAACAACATTAGATATTTCATAGCCTGGAATAGCCCATCATTATTTATCATTATTTATTTATTTGATAAATATGAATAGATGGTGCATTAAATAGATGGTGCAACAAAATATTAATCTCACCTGCCTTGTCCTTTAATGCCCAGACAGGAAAGCTTGGAGACAGCGAAAGACGATTAGAGAACCACGACCTGTATCCAGATCCAAGCCCTGAAACTGCCCTCAAGGGCTGCTTCACCCGGCCCTTGTGAGTCTCGAACTTTGTCGGCCAAAGTATCGTAAGTGGATAAAATGAATAAACCCAGAAAAAAATGGAAAAGTCCACTCACTGTCAACTGCGTTTATTTTCAGCAAACTTAACGTGTAAATATTTGTATGAATATAACAAGATTCAACAACTGAGACAAACTGAACAAGTTCCAGGGACATGTGACTAACATAAATGGAATAATGTGTCACTGAACAAAGGGGGGGGGGGTCAAAATAAAAGTCAGTATCTGGTGTGGCTACCAGCTGCATTAAGTACTACAGTGCATCTCCTCATGGACTGCACCAGATGTGCCAGTTTTTGCTGTGAGATGTTACCCCACTTTTCCACCAAAGCACCTGCAAGTTCCTGGACACTTCTGGGTGGAATGGCCCTCCATCCAACAGGTCCCAGGCGTACTCAATGGGATTGAGATCCGGGTTCTTCACTGGCCATGGCAGAACACTGTCAATCTCAATGCTGTGTGTTACAGGGAAGACATCCTCCTCCCTCATGTGGTACCCTTCCTGACATGACTTACTGCATATTGCACATCGAAGTTGCACAAGATCTTTGCTGTAGCCTGGTATAGAAACTGTGTTTGTAGTACCAGAAATATTGATATGCTTTCATTTTGAGAATAAACTATTTTTTTCTTCAGTTGGCTACATAGTTGTCTGACTAATTTCCCTAGGCCTATTTATTTAAAGTTATCAAATAAAAGAGAAACTGTCTTCATTTTGGGTGCATTTATTTACATTTGGATTCATTGACAAATAAAACATCTACAGTGAGACGTTCTTCATCAAGTATTCATGCCTACATGTACTATACATGCCTACATTATAACATAAGTCACAGTGAAAAATAGACAGTTGATATAAAAAAGAACATAAGGGAAATGTTTGCAATATTATGAACTAATATAATGCTGATTAGATCATCTTTGCTTTTCTCCCTCCTTTCCCCATCGGTTGGTCAACTTTTTATCTCCCTGTCCTCGTCGCTGTATCTGATTGACTGGCGACACAGCGGGCAGTTTCCAAACTCAGCCGTGACCCGCTGGGCGCATCGAAGGCACAGGCAGCGGTGGGCGCAGGGAAGGACCACAGAAGCTCTAGCAGATAGACAGACCACGCAATCGTCAGCGATGTCCCGATCTACAGTGCAGAATAAATAGAAAGCAAGTAACTTTACGGTCACCAACAAAATAGGCTGTCAAGAAAACTATATTGTAAATAGACCACAGTTCCTTTAGGTCAACAGAAATCCATATCCTAACATTGAAATAAAACTGTACAACTGCACAAGTGGCGACCCATAATTCAGGGTAGGTGGGGCACCTGTTTAGCTAAAACAACGTTTTTGTTTTTGCATGTTATTTTGACGTTAATACGTGACACATCTGTTTGCAAACAATAAAAAATAAAAAGATTATTAAGTTAATGAAGCGGCACACAAACATGGTCTATTTTTTGCTTTCTTAAGGCAGCTCCAATTTGCAGGTGTTTCAGCCTAGTGCTTTATATGTTGGTGAGGCAGCCAGCGGAAAATATGTAATGGTAATGTTCTCTTGTTGCGCCGTGATTGGTTCAGTGTCCTGTCACTCATGGTGACACTACATCACCTCCAAATCTATGGGGAGAGCTCGAAAATTCAAGCCTCTTCGGTGCTGCAATAGGCTGCATTCAAACACTTAAAAGACACACCCTATCCCCTCAGCCCTCAAATTAAGTGGACTCTTCTGATGACGTATCATGAAGTCTGATGAGTATACACTTGCAGGGCAAGGGGCGAGGGAGGAAGGAATGATTTTTAAAATGGACCACCTTGCCCGGAAATTCGTCACTCGTTCATCGTGCGATGATTGTGCTTTCAGACACTGTAGCCTGTGGGTGCTTAATATGCGCTACAGTCAATTATGATTGCATGTTTACTTATATTAACTATATAATTATTAATATACGCCTACTGTATGATAGCAAATTAATTAGCTAACTAACGTTAGCCTGCCTAGCTGGGACTTCTGAAGGAAAATATTTTATTTCTATAATTTCCAAAAGCTAACCAAACAAAAACATCATTACTTTTATGAGATGTGTTTGTGCCGTCATGTGTAGTAGCACAATTTCTACCCTTTTTACATTTGTTTTTATTACACTTGTATGTTGACTAATCCATATTAACGTTGAGGTTTTAAGTTTTGGCTGACTTTTCATAGCGGATGTACAATCATTGCAAATTGAATTATGGGACATTTCAGGCCTCAAAGTGAACATAATTGTACAGTCGCAAACTCAATCAAAAATGAGGGCTGAGGGGCTTACTTTGCGAACTTCCCTTGTTTGGCTAATAGTTTGAACCGACGTCCAAGATGGTGACGGGGATTCCCCCAAGGGCAAAAGGTGAGGGTAAGTGGACGAGGGCGTGTCTTTTATGAGTTTGAAATGCAGCCATAGAGTTACATTAGAAGTGCCCATCCAAGAAAGCTCAAGGTCATAGGCCAAGGTAAAATTACGTCAAATCCCTTATATCTACCGTAGCTTTGATTGGACTGATCATGCCAACATCATACTTTCGAAATCTTATGAATCAAGTCGATAATCTACTGGAAAATCCTTTTCAATCTTTGATTGAAGAAAAATTATGAAGAGAAATCAGATAAAAACATATCGGTGCTCATCGGCCATTCGACATAAACATTACACAACAAGTTGGAAATCGCAAATTCAACAATGAGTGGTTTGGAAGAAATCTGTGGCTAACGGCAAGAATTGCAAAGCAATCACTAGCCTGCTCTTCAGTGGAGTGGATGTGTGGTCCAAGTCTGGGTTTAAGGGTCTCTTTTCCAATTTTAAAAGTATAAACATTCAACATTGGCCATGCTGTCAATCCATTATGACTTCCGCTGCATTGGAAACTTGGAAATCTCAGACTTTAGTGAGTTCAAGACAACTGGGAACTCTGGAAAAAAATGAGCTCAGACCGGGAAAATATGTTTTGAAAGGTCATTCAACTCGGAATTTCATATCGAGAACTCTGACCTCTTTCTAGAGCTCCAACCTGAAGATCGCTGACGTCATGACCTTGATTTTTAACCCCAGAGTTCCCAGTTGTCTTGAAAGCACCATAAATCCAGAGAATGCTAGACTTTGATGACAAAATCTGCCCACAAAAGATTGTTGCGCCACCTTCCTGTTCAAGTGAGCACAGCACAACAATGTGAGTCCAACAATGGCTTGTATGCTGCTTAAATGATGTAATATGCCAGTCAGATGTGTATACTGTAGCTAAGAAAGTAATACTAAGTGTATGGTGTGTAGTAAGCTGTTGGTAGCCCATGTGCCTCACCCCTAATAATTTGGTCCCCTTTCTCCTCATAACTTAGCCTACTGTTTTGACTTGGTGGTGCACATGTAGCCTATAGCCTGTTTTAGAGAAATGTAAATATTGAATATTGTAAGAGCTTTCATTGTCTGCTTATGTGCACCCTATATTTATCCTACAGTTCTGACTTGGTGTACAGGGAGAACACTGTAAGAACGACCCATGTTCTAAATTTTGTCACTGTACATTACAAAAGTGCTGAACAAAATAGTTATACTAAATCCATCCTAGCTCACTCATTAATATCTTAATCAAGGTTACGGATTGCCTCTTATCTGCTCGTCGTCCCCTTATGCCAAAGTTTGTACATCTCAATTGTCAGTAGAAACCACATTTGTTTTAGCAAGTCAGCCATATCAGCTATGTTTTTTTTAAAGGCTGTAAATGACGCTGAATGAACTGTTTCGCTGCCAGACAAGGCTCTACTTATAGGCAGTTGTAGCAGTGGAAAGGAGTTGGGATAGCTTTATGTAGACCCTAACAGTGTGTGGGCATTTGTCACCATTATAGTGCAATGAATGTATTGTTTAGGCTTGTATAGTGGCTTTGGTGGCAGGCATCTACATATTTTATTTTTTATTTCGAGTTTGCCCCACCAAGATTTAAATTGCATTCGGGATTGAGACCCCTTGACTTTTCCCACATTTTGTTACGTTACTACCTTATTCTAAAATTGATTAATGTGTTTCCTCATCAATCTACACTCCATAATGACAAATCGAAAACTGGTTTAAATTTTTTAAATAATTTATAATTTATACAAAGTAAAAAACATACATTATTTTCTTAAATATTCAGACCATTTGCTATGAGACTTGAAATTGAGTTTAGGTGCATCTTGTTTTCATTGATAATCCTTGAGATTTTTCTACAATTTGACTGGAGTCCACCTTTGGTAAATTCAACTGATTGGACATGATTTGGAAAGGCACACACCTGTCTATATATGGTCCCACAGTTGAAAGTGCATGTCAGAGCAAAAACCAAGCCATGACGTCGGATAAATTGTCCCTAGAGCTTTGAAACAGGATTGTGTCGAGGCACAGGTCTGGGGAAGGGTAACAAAAACGGTCTGCAGCATTTAAGCCCTCAAGAACACAGTGGCCTCTATCATTCTTAAATGGAAGAAGTTTGGAACCACCAAGACTCTTCCTAGCGCTGGCACGCCAAACTGAGCAATCGGGAGTGAAGTGCCTTGGTCAGGCAGGTGACCAAGAACCCGATGGTTACTCTGACAGAGCTCCAGATGGAAGCCACTCAGTAAAAGACACATGACAGCCCGCTTGGAGTTCGGCCAAAAGACACGTAAAAGGTATCAAGGAAACAAGATCCCCTGGTCTGATGAAACCAAGATTGAACTCTTTGGCCTGAATGCCAAGCGTCACGTCTTGAGGAAACCTGGCTCCATCATTACGGTGAAGCATGGTGGTGGCAACATCATGCTTTGGGGATGTTTTTAAGCGGCAGGGACGAAGAGACTATTCAGGATCAAGAGAAAGATGAACGGAGCAAGGTACAGAGAGATCCTTGACGAAAACCTTTTCCGGAGCGCTCAGGACCTCAGACTTGGGCGAAGGTTCACCTTCCAACAGAACAACGACCTTAAGCACACAGCCAAGACAATGCAGGAGTGGCTTCCGGACAAGTCTCTGAATGTTTTAGAGTGGTCCAGGCAGAGCCTTGAACCCAATAAAACATCTTTAGAGGGACTTGAAAATAGCTGTGCAGCGACACACTCCCCATCGAACCTGACAGAGCATGAGAGGATCTGCAGAGAACAATGGGAGAAATTCCCCAAATACAGGTGTGCCAAGCTTGTAGCGTCATACCCAAGAAGACTCGAGGCTGTAATCACTGCCAAAGGTGCTTCAACAAAGTACTGAGTAAAGGGTCTGAATACTTATGTAAAATGTGATTTCAGTTATGATTTTTAATACATTTGCAAAAAAATATAAAAATCTGTTTTTGCTTAGTCATTATGGGGTATTGTGTGTAAATAGATGAGGGAAAAAACAATTTAATACATTTTAGAATAAGGCTGTCACATAACAAAATGTGTAAAAACTCAAGGGCTCTGAATACTTTTTGAATGCACTGTATATGCTAAAATCGTCACTGCAACTGTATCAACTTTGTAAATATCTACACTCGCCACCTGAATGCTCTAGCCTTTGGGGGGCCCTAAGCGAGATTTGTTTGGGAAGCCCCCTCTTGAAGGTGGATAGAAAAAAATCCATTTTAAAATGAATTTCCTGCAATTCTACACATTTTTCAATGGAGAGTAGAGAAAAGGTTGCGGTTTCAAAGCAAGCTTTCTACAATTCTACACATGTTGCCATTGGGTGGAGAAAAGCTTAGCAATTTGATAACAAATATAATTTTGCCATGTAGCAGAGAGAACAAGTATGCAGTTTTACAGCTAATTTCCTGCAATTCTAGACATTTTTTCAAGACTTAGGCCATATTAATGAGTGCGAGTGACTAACAAAATCAATGGGGGAGTTCATGGACCATTGGGCACATGGTACTGGGCCATGGTTACTACAAACTTAGATAGCTGGCTAGACTAACTTACCAATCTAAAAACTGTTAGCTGACATGGCTAATTGAGTGACTGTCAATGACTGACATAAGAAAAAAACTACTGATGCACAACCAAATTTTGAAATTGCACCTTGTGTATTCTACTATTCTATTCTACTAATTCTCTTTTTTTTGTTTTGTCTTTTACCCCTTTTTCCTGGTATCCAATTGTTGTAGTAGCTACTATCTTGTCTCATCACTACAACTCCTGTACGAGCTCGGGAGAGACAAAGGTTATAAGTCATGCGTCCTCCGATACACAACCCAACCAGCCATACTGCTTCTTAACACAGCGCGCATCCAACCCGGAAGCCAGCCGGAGGGTACACCGTGCAACCTTGGTTAGCGCGCACTGCGCCCTGCCCGCCACAGGAGTCGCTGGTGCACGATGAGACAAGGACATTGTGCTGCAGTACAGCACCCTTAACCTGTCAGTGCTAGGGCTGTTTACTGCCCCTACTGGAGGAATTTGGTGCCCTTATTAAACAGGATAGATTTTTGTCAAAAGTTGCTAATATATGCATATAAAAATATTATCAAATAGAAAACACTCTAAAGCTTCTAAAACCGTTTAAATTTTGACTCTATGTGAAGCAGAACTGTCAGGGCATGCATTCTCCAAAACTATCTCTTGTCATGATAAAAGTTGGCCCAACTTTGACGTCATCGCAAACACCCTTCCCAAACAGTTACAGCTCTGGGAACAGTTCCTACGTGTTCAGCGCGATCCCTGCTTTCAATGGGGCTTCTCATTGTGAGAATCGCGTGCTCACGAGAGTTTGAGCTTGCCGAAAGCTCTCGGTCACGCGAAAAAACAGGTCACTTTTATGCGCGCTCTGGTCAAGTCCTGTCTTTTTTCCAAGATCGATTGAACGGTGCCTGTGTTTCTGTTCGTCCTCACGATTGCTGTACACCTTTATAACATGTCAAAGCTTGATTATGAAGTTAGTTTGACAAGTTTACTCGACATATAATATGTAAGTTTGACGTTTTGGTGCGCATCCACTTGACTTTTGGCTACATTTTGACCGAAATGTGTAGTTTTTGAGAACCGAAAGACGCAGACTTGAAAACTAAACGCTGTTTTGGTAAGTATAATCCCTTCCAGGTCTTTTGATGGAAGAACAGCAAAGGTAAGGGAATATTTTTGTGGTAAATTTGGGTTTCTGTGGACTCCAAGATAGAGGAGCCAGAATGCTACTTTTGGAGCGCCGACTCCTAGTATAGCCTAGTGAACGCAACCTGTAACGTTAAAAATAAATGTAACACAGCGATTGCATTTAGAACAGTGGTTCTTAACCTTGTTGGAGGTACTGAACCCCACCAGTTTCATATGCGCATTCACCGAACCCTTCTTAATTGGAAAAATAAAATATTATTTTTTCAAATTCATAACATAGTTTACTGGTGCACAAAATGAACCGTGCATCAACATCACTGTGTTCAAAGAACAAAATCATCAAAACATGATTTTCACACAAAAACAAAAACATAATAATGAATATTTGCTGCAAATCAGTGTGACTTCTGCTGTTGCCTTTCAGAGACCAGTTCAGAAATGCGCAGCTTCACCTTGGCAAGTGCCACTCTCATGTCATTTTCCCAACAAAGTCTGTTCCTTTTCTTCGTTTTTATGTCCAGCATCCTCAAAGGATTGCTCGCAAAGATATGTTGTAACAAACGGTATGAAAATCTCCAGAGATTTCTTAGCAATAACAAGGTACGCTACCATTTGTTGACACCAAAACGTTGAAAGCGTTGTTGTTCTGAAGAGTTGCTGTTGAACGTGGCTCTGCTGAATTTCAATGATTTCATCGAGGTATTCATCATTGACATCTGTCTCAACACGTGAACGGCTGTCTCACCCATGCTGGATATGACTCTCTTGTAGGGAAGTATCCGTCGAGAGACTTTGCAAGCTCATCTAAGTGCGTGGCAATTGCTTGCTTCAGTTCCGAAGGTACAGAAATCTCTCCGATTCCGGATACATCTTCGATCTTACTTACACAGTCGTCCAGCAGGGGAAAGTTTGCGAAGTTATCCTTCTCTGTTCGTCGTTTCCATAACGGTAGCTTTTTTTTAAGCCTTCAGGTTTTTCTCCGCTTCGATGATGTTGACTCCACCGCCCTGCATCTTTTGATTGAGATGACTGAGAGCTGCGAAGATATCAGCCATGCATGCTAAAATGAGAATGAACTCAGAATTAACTTCAGCCTCTTTTCCCAACATGATATTCGCCATCTTCAGCACAGCTGGTTTTATGAGTGTTTCACCAATGGTGTGTGGTTTGCCCTGCTTTGCGATCAGGTAAGCAACTTCGTACGATGCTGTGAGAATCGGTTTGTTGATGGGTACAAAGCCGAGAACAGGCAGAGTAGCCTTTTCATCCAATCTGGCTCTCTTCACCTTGAATTCAGCGAGCGTTGTGTTCTTGTATTTTCCATCTCCAAGCAGCTTAAGGAAGGGTTCTCTTAGTTTTGCCCGTGATAGACTAGAATTGCTCAACTTAGCATTGCAAATCATGCAGTTAGGACGCTGACTCCCATCACGTTCGGTTATACATGTGAATCCATATTGTACATATTCGTCTGACCACTTTATTTTTTTGCTCGACATAGTAAGTATGAAGGGGTTAAAATATTAAGAAAGAAATCACAAGACTACTTCTGAGCGCACCAAATTCCCTGCAGCACAGATAGGCCAAGCGATGAAGCGTGATCACCTGCAGCCAATGATGGCGTGTCATCACAAATCATATGAGTCGGATGTGTGTCTTGACCTCCGCCGAACCCCTGAGACTGACTCACGAACCCCTGGGGTTCGATCGAACCCAGGTTAAGAACCACTGATTTAGAAGAAGTGTATCTTCCTATACATATGTAGAACATGCATATTTAGTCAAAGTTTATGATGTGTATTCCTTGTTAGCTGACGTTATCTGCCGGAGCTATCGTCATTTCTCCTGACATTTTAGTAGCATTTTTTGAACGATGCGTCATTGTAAACAGAGATTTATGGATATATATTGCAGATTATTGAAAAAAAATGAATGTACTGTGTAACATGTTATATTACTGTCATCTGATGAAGATTTCAAAAGGTTAGTGAAATGATTTTTCTTTTAATCCTGCGTTTGTTGATTGCATATTTTTTCCTACTTGGCTATGCAAATGAGCTATGTCTGCGGTGGTGGTTTGACATAAATATGTGATATGTTTTCGCCGTAAAACATTTTAGAAATCTGACTTGCTGGGTAGATAAACAACTTGTTTATCTTTCATTTAAGCTATTGGACTTGTTAATGTGTGGAGGTTAAATATTTTTAGGAATATTTTTGCGTTCCATGCGCCACATTCCAGCTGAGGGTGTGGGGGGGAGGTCCCAGCTGGGAACGGGTGTCCCCACTGCGCCACCCGGGAGGCTACTATTCTAATTCTCAACAATAAGTTGAGTCACCAACTGAGTTCCTAAATATATATATATATATATATATTTATTTATTTATTAATTAATTAATTAATAGTATTTATTTTGGTCACCCCCTACTGGCTGAGACAGTTTATGTCGCTTATGCCTGGAGCCGGCACTGTCTGGCTTTAATAATGCAGTTAGTTACACACCTATAGAGTGGTCTATCTGTGTGGTAGTGATAGGGTCAGCAGAGAGCCTGTAGTCCTGAGGGGTGCGACAGGGATGATCCTCGTTCACACACATGCAGCTGTCCCTATGAGACACAGAGGGAGGAGGAGGGACAGGACAGGACCTCCGGATCCGCAACTTCAATAAGTCTTTCTTTTCTGATCCTGAAAAAGGAAGGAAGAACATAAAGCACTGATCAGTCGGAGTTAATGTGATACTATCTAAAAAAAGAAAAGATTGTACAAGCTACTTTATCAACCAAGACATTCACCATGTGCCTCACCCAATAGGAGCACAGCTCTGGTCAGTCCGTAGACATCTATCATGGCCCACAGGGGGCGTGTCACATCCACCCCCATCAGTAGCTTGCACCTCAAACCATTTGGCCCCTCGTAAACCAGCATTCCTCGAGGGGTCACCCAGAAGCGGAGCTCTGCACCTGGGATGATGAGGCTGGAGGGCACGATGGATGCCCAGTACCCATAGGTGGTGGTGAAGTCAGGGATAGCCATAGCAGGAGGGAAGAGGGGCCCAGAGGAGGAGGGGGGTATAATGGTGAAGCCCAGCCGCAGAGCTCCATGCCAGTGTTGGTCACAACATTCCACCCGCAGATGTATCTTCTCCTGGACCCTGATTGGACGACTGCTGAAAGTCAGACCATTCTGGAAGGTCTCTCTGTCCCTCTCCACACGTCTACCTCCCAGACTCAGCCACACATCAGTTCCCAAGGCCCCTTTGTGGAAGGACAGGGGCCCCAGACAGTGACGCCCACATATATTGGGTGCATACATCTCTAAAGGGGAGGGAGGAAGATTGTGTTTTATAATGTTTAATTGTGTTTTATAATGTTTTGCTAACAACCAGCTGACATTATTTACCAGGCAAGTCTACCTTCCTTTAAAACCTAAAGCTAACACACATTTTAAACTTTCTCGCAGATGGCTGACAAGTCAAAACATGTGGGAAGACGAAGTTTATGGATTTAAATCTGCTTAGTACCTTAAACATGTTTCATGTGTTGTACAGAATATTCATGAACTTTATTATTATATCGTGGTGTTGACTACACTTAAGCAGAAATGTCCGTTCGCTTATGGTTTCATTATTTGCTAAATATGGGTAAATCTTTCAATATGAACATCAAATCAAAGTTATTTGTCACGTGTGCCGAATACATACTTACAGTGAAAGGCTTTACTTACAGGCTCTAACCAACGATGCAAATTTTAAGTTTAAAAAAAAACAATATTACAGTTGAAGTCAGAAGTTTACATACACTTAGGTTTGAGTCAATAAAACGCATTTTTCAACCACTCCACAAATTTCTTGTTAACAAACTATAGTTTTGGCAAGTCGGTTAGGACTTCCACTTAGTGCATGACACAAGTCATTTTTCCACTAATTGTTTACAGACAGATTATTTCACTTAAAACTCACTGTATCACAATTCCAGTGGGTCAGAAGTTTACCTACACTAAGTTGACTGTGCCTTTAAACAGCTTGGAAAATTCCGGGAAATTATGTCATGGCTTTAGAAGGTTCTGATAGGCTAATTGGCATCATTTGAGTCAATTGGAGGTGTACCTGTGGAAATATTTCAAGGCCTACCGTCAAACTCAGTGCCTCTGTTTGACATCATGGGAAAATCAAAAGAAATCAGCCAAGACCTCAGAAAAAAAATGTAGACCTCCACAAGTCTGGTTTATCATTGGGAGCAATTTCCAAACGTCTGAAGGTACCCCGTTCATCTGTACAAACAATAGTACGCAAGTATAAACACCATGGGACCACGCAGCCGTCATACCGCTCAGGAAGGAGACGCGTTCTGTCTCCTAGAGATAAATGTATTTTGGATCGAAAAGTGCAAATCAATCCCAGAACATCATTAAAGGACCTTGTGAAGATGCTGGAGGAAACAGGTACACAAGTATCTATATCCACAGTAAAACGAGTCCTATAATCGACATAACCTGAAAGGCCGCTCAGTAAGGAAGAAGTCACTGCTCCAAAACCGCCATAAAAAAAGCCAGACTACGGTTTGCAATTTCACATGGGGACAAATATCGTACTTTTTGGTGAAAAAAAAAGATGAAACAAAAGAAAACTGTTTGGCCAAAATGACCATCGTTATGTTTGGAGGAAAAAGGGGGACGCTTGCAAGCCGAAGAACACCATCCCAACCGTGAAGCACGGGGGTGGCAGCATCATGTTGTGGGGGTGCTTTGCTGCAGGAGGGAGTGGTGCACTTCACAAAATAGATGGCAACATGAGGTAGGAAAATTATGTGGATATATTTAAGCAAGATCTCAAAACATCAGTCAGGAAGTTAAAGCTTGGTCGCAAATGGGTCTTCCAAATGGACAATGACCCCAAGCATACTTCCAAAGTTGTGGCAAAATGGCTTAAGGACAACAAAGTCAAGGTATTGGAGTGGCCATCACAAAGTCCTGACCTCAATCCTATAGAAAATGTGTGGGCAGAGCTGAAAATGCGTGTGCGAGCAAGGAGGTCTACACACCTGACTCAGTTACACCAGCTCTGTCAGGAGGAATGGGCCGAAATTCACCCAACTTATTGTGGGAAGCTTGTGGAAGGCCACCCAAAACGTTTGACTGAAGTTAAACAATTTAAAGGCAATGCTACCAGATACTAATTGAGTGTATGTAAACTTCTGACCCACTGGGAATGTGATGAAAGAAATCAAATCCGAAAGAAATCATTCTCTCTACTATTTTCTGACATTTCACAATCTACAAATAACGTTGTGATCCTAACTGACCTAAAACAGGGTCATAGGGTCATTGTCCTGCTGGAAGGTGAACCTCCGTACCAGTCTCAAATCTCTGGAAGACTGAAACAGGTTTCCCTCAAGAATTTCCCTGTATTTAGCGCCATCCATCATTCCTTCAATTCTGACCAGTTTCCCAGTCACCGTCAATGAAAAACATCCCCACAGCATGATGCCGACACCACCATGCTTCACTGTGGGGATAGGGTTCTCGGGGTGATGAGAGGTGTTGGGTTTGCACCAGACATAGCATTTTCATTGATGGGCAAAAAGCTGAATTTTAGTCTCATCTGACCAGAGTATCTTCTTCCATATGTTTGGGGAGTATCCCACATGCCTTTTGGCAAACACCAAATGTGTTTGCTTATTTTTCTCTTTAGCAATGGCTTTTTTTCTGGCCACTCTTCTGTAAAGTCCAGCTCTGTAGAGTATACGGCTTAAAGTGGTCCTATCGACAGATACTCCAATCTCTGCTATGCAGCTCCATCAAGGTTATCTTTGGTCTCTTTGTTGCCTGTCTGATTAATGCCCTCCTTGCCTTGTCCGTGAGTTTTGGTGGGCAGCCGTCTCTTGGCAGGTTTGTTGTGTTGCCATATTCTTTAAATGTTTTAGTACTCCGTGGGATGTTCAACATTTCTGATATTTTTTTATAACCCAACCCTGATCTGTACTTCTCCACAAGTTAGTGGTAGTGGCATGGGTCCTCAGATCCTCAAAAGGTTTTACAGCTCCACCATCAAGAGCATCCTGACTGGTTGCATCACTGCCTGGTATGGCAACTGCTCGGCCTCTGACTGCAAGGCACTACAGAGGGTAGTGCGTACGGCCCAGTTCATCACTGGGGCCAAGCTTCCTGCCATCCAGGACCTCTATGCCCCTGTCATTCGCAGGAGATGCCAGGCAGTGTCAGAGCAAAGCCATAAAAATTGTTAAAGATTCCAGCCACCCTAGTCATGGACTGTCCTCTGCTACCGCACGGCAAGCTGTACCGGTGCGCCAAGTCTAGGTCCAAAAGGCTTCTTAACAGCTTCTACCCACAAGCCATAAGACTCCTGAACAGCTAATTAAATGGCTACCCAGACTATTTGTATTTACCCCCCCCCCCTTTTACACTGCTGCTACTCTCTGTTTATTATCTATGCACAGTCACTTTAACTCTACCTACATTACAAACTACCTCAATAACCTTGACTAACCGGTGCCCCTCACATTGACTCTGTACCGGTACCCCCTGTACTCGCTACTGTTATTTTATTTTTGATTTTTGCTCTTTAATTATTTGTTACAGTTATTGTTTTTATGTATCTATTTTTTTCTTAAAGTTTTTAAAGTAAGCATTTCACTGTGAGGTCTACACCGGTTGTATTCGGCACGTGACTAATTCTATTTGATTTAATTTAATTTATTTCATTAGGTGCCTTAGCTCATCTCTATTTGAGCAGCACTCAATCCATCAGAAAAGTTTCCATACTAAACCTCTGGGAAGATGAGGATGAGGAACTTTAAGTGAATAACATGTTAATAATAACGGTTTGCACCACGTTAGAAGATTGTGCCATAATTGATTTGTTGCTTTTTAACAGTGGTGTAAAGTTCTTCAGTAAAAATACTTTAAAGTACTACTTCCTGTAAGTAGTTTGTTTAGGTATCTGTACTTTACTATTTACATTTTTGACAACTTTTACTCCACCACATTCCTAAACAAAATAATGTACTTCTTACTCCATACATTTTCCCTAAGACCCAAAAGTACTTGTTACATTTTGAATGCTTAGCAGGACAGGAAAATGGTCCAATTCACACACTTAACTAGATAACATCCCTGCTTCTTCTGATCTGTTGGACTCAAACACAAATAGTTTGTTGGAGTTAAATAGAAAAGCTTGTCATCTGCTTAATATAAGGAATTAATACTTTTACTTTTGATACTTAAGTATATTTTAGCAATTTAAATTGACTTTTGATACTTAAGTACATTTAAAACCAAATACTTTTAGACTTTACTCAAGTAGTATTTTACTGGGTGACTCGCTTTTACTTGAGTCCTTTTCTATTAAGGTATCTTTACTTTTACTCAAATATGACAATTGGGTACTTTTTCCACCACTGCTTTTTAATGCCCTTAGGCAACAGTCTGAAGATGAGACATGGAAGGAAAGCGTGCAGTTGTTTCTCAACAAGCAGCTGCAGTATTACATTTTGGCCACAAGGTGTCAGTCTTTGACTTCAGATATCTCAAACCAAATGCGGGGGCTGGATTTCACCATGGCTCCTGGACAACCCCAGGCAGGCAGACCACCATGTATCTAGCCAACCTGAGAGAGGACGTGAAGACTGTGTGGCAATCTTGATCAACTTAATATCTTTGCAAATGATGGGTTATACATCTGCCAACCAAACGCCCCACACGTTCCGAACTTGCACACATACACCACAGAGACGGCCTCACATACACACAATGCTCACAGTGACACACTAGGATTTACATACCATAGAAAAGCAGCCGTCATTGGCCAGGATGATGATGTCAATTGCAGTTGTGATTGAACACACAGATTCCTCCATTCCTTGGTTTGTTCTCACTGTGGACAGAGTAAAGAAACTACTAAATGAGACATTAACAAAACCGCCTTTCTCAGAAATCTAAAAACAACCAGTGTGTTCCACAAATAACCATAAGACTGGCTTTGAGCTCAGTACAGGCTAGGGTGGTGAGTCACTAATGGTCAGAAGCTGTCATGTACAGTGCATTCAGAAAGAATTTAGACCCCATGACTTTGTGCTTAGGGTCTTTGTCCTATTGGATGGTGAACTTTCGTCCGAGTCTGAGGTCCTGAGCTCTCTGGAGCAGGTTTCTATCAAGGATCTTTCTGTACTTTTATCCGTTCATCTTTCCCTCTATTCTGACTAGGCTCCCAGCCCCTGCCGCTGAAAAACATCCCCACAGCATGATGCTGCCACCGCCATGCTTCACCGTAGGGATGGAGCCAGGTTTCCTCCAGACATGACGCTTGGCATTCAGGCTAAAGAGTTCAATCTTGGTTTCATCTGGCTTAAATTCCTCCACCCACTGCAAGGCCAACAGTATGGCCATTATCTCCACCGTAGATACAGCCAGATGATCTGTAATATCGGTTCCCTGACTTTCACCCCACATTCCTGCACTACAAATACTGACCCAGTACGCCCTGTCCTTGGATCTTTTGAACCATCTGTGTACAGTGAGGGGGAAAAGTATTTGATCCCCTGCTGATTTTGTACATTTGCCCACTGACAAAGAAATGATCAGTCTATAATTTTAATGGTAGTTTTATTTGAACAGTGAGAGACAGTAACAATGAAAAAATCCAGAAAAACGCATGTCAAAAATTTTAGAAATTGATTTGCATTTTAGTGAGGGAAATAAGTATTTGACCCCCCAGGTGTCTTTTATACAGGTAACGAGCTGAGATTAGGAGCACACTCTTAAAGGGAGTGCTCCTAATCTCAGTTTGTTACCTGTATAAAAGACACCTGTCCACAGAAGCAATCAATCAATCAGATTCCAAACGCTCCACCGTGGCCAAGACTAAAGAGCTCTCCAAGGATGTCAGGGACAATCTCCTGGGGCTCCATGCAAGATCTCACCTTGTGGAGTTGCAATGATCCTGAGAACGGAGAGGGATCAGCCCAGAACTACACGGGAGAATCTTGTCAATGATCTGGGAACATAGTCACCAAGAAAACAATTGGTAACACTCTTGCGCCCGCAAGGTCCCCCTGCTCAAGAAAGCACATATACATGCCCGTCGGAAGTTTGCCAATGAACATCTGAATGATTCAGAGGACAACTGGGTGAAAGTGTTGTGGTCAGTTGAGACCAAAATGGAGCTCTTTGGCATCAACTCAACTCGCCAGGTTTGGAGGAGGAGGAATGCTACCTATGACCCCAAGAACACCATCCCCACTGTCAAACTTGGAGGTGGAAACATTATGCTTTGGAGGGTTTTCTGCTAAGGGGACAGGACAACTTCACCGCATCAAAGGGACGTTGGACGGGGCCATGTACCGTGAAATCTTGGGTGAGAACCTCCTTCCCTCAGCCAGGACATTGAAAATGGGTCGTGAATGGGTATTCCAGCATGACAATGACCCAAAACTCACGGCCAAGGCAACAAAGGAGTGGCTCAGCGCGACGGGACAAGGACATCCCGGCTGGGCCAAACCCTGCCCTAACCCGGACGATGCTGGGCCAATTGTGCATCGCCTCATGGGTCTCCTGGTCGCGGCCGACTGCGAGACAGCCCGGTATCAAACCAAGGTCTACAGTAACGCAGCTAGCACTGAGATGCAGTGCCTTAGACTGCTGTGAGCAAGTAGAAAAACATGTTGACTCCCCCTAATTGTAGAGAAATGGCATTGACATCCTCTTCTCTTTCATGTTGTTGAAACGGCCTATGACTCTGTCATACAGTATACACTTTCAGTTTGTAGTCCTAGGCTACGTGGCTGAAATGTTTGTCCTCTAGCCTAACTTCCTTTCATGAGCTTGGAAAACTGGCTTTAAAAGCTTCTGATTGTCATGTTTTGTCTTATATTGTCTTGTCATTATGCTTTCCCTTCTGTTCGTTTCCCCCTGCTGGTCTTATTAGACCATCGCAACCATCTCCTTCCTCCGGCTCAGAGACTGAGCCCATGCAGCTGGGAGGTATTCGCATCTCGACTAAGGAGAGGGAACGGAGGATCACCAACCGCCTGTGCCTCTATTGCGGTTTTTCTGGACATTTTGTCAATTCATGTCCAGTAAAAAGGCCAGAGCTCATCAGTAAGCGGAGGGCTACTGGTGAGCGCTACTACTCAGGTCTCTCCATCAAGATCCTGTACTACTATGTCGGTCCATCTACGCTGGACCGGTTCGGCTGCTTCATGCAGTGCCTTGATAGATTCTGGGGCTGAGGGTTGTTTTATGGACGAAGCATGGGCTCGGAAACATGACATTCCTCTCAGAGAGTTAGGGAAGCCCACGCCCATGTTCGCCTTAGATGGTAGTCATCTCCCCAGTATCAGATATGAGACACTACCTTTAACCCTCACAGTATCTGGTAACCACAGTGAGACTATTTCCTTTTTGATTTTTCGTTCACCTTTTACACCTGTTGTTTTGGGTCATCCCTGGCTAGTATGTCATAATCCTTCTATTAATTGGTCTAGTAATTCTATCCTATCCTGGAACGTTTCTTGTCATGTGAAGTGTTTAATGTCTGCTATCCCTCCTGTTTCTTCTGTCCCCTCTTCTCAGGAGGAACCTGGAGATTTGACAGGAGTGCCGGAGGAATATCATGATCTGCGCACGGTCTTCAGTCGGTCCAGAGCCAACTCCCTTCCTCCTCACCGGTCGTATGATTGTAGTATTGATCTCCTTCCGGGGACCACTCCCCCTCGGGGAAGACTATACTCTCTGTCGGCTCCCGAACGTAAGGCTCTCGAGGATTATTTGTCTGTTTCTCTTGACGCCGGCACCGTAGTGCCTTCTTCCTCTCCTGCCGGAGCGGGGTTTTTTTTTGTTAAGAAGAAGGACGGTACTCTGTGCCCCTGCGTGGATTATCGAGGGCTGAATGACATAACGGTTAAGAATCGTTATCCGCTTCCCCTTATGTCATCAGCCTTCGAGATTCTGCAGGGAGCCAGGTTCTTTACTAAGTTGGACCTTCGTAATGCTTACCATCTCGTGCGCATCAGAGAGGGGGACGAGTGGAAAACGGCGTTTAACACTCCGTTAGGGCATTTTGAGTACCGGGTTCTGCCGTTTGGTCTCGCTAATGCTCCAGCTGTTTTTCAGGCATTAGTTAATGATGTACTGAGAGACATGCTGAACATCTTTGTTTTTGTCTACCTTGACGATATTCTGATTTTTTCACCGTCACTCGAGATTCATGTTCAGCACGTTCGACGTGTACTCCAGCGCCTTTTAGAGAATTGTCTCTACGTGAAGGCTGAGAAGTGCGCCTTTCATGTCTCCTCCGTTACTTTTCTCGGTTCTGTTATTTCCGCTGAAGGCATTCAGATGGATCCCGCTAAGGTCCAGGCTGTCAGTGATTGGCCCGTTCCAAGGTCACGTGTCGAGTTGCAGCGTTTTCTCGGTTTCGCTAATTTCTATCGGCGTTTCATTCGTAATTTCGGTCAAGTTGCTGCCCCTCTCACAGCTCTTACTTCTGTCAAGACGTGCTTTAAGTGGTCCGGTTCCGCCCAGGAGCTTTTGATCTCCTCAAGAAGCGTTTTACGTCCGCTCCTATCCTCGTTACTCCTGACGTCACTAAACAATTCATTGTCGAGGTTGACGCTTCAGAGGTGGGCGTGGGAGCCATTCTATCCCAGCGCTTCCAGTCTGACGATAAGGTTCATCCTTGCGCTTATTTTTCTCATCGCCTGTCGCCATCGGAACGCAACTATGATGTGGGTAACCGCGAACTGCTCGCCATCCGCTTAGCCCTAGGCGAATGGCGACAGTGGTTGGAGGGGCGACCGTTCCTTTTGTCGTTTGGACTGACCATAAGAACCTTGAGTACATCCGTTCTGCCAAACGACTTAATGCACGTCAAGCTCGTTGGGCGTTGTTTTTCGCTCGTTTCGAGTTTGTGATTTCTTATCGCCCGGGTAATAAGAACACCAAGCCTGATGCCTTATCCCGTCTCTTTAGTTCTTCTGTGGCTTCTACTGATCCCGAGAGGATTCTTCCTTATGGGCGTGTTGTCGGGTTGACAGTCTGGGGAATTGAGAGACAGGTTAAGCAAGCACTCACTCACACTGCGTCGCCGCGCGCTTGTCCTAGTAACCTTCTTTTCATTCCTGTTTCTACTCGTCTGGCTGTTCTTCAGTGGGCTCACTCTGCCAAGTTAGCTGGCCATCCCGGCGTTCGAGGTACTCTTGCTTCTATTCGCCAGCGCTTTTGGTGGCCTACTCAGGAGCGTGACACGCGCCGTTTCGTGGCTGCTTGTTCGGACTGCGCGCAGACTAAGTCAGGTAACTCTCCTCCTGCCGGTCGTCTCAGACCGCTTCCCATTCCTTCTCGACCATGGTCTCACATCGCCTTAGACTTCATTACCAGTCTGCCTTTGTCTGCGGGGAAGACTGTGATTCTTACGGTTGTCGCACATTTACGGTTGTCGCACATTTCATTCCCCTCGCTAAGCTTCCTTCCGCTAAGGAGACGGCACAGATCATCATCGAGAATGTGTTCAGAATTCATGGCCTCCCGTTAGACGCCGTTTCAGACAGAGGTCCGCAATTCACGTCACAGTTTTGGAGGGAGTTCTGTCGTTTGATTGGTGCTTCCGTCAGTCTCTCTTCCGGTTTTCATCCCCAGTCTAACGGTCAAGCAGAAAGGGCCAATCAGACGATTGGTCGCATACTACACAGCCTTTCTTTTAGAAACCCTGCGTCTTGGGCAGAACAGCTCCCCTGAGCAGAATACGCTCACAACTCGCTTCCTTCGTCTGCTACCGGGCTATCTCCGTTTCAGAGTAGTCTGGGTTACCAGCCTCCTCTGTTCTCGTCCCAGCTCGCCGAGTCCAGCGTTCCCTCCGCTCAGGCGTTTGTCCAACGTTGTGAGCTCACCTGGAGGAGGGTGAGGTCTGCACTTTGCCGTTACAGGGCGCAGACTGTGAGAGCCGCCAATAAACGTAGGATTTAGAGTCCTAGGTATTGTTGCGGCCAGAGAGTGTGGCTTTCCACTCGTAACCTTCCCCTTACGACAGCTTCTCGTAAGTTGACTCCGCGGTTCATTGGTCCATTCCGTGTCTCCCAGGTCGTCAATCCTGTCGCTGTGCGACTGCTTCTTCCGCGACATCTTCGTCGCGTCCATCCTGTCTTCCATGTCTCCTGTGTCAAGCCCTTTCTTCGCACCCCGTTCGTCTTCCCCCCCCGTCCTTGTCGAGGGCGCACCTATTTACGAGGTACGTAGGATCATGGACATGCGTTCTCGGGGACGTGGTCACCAATACTTAGTGGATTGGGAGGGTTACGGTCCTGAGGAGAGGAGTTGGGTTCCATCTCGGGACGTGCTGGACCGTTCGCTGATTGATGATTTCCTCCGTTGCCGCCAGGATTCCTCCTCGAGTGCGCCAGGAGGCGCTCGGTGAGTGGGGGGGTACTGTCATGTTTTGTCTTATATTGTCTTGTCATTATGCTTTCACTTCTGTTCATTTCCCCCTGCTGGTCTTATTAGGTTCGTTCCCTTTTTTCTATCCCTCTCTCTCCCCCTCCCTCTCTCTCCTCTCTCTATCGTTCTGTTCCTGCTCCCAGCTGTTCCTCATTCTCCTACTCTCTCATTTAGTCTTTTCACACCTGTCCCCTATCTTGTCCTCTGATTAGAGTCCCTATTTCTCCCCTTGTTTTCCGTTTCTGTCCTGTCGGATCCTTGTATGATGTTCGCTGTGCTGTGTCATTGTCTCGCCCTGTCGTGTCTTGTCTCCTTCAGATGCTGCGTGTAGCAGGTGCCTTAGTCTGCTACGGTCGGTGCCTTCCCGAGGCAACCTGCAGTCAATGGTCGAGTCTCCAGTCTGTCCTCGTCACTACGAGTGGAATTAAGTTTTTTCATGTTTTGTTTTCGTCTTGAGTTTTACTGGAATAAAGACTCTGTTTTCGCTAAGTCGCTTTTGGGTCCTCATTCACCTGCATAACACTGATAAGCTAATTGACATAATTTCAGGCAATTGGAGGTATACCTGTGGATGTATTTCAAGACCTACCTTAAAATGCAGTACCTCTTTGCTTGACATCATGGGAAAATCAAAAGAAATTAGCCAAGACCTCAGAAGAAAATTGTAGACCTCCACAAGTCTGGTTCATCCTTGGGAACAATTTCCAAATGCCTGAAGGTACCACGTTCATGTGTACAAACAATGGTGCGCAAGTATAAACACCATGGGACCACGCAGCCGTCATACCGCTCAGTAAGGAGATGCGTTCTGTCTCCTAGAGATGAACGTACTTTGGTGCGAAAAGTGCCAATCAATCCCAGAACAACAGCAAAGGACCTTGTGAAGATGCTGGAGGAAACAGGTACAAAAGGATCTATATCCACAGTAAAACGAGTCCTGTGTCGATATAACCTTAAAGGCCGCACAGCAAGGAAGAAGCAACTGCTCCAAAACCGCCATAAAAAAGCCAGACTACGGTTTGCAACTGCACATGGGGACAAAGATCGTACTTTTTGGAGAAATGTCCTCTGGTCTTATAGAACAGTTTGGCCATAATGACCATCGATATGTTTGGAGGGAAAAGGGGGTGTCACGTCCTGACCTTAGTTCCTTTTTTATGTCTATATTTTAGTTTGGTCAGGGTGTGAGTTGGGGTGGGCCTTCTATGTTTTGTTCTATGTTTTCTGTGTGTTATATTTCTAGGTGTTTGGCCTGGTATGGTTCCCAATCAGAGGCAGCTGTCAATTGTTGTCTCTTGAGAACCATACTCTTGAGAACCATACTTAGGCAGCCTGTTTTCCCACTATGGGTTGTGGGTAGTTTTTTTCCGTTTCAGTGTTTCCACCATACGGGACTGTTTCGGTTTTCATTTATTCTCTTGTTCTTTGTATTTAGTGTTCAATTAATTAAAGGAAATATGAACACATACCGCGCTGCGCTTTGGTCTACTTCTTCCTCAGACGAACATCGTTACAGGGGGAGGCTTGCAAGCCGAAGAACACCATCCCAACCCTCAAGCACGGGGGTGGCAGCATCATGTTGTGGGGGTACTTTGCTGCTGGTGCACTTCACAAAATAGATGACATCATGAGGTAGGAAAATGATGTGGATATATTTAAGCAACATCTCAAGACATCAGTCAGGAAGTTAAAGCTTGGTCACAAATGGGACTTCCAAATGGACAATGACACCAAGCATACTTCCAAAGTTGTGGTAAAATGGCTTAAAGACAACAAAGTCAAGGTATTGGTGTGGCCATCACAAAGTCCTGACCTCAAGCCTATAGAAGATTTGTGGGCAGAACTGAAAATGTGTGTGCGAGCAAGGAGGCCTACACACCTGACTCAATTACACCAGCTCTATCAGGACGAATGGGCCGAAATTCACCCAACTTGTGGGAAGCTTGTGGAAGGCTAGCCGACACATTTGACCCAAGTTAAACAATTTAAAGGCAATGCTACCAAATACTAATTGAGTGTATATAAACTTCTGACCCACTGGGAATGTGATGAAAGACATAAAAGCTGAAATAAATAATTCTCTACTATTATTCTGTCATTTCACATTCTTAAAATAAAGTGGTGATCCTAACTGACCTAAGACAGGACATTTGTACTAGGATTAAATGTCAGGAATTGTGAAAAATGTAGTTTAAAAATATTTGGCTAAGGTATGTAAACTTCCGACTTCAACTGTATGCAAACCCTTTGGAAATACCCGGATTACTGCATGAATTGGTCATCAAATTTGATTTGATCTTCATCTAGGTAACAACAATAGACAAACACAGTCTGCTTAAACTAATAACGCAAACAATTATAGGTTTTCATGTATTTTTTGAACACACCGCGTAAACATTCATAGTGTAGTGTGGGAAACGTATGTGAACCCTTGGATTTACAGTAATAAATGGGTGACCCTCCTTTGGCAGCACTACCCTACACCAAACTCTTTCATAGTTGCGAATCAGACCTGCACAACGGTCAGGAGGAATTTTGGACCATTCCTCTTTACAAAACTGTTTCAGGTCAGCAATATTCTTGGGATGTCTGGTGTGAACCTCTCTCGAGGTCATGCCACAGCATCTCAATCGGATGAGGGTCAGGACTTTGACTGGGCAACTCCAGAAGGTGCATTTTCTTCTGTTGTTGATTTACTTCTGTGTTTTGGGTCGTTGTCCTGTTGCATCACCCAACGTCTGTTGAGCTTCAATTGGCAGACAGATAGCCTAACATTCTCCTGCAAAATGTCTTGATAAACTTGGAAATGAATTTGTCCATTTTTAATAGCAAGCTGTCCAGGCCCTGAGGCAGCCCCAAAACATGATGCTCCCTCCACCATACTTTACAGCTGGAATGAGGTTTTTATGTTGGTGTGCTGTGCCTTTTTCCCCCTTCACACAGTGTTGTGTGTTCCTTTCTAACAACTCAACTGTAGTTTCATCTGTCCACAGAATATTTTGCCAGTAGCGCTGTGGAACATCCAGGTGCACTTTGGCAAGCTTCAGACATGCAGCAATGTTTTTTTGGACAGCAGTGGCTTCTTCCTTGGTGTCCTACCATGCACACCCTTCTTGTTTAGTGTTTTACGTATCGTAGACTCGTTAGCATGTTCCAGAGATTTCTGTAAGTCTTCAGCTGACACTCTAGGATTGTTCTTAACCTCATTGAGCATTCTGCGCTGTGCTCTTGCGGTCATCTTTGCAGGACAGCCACTCATAGGGAGAGTAGCAACAGTACTGAACTTTCTCCATTTATAGACAATTTGATTTACCGTGGACTGATGATCATCAAGGCTTTCAGAGATAATTTTGTAACCCGGAAGTCAACAATTACTAATCTTAGGTATTCTAAGATCTCTTTTGTTCGAGGCAACGCTTCTTGTGAAAAACAAACTCAATTTGGGAGTTTTTTTTATCATGCAAGGCAGCTCTAACCAACATCTCCAATCTTGTCTCATTGATTGGACTCTAGGTTTGCTGACTTCTGACTCCAATTAGCTTTTGGAGAAGTCATTAGGCTAGGGGTTCACATACCTTTTCCAACCTACACTGTGAATGTTTAAATTATGTATTCAATATAGACAATATAAATACAATCATTTGTGTGTTATTAGTTTAAGCACACTAAGTGTCTATTGTTGTGACTTAGATGAAGATCAGATCAAATTTGATGACCAATTCATGCCGGAATCCCAGTAATTCCAAAGGGTTCACATACTTTTTCTTGCAACTGTATGTCTCTCAAATTTTGTGCACAAATTTGTTCACATCCCTGTTAGTGAACATTTATCATTTACCAAGATAATCCATCCATCTGACAGGTGTTGCATATCAAGAAGTTGATTAAACAGCATGATCATTACACAGGTGCACCTTGTGCTGGGGGGCAATAAAAGGCCACTCTAAAATGTGCAGTTTTGTCACACAACACAATGCCACAGATGTCTTAAGTTTTGAGGAAGCGTGCAATTGGCATGATGACTGCAGGAATGTCACCAGAGCGGGTGCCAGAGAATTTAATGCTAATTTCTCTACCAATGTCATTTGAGAGATTTTGGCAGTACAGTGCCTTGTAAAATGACTTGCTTAAAAAAAATGTTTTAATGGAAAAGTGGTGCGTGCATATGTATTCACCCCCTTTGCTATGAAGCCCCTAAATAAGATATGGTGCAATCAATTACCTTCAGAAATCACATAATTAGTTAAATAAAGTCCACCTATATGCAATCTAAGTGTCACATGACCTGTCATGTGATCTCAGTAGATATACACCTGTTCTGAAAGGCCCCAGAGTCGGCAACACCACTAAGCAGCACACCGAAGTACAACCAAGCAAGTGGTGAAAACCAAGGAGCTCTCACAAACAGGTCAGGGACAAAGTTGTGGAGAAGTACAGATCAGGGTTGGATTATAAAAAAATATCAGAAACTTTTAACATCCCATGGAGCACCATTAAATGCATTATTAAATAATTGAAAGAATATGGCACCACAACAAACATGCCAAGAGAGGGCCGCCCACCAAACTCACAGACCAGGCAAGGAGGGCATTAATCAGAGAGGCAACAAAGAGACCAAAGATAACCTCGAAGGAGCTGCAAAACTCCACAGCGGAGATTGGAATATCTGTCCATAGGAACACTTTAAGCTGTACACTCCACAGAGTTGGGTTTAATGGAAGAGTGGCCAGGAAAAAGGCATTGCTTAAGAGAAAAATGACCTGATCTGTTTGGTATTTGCCAAAAAGCCTGTGGGTAACTCCCCAAACATATGGAAGAAGATACTCTAGTCAGATGAGACTAAAATTGAGCTTTTTGGCCATAAAGGAAAACTATGTCTGGCGCAAACCCAACACCTCTCATCACCCCAAGAACACCAATCATGCTGTGGGGATGTTTTTCATTGGCAGGGACTGGGAAACTGGTCAAAATTGAAGGAATGATGGATGAATTTCTTGAGGGAAACCTGTTTCAGTCTTCCAGAGATTTGAGACTGGGACAGAGGTTCACCTTCCAGCAGGACAATGACCCTAAGCATACTGCTTAAGCAACACTCGAGTGGTTTAAGGGGAAACATTTAAATATCAAAGCCCAGACCTCAATCTAATTGAGAGTCTGTGGTATGACTTAAAGATGACTGGCTGTACATCAGCGGAACCCGTCCAACATGAAAGCTCTGGAGCAGTTTTGCCTTGAAGAATGGGCAAACATCCCAGTGGCTAGAAGTGCCAAGCTTATAGACACATAACCCAAGAGACTTGCAACTGTGGGGGGGGGTGAATAGTTATGCACGCTCAAGTTTTCAGTTTTTTTGTCATATTTTTTCAAAGTGGTAGGCATGTTGTGGTTGTGTAAATCAAATGATACAAACCCCCAATAAATCTATATTAATTCCAGGTTGTAAGACCACAAAATAGGAAAACTGCCAAGGGAGGTGAATACTTTCGCAAGCCACTGTACTTCCAATCAGACTCACAACTGCAGTCCACATGTAACCATGCCAACCCAGTTTTTCTGTAATGACATTCTGCTTTTGATGTGATGTGGTTGGTGTTAAGCCAAATCCAAACTGGCTTCCCTTGACACTTTTTTTGGTGAGCAGGACCATTCAGAGGTCACTCAGTTTAGCTCAACGCTGATTGGCTTTTTTTCTTGGTCAATTCTTTGGGAAGCCTGGCTTCCCTTGGCATCCATAAGTACACACCACTGATTGGTAGATGGGAAGAAAATTACTGTACACTTTGGATGGTGTATCAATATATGCAGTCACTACATAGATACAGCCATACTTAACTAACATTGTAGTTAAAATCCACAATACTAACCTAATTGACAGAGTGAAAAGAATGAAGCCTCCAGAGAAGAGAAATATTTCAAAACATGCATCCTGTTTGCAACAAGTAATACGGACAAAAAATGTGGTAAGGCAATTAACTTTTTGTCCTGAACATAAAGTGTTATGTTTGGGGCAAATCCAATAGAACACATTACTGAGTACCACTCTCCATATTGTAAGCATAGTGGTGGCTGCATCATGTTAAGGGTATGCTTATAATCATTAAGGACTGGGGAGTTTTTCAGGATAAAAAATAAAGGAATGGAGCTAAGCACAGGTGAAATCCTAGTGGAAACCCGGTTTCAGTCTGTTTTCCACCAAGCATTGGTAGATTAATTCACCTTTTAGCAGGAAAATAACCTAAACCACAAAGTCAAATCTACACTGGAGTTGCTTACCAAGAAGACAGTGACTATTTCTGAGTGAACGAGTTACAGTTTTGACTTAAATCTGCTTGAAAATCTATGGCAAGACTTGAAAATGGTTGTTTAGCAATGATCAACAACCAATTTGACAGAGCTTGAACAACTTTGAAAATAATCATTGTTTTACAATTGAAGGTCAAATACACTGCATTTCAAACAGTTAGTAATAATCTAAGGAATTCTGGGTTTACACCTAGGCTTAATATAAGCCTTCCACAACCATAAGACCCACTAATAATGAAATGTGTTTATCAAAATAGTTTAACAGGCTTTTTTTTTTGCAATGAACACGAATGACCTTTTTTGTTACAAATTTAACTAGATCCATGCATAATGCATATTCACTAAGAATGACTAACTTCTTGTAGGAGGCATTAGGCCATAGAAAATGAACACAGGACTCATCAACAATCTCTCAAACCCACGTGCTAGTGATTAGCCAGCTCATCTTTGTATTTCAAGTTTAGCCAACTTGGATCTATTTGCTAGTTAACAAGGTTGAACAGTTGAGTAGTTATGAACACACCATTCTGTCTGTTTCGAACTGTTTGAAAAGCACGTCAGCCTGTCCACTTTGTTAAGATATTGAAATTGTCACATCTACTCCTGCTCCATCTCTCTGGCGCTCATTGTCGCCAGTTGTCTAATCATTACGCACATCTGCCACCATCGTTACGTGCACCTGCACCTCATGACACTCACCTACCTCCCCTATATCTGTCACTCCCCTTGGTTCTTTCATCAGGTGTTATTGTTTCTGTTCCAGTGTTCATGTCTGTATGCTATCCGTGTTTCTTGTTCTGTTCTATGTTCATTTATTTATTAAATACACTCCATGAACTTGCTTCCCGACTCCCAGTGTACACTTTACAGAAATCAAGCGGCCTACCTTATTTCTCAGAATGAGAACGAGTTGTCAATTCCTTATATAATTGTGTTTTATGTTTATTGCACATTTATAAAACACTAGACGGCTAGTATGTAACCGTATGGGGCTAAAATGCTGCTAGTGGTACGTGGGTATGATACACCAAATGCGTTTGACGGGTCCTTTTTATCATCTTCTAATGCCTCTGAAGGGGAAAGTAATCCAAAAGTAACTGAAAGTAATCACGTTACTTTACTTACTTTGGCTAATCCAGAAGTTGTGTTACTGATTACAATTTTGGACAAGTAATACTGAACTGTAATGGATTACATTTGGAAAGTAACCTACCCAATTCTGCTGATGCCTGCCAGATCTTACAACGCCTGGATAGGTATTTTACACATCAGCTAAGCACACAGTGATGAAAAGTAATACTTTGAAGTACTACTTAAGTAGTTTTTTGGGTTATGCGTACTTTAATTTACTATTTCCATTTTTGACCACTTTTTTTTTCACTACATTCTCCCTGACACCCAAAAGTACTTGTAACATTCTGAATGCTTAGCAGGACAGAAAATTATCCAATTCACACACTTGTCAAGAGAACGACCCTGCTCATCCCTACTGCCTCTGATCTAGCGGACTCACTAAACACAAATGCTTCATTTGTAAATTATGTTTGAGTTTTGGAGTGTGACCCTGGCTATCCGTAAATTTAAAAAACAAGACAATTGTGCCTTCTGGTTTGCTTAACATAAGGAATTTTAAATGATTCATGCATTTACTTTTGATAGTAAGGTATATTTTAACAATTGCATTTACTTTTGATACTTAAGTATATTTAAAACCAAATAATTTTAGACTTTTACTCAAGTAGTATTTTACTGGGTGACTTTCACTTTTACTTGAGTCATTTTCTTTGAACCCTTTAACTATCTTTTCTTGAAAAACGTATTTAAAATGTTTTTACCTTTACATTCCTACAACTAACAACTCAAATAAGAACTTCCAATAGTTTTTTAACTTGATGTTTATTTAGAAAATTACAGAGGTCTACCAGGCCAAAAGAGGGGACGCATTCAGCAGTATGCTACAAACATGCCTCTTTGACATGTAGAATAAGGAATCACGGCTCTATTCATGGTATTTCTATCTGCAACCTTCAAAACACTTTGGCAACTGAATATGGTTATGCCAGCAATGCCATATTAGAATGACAATTTGTATAACATTTTTACTCAACAATATTACATACATTACTTTAGATCTGCTAAATGGCATTTATAGTTAGTTAAGGATTGTTAAATGAGGACTGATATCAAATTTGAACAAATTATGGATTTCTTTGGTTTCCAAACATAAATATTAAATTACATTGAAATTAAAGCATTTTCAGATGGTGTATATAGTTCAATGTACTTCATTTTCAAATGATCCATGTTCTTCCATCATGTTTCCCACATGATTAGACTACATTTTGGCATAATGTGACAAAGTGCAGATTTTTTAAAACTATTATAAGCATTATTTTATAGACAATCTGTAGTCTAAATATTGATCAATTGACACCAAGGAGAATGTAGTTTAACCAATTTATATTGCATAATATAGTGTGTTGACAACAATTCAATAAAATGTTTAACCAAAATGAGTATTTTTAATAAAACATTTATTTACCACATTCTTAGTCCATAGTAGCCTACCTTACATATCAAATGCCTGGTTGAGCACAGTTTTTCCAAAGTCTAGACTTTTTTAAACCTTTTTAAATTTTTAACTGTTTATTTACATATTCTTTCTCTTCAAGGTCTCTACTAACAGGATTGGTGCAATATACATCCCCCACCAACTGAATTCTTGCCTTTTATCCTGATTTTGAGTTTTCTTACAGTCTTTCGAGCGAGTGCCACAATTACGAACTGCCGCTACCCAAAAGAATAGGAATTATTGATGCAGGAGGGCAGGGAGGGTCGACTAATCAAGTTCTACTGATGTTTTTTCCCTTTTATATCTACTTTTAAACCCAATGTCAAAACATGTTCTACCAGCCGTTTGAGAAAACAGTTCAAATTCAAGCTAATTGTTTGTTTCTGTAAACAGTTTCAGTTCTCTAAATATTTTGTCATCAATTCTATTATTTTTGTACGCGACAGGTGTTTGATTATGGTTATACTTTGATTCTGTGACTCTCTCTCAGAGTTGCGTGAGGCATCGTCAGCTGAAAAGACCTGGGCAACTAACTATATGAGAACCATTGGCTACATGCCTAGCACAGGAGGCTGGTGAGGGGAGAACGGCTGATAATAGTGGCCGGAAAGGAGCAAATGGAATGGCATCAAACACCAGGAAACCATGGAAACCATGTGTTTGATGTATTTGATACCATTCCACTGATTCCGCTCCAGTCATTATCACAAGCCCGTTCTCCCCAATTAAGGTGCCACCAACCTTCTGTGATGCCTAAGCTAGAGCTGATATAGATGAGCCAGCAGATCAACGTGAACTGTGAGTCGGCCTAACCATATCTGTGGTATGTGTGTTTAAAGGGAACCTTCTGTGATGCCTAAGCTAGAGCTGATATAGATGAGCCAGCAGATCAACGTGAACTGTGAGTCGGCCTAACCATATCTGTGGTATGTGTGTTTAAAGGGAACCTTCTGTGATGCCTAAGCTAGAGCTGATATAGATGAGCCAGCAGATCAACGTGAACTGTGAGTCGGCCTAACCATATCTGTGGTATGTGTGTTTAAAGGGAACCTTCTGTGATGCCTAAGCTAGAGCTGATATAGATGAGCCAGCAGATCAACGTGAACTGTGAGTCGGCCTAACCATATCTGTGGTATGTGTGTTTAAAGGGAACCTTCTGTGATGCCTAAGCTAGAGCTGATATAGATGAGCCAGCAGATCAACGTGAACTGTGAGTCGGCCTAACCATATCTGTGGTATGTGTGTTTAAAGGGAACCTTCTGTGATGCCTAAGCTAGAGCTGATATAGATGAGCCAGCAGATCAACGTGAACTGTGAGTCGGCCTAACCATATCTGTGGTATGTGTGTTTAAAGGGAACCTTCTGTGATGCCTAAGCTAGAGCTGATATAGATGAGCCAGCAGATCAACGTGAACTGTGAGTCGGCCTAACCATATCTGTGGTATGTGTGTTTAAAGGGAACCTTCTGTGATGCCTAAGCTAGAGCTGATATAGATGAGCCAGCAGATCAACGTGAACTGTGAGTCGGCCTAACCATATCTGTGGTATGTGTGTTTAAAGGGAACCTTCTGTGATGCCTAAGCTAGAGCTGATATAGATGAGCCAGCAGATCAACGTGAACTGTGAGTCGGCCTAACCATATCTGTGGTATGTGTGTTTAAAGGGAACCTTCTGTGATGCCTAAGCTAGAGCTGATATAGATGAGCCAGCAGATCAACGTGAACTGTGAGTCGGCCTAACCATATCTGTGGTATGTGTGTTTAAAGGGAACCTTCTGTGATGCCTAAGCTAGAGCTGATATAGATGAGCCAGCAGATCAACGTGAACTGTGAGTCGGCCTAACCATATCTGTGGTATGTGTGTTTAAAGGGAACCTTCTGTGATGCCTAAGCTAGAGCTGATATAGATGAGCCAGCAGATCAACGTGAACTGTGAGTCGGCCTAACCATATCTGTGGTATGTGTGTTTAAAGGGAACCTTCTGTGATGCCTAAGCTAGAGCTGATATAGATGAGCCAGCAGATCAACGTGAACTGTGAGTCGGCCTAACCATATCTGTGGTATGTGTGTTTAAAGGGAACCTTCTGTGATGCCTAAGCTAGAGCTGATATAGATGAGCCAGCAGATCAACGTGAACTGTGAGTCGGCCTAACCATATCTGTGGTATGTGTGTTTAAAGGGAACCTTCTGTGATGCCTAAGCTAGAGCTGATATAGATGAGCCAGCAGATCAACGTGAACTGTGAGTCGGCCTAACCATATCTGTGGTATGTGTGTTTAAAGGGAACCTTCTGTGATGCCTAAGCTAGAGCTGATATAGATGAGCCAGCAGATCAACGTGAACTGTGAGTCGGCCTAACCATATCTGTGGTATGTGTGTTTAAAGGGAACCTTCTGTGATGCCTAAGCTAGAGCTGATATAGATGAGCCAGCAGATCAACGTGAACTGTGAGTCGGCCTAACCATATCTGTGGTATGTGTGTTTAAAGGGAACCTTCTGTGATGCCTAAGCTAGAGCTGCTGATATAGATGAGCCAGCAGATCAACGTGAACTGTGAGTCGGCCTAACCATATCTGTGGTATGTGTGTTTAAAGGGAACCTTCTGTGATGCCTAAGCTAGAGCTGATATAGATGAGCCAGCAGATCAACGTGAACTGTGAGTCGGCCTAACCATATCTGTGGTATGTGTGTTTAAAGGGAACCTTCTGTGATGCCTAAGCTAGAGCTGATATAGATGAGCCAGCAGATCAACGTGAACTGTGAGTCGGCCTAACCATATCTGTGGTATGTGTGTTTAAAGGGAACCTTCTGTGATGCCTAAGCTAGAGCTGATATAGATGAGCCAGCAGATCAACGTGAACTGTGAGTCGGCCTAACCATATCTGTGGTATGTGTGTTTAAAGGGAACCTTCTGTGATGCCTAAGCTAGAGCTGATATAGATGAGCCAGCAGATCAACGTGAACTGTGAGTCGGCCTAACCATATCTGTGGTATGTGTGTTTAAAGGGAACCTTCTGTGATGCCTAAGCTAGAGCTGATATAGATGAGCCAGCAGATCAACGTGAACTGTGAGTCGGCCTAACCATATCTGTGGTATGTGTGTTTAAAGGGAACCTTCTGTGATGCCTAAGCTAGAGCTGATATAGATGAGCCAGCAGATCAACGTGAACTGTGAGTCGGCCTAACCATATCTGTGGTATGTGTGTTTAAAGGGAACCTTCTGTGATGCCTAAGCTAGAGCTGATATAGATGAGCCAGCAGATCAACGTGAACTGTGAGTCGGCCTAACCATATCTGTGGTATGTGTGTTTAAAGGGAACCTTCTGTGATGCCTAAGCTAGAGCTGATATAGATGAGCCAGCAGATCAACGTGAACTGTGAGTCGGCCTAACCATATCTGTGGTATGTGTGTTTAAAGGGAACCTTCTGTGATGCCTAAGCTAGAGCTGATATAGATGAGCCAGCAGATCAACGTGAACTGTGAGTCGGCCTAACCATATCTGTGGTATGTGTGTTTAAAGGGAACCTTCTGTGATGCCTAAGCTAGAGCTGATATAGATGAGCCAGCAGATCAACGTGAACTGTGAGTCGGCCTAACCATATCTGTGGTATGTGTGTTTAAAGGGAACCTTCTGTGATGCCTAAGCTAGAGCTGATATAGATGAGCCAGCAGATCAACGTGAACTGTGAGTCGGCCTAACCATATCTGTGGTATGTGTGTTTAAAGGGAACCTTCTGTGATGCCTAAGCTAGAGCTGATATAGATGAGCCAGCAGATCAACGTGAACTGTGAGTCGGCCTAACCATATCTGTGGTATGTGTGTTTAAAGGGAACCTTCTGTGATGCCTAAGCTAGAGCTGATATAGATGAGCCAGCAGATCAACGTGAACTGTGAGTCGGCCTAACCATATCTGTGGTATGTGTGTTTAAAGGGAACCTTCTGTGATGCCTAAGCTAGAGCTGATATAGATGAGCCAGCAGATCAACGTGAACTGTGAGTCGGCCTAACCATATCTGTGGTATGTGTGTTTAAAGGGAACCTTCTGTGATGCCTAAGCTAGAGCTGATATAGATGAGCCAGCAGATCAACGTGAACTGTGAGTCGGCCTAACCATATCTGTGGTATGTGTGTTTAAAGGGAACCTTCTGTGATGCCTAAGCTAGAGCTGATATAGATGAGCCAGCAGATCAACGTGAACTGTGAGTCGGCCTAACCATATCTGTGGTATGTGTGTTTAAAGGGAACCTTCTGTGATGCCTAAGCTAGAGCTGATATAGATGAGCCAGCAGATCAACGTGAACTGTGAGTCGGCCTAACCATATCTGTGGTATGTGTGTTTAAAGGGAACCTTCTGTGATGCCTAAGCTAGAGCTGATATAGATGAGCCAGCAGATCAACGTGAACTGTGAGTCGGCCTAACCATATCTGTGGTATGTGTGTTTAAAGGGAACCTTCTGTGATGCCTAAGCTAGAGCTGATATAGATGAGCCAGCAGATCAACGTGAACTGTGAGTCGGCCTAACCATATCTGTGGTATGTGTGTTTAAAGGGAACCTTCTGTGATGCCTAAGCTAGAGCTGATATAGATGAGCCAGCAGATCAACGTGAACTGTGAGTCGGCCTAACCATATCTGTGGTATGTGTGTTTAAAGGGAACCTTCTGTGATGCCTAAGCTAGAGCTGATATAGATGAGCCAGCAGATCAACGTGAACTGTGAGTCGGCCTAACCATATCTGTGGTATGTGTGTTTAAAGGGAACCTTCTGTGATGCCTAAGCTAGAGCTGATATAGATGAGCCAGCAGATCAACGTGAACTGTGAGTCGGCCTAACCATATCTGTGGTATGTGTGTTTAAAGGGAACCTTCTGTGATGCCTAAGCTAGAGCTGATATAGATGAGCCAGCAGATCAACGTGAACTGTGAGTCGGCCTAACCATATCTGTGGTATGTGTGTTTAAAGGGAACCTTCTGTGATGCCTAAGCTAGAGCTGATATAGATGAGCCAGCAGATCAACGTGAACTGTGAGTCGGCCTAACCATATCTGTGGTATGTGTGTTTAAAGGGAACCTTCTGTGATGCCTAAGCTAGAGCTGATATAGATGAGCCAGCAGATCAACGTGAACTGTGAGTCGGCCTAACCATATCTGTGGTATGTGTGTTTAAAGGGAACCTTCTGTGATGCCTAAGCTAGAGCTGATATAGATGAGCCAGCAGATCAACGTGAACTGTGAGTCGGCCTAACCATATCTGTGGTATGTGTGTTTAAAGGGAACCTTCTGTGAGTGTCTTTTTTCTCTGATACCGCTCCTGCATTTTCTCTATCATTTTCTCTGTTATTACTCTCTCTTAGTACACTATCTCTTCCCTTCCTTTCTTCCTCCCTCTCTTCCTCTCTCTCTCTCTCTCCCTCCTTTTGTAAAGCAAACTTGGTCTTTGCATATGCTATTTCAGTTCTCTAAATATTTTGTAATCAATTACATTATTTCTGTATCTGACAGGTTTTTGCAACCTGTAGGCTAATGGAAGTACACTGAGTGTACAAAACAATAAGAACACCTTGAGCTGCACCCTCAGAACAGCCTCAATTGGTCAGGGCATTGATTCTACAAGGTGTCGAAATCGTTCCACAGGGATGCTGGCCCATGTTGACTCCGATGCTTCCCACAGTTCTGTTAAGTTGGCTGGATGTCCATTGGGTGGTGGACCATGATACACACACACACACATGATACACACGAGAAACTGTTGCGTGTGAAAAACCCAGCAGCGTTGCGGTTCTTGACACAAACACCTGGCACCTACTACCATAGACAAGGTCGCACGCATGCACACGCACGCACACACACGCGCATGCACGCACAACCCCGCCCACACATGAATGAACATAAATGAATGAACATAAAAGGCATGTGAATGATGGACCGACCACACACACACACACACACACACACACACACACACACACACACACACACACACACACACACACACACACACACACACACACACACACACACACACACACACACACACACACACACACACACACACACACACACACACACACACACACACACACACACAAAGTGTATAATTGCAATAAAGCTGTTTATTCTCAACTACACATTGTTTTAGTATTTGGCATGCATAGAATCGCACAAGACAAATTCAAAGTCACAAATAAGACGCATAATGGAGACACACAAAAACTCACAAGTTCCACACTCAAACACAAACACACTCTCATCAGTACAGAGATACACACCGATCTCACACACATAGAGAGACACAGGTTTCAGTGTTATGTTGATCACCACAATACATTACAGTGTGTATGTTTGTCTGTGGTGCACATTGTTGATTTGTACGGAGGGACAGCGTGACAGTGTAAATCAAAAGTGGAGCTTTGCAATCTCAGTATTCATGCAAAACAACGTGCACATCTTTGGGTCTTGGGTTGGCCAGACGTAAACAGTTTATTTATGATTGCTACCCAATTCCCCAGTCTTCGGTTTTCATCAAAATGCTCTTTCCTTTATCAAAACAGTTGCCCATCCGTGTTCAGAGCTTGTATAATGTAACTCGATATGTGTTTGATAATCTGAAGAAGTGCATCAGCGCTAATACGTGAGATGTATTTCAAGACAGAGACAGTTGGCTAGCGTATGCCATGGGTTTGAAACTAACTCTACAGTAGCTTAAGACATATGGAATCGTACAATATGGGAGAATTGAG